>NC_133540.1:63279000-63592500 GCF_048773025.1 Camelus bactrianus | reverse complement strand
TGAGTAATCTAGAGATGATTTAAAGTATATGGGAGGATGTACATAGATTTTATACAAATATTGTGCCATTTTATATAAGGTTCTGGAGCATCCTCAGGTTTTAGTATCCTGGAGTATCCTGGAAGAACCAATCCTCTGAGGATACCAAGGAATGACTGTAGACCCTCTTTGGTTTTCACTCTCTCCTTTACTCAAGTTTTTAAAAATTGAAGTTGTTTTCTTATGCAGATGTGCTCCTGTGTTCTCTGTCTTAATAAATAACCTATGATGCACCACTTAGCCCAAGCCAAAATCTTAGACTCATCTCTATATTTCATCAATGATTAAATCTTATTAAGTTGATTTCCTTAAAAAAATTTAAAGCTTGTGATTCTCCATTCCTCTTATTGCTACATTGGTTTGGGCACTTGCCATTTTATTCTTGAATGATTGCAACAGGCTTCTAATTGTTTTTTAGCCTATAGAATTCTCTGTCCTGCTACCAATTCATTCTCCTCATTGGTGTTGGTAGATGCTTTTTGGAATGCGTATCTGATCTTCTGACTCCCTTAAAATGTTAAATAGCAATGATAATAATAAGCAAACGGCCTTATTCCTGACTAGTGCAGAAATTCATCTAATGTTCTCCTATTAAGAAGAATAGCAAATTAAAGAAGCATCCAGTGAGTCTTGTTTGCTTTATTTTTATTTAAAAAATTTTTTTTAAATTGCAGTATAGTCAATTTACCATGTTGTGTTAGTTTCTGGTGTACAGCATAGTGATTCACACACACACACACACACACACACACATACACACACACACACGTGTGTGTGTGTGTGTGTGTGTGTATATATATATATATTCTTTTTTTAAAAGACAACAAATGCCAGACTAAATAATGCAGAAGAACAAATAACAAAGTCCTGTTTTATTGACTATTTTCTTCTTTTTTAAAATCTAGAATTGTTGTTAAATTTGGCTAAATGCCTTTTCAGCACCTGTGGAGATATTTGCATGATTTTCCTCTCCTTTGAGCTATTAATAGGTTTCATAATATTGAAGGATTTCTGCATTCCTGGAATAAAACTTACTTGCTCATCCTGTGTTTTCTTTCTAGTGTACTACTGGGTTTCATTTGCCAATACATAATTTAAAATTTACATTGGTAAGCAGAGATGGGATTGGTGTGTAGTTTTTTTTTTTCCTGTGTAAACTTTGTAAATTTGGGTATCAGTATTATTATCCCTGAACCTTTAAATTGAATTCTCATTTTTCTCTCTTTTATATGCTATGAAACACTTTAAATAGCTTTGGAATTGTATGATCTTAAAATATTTAGTAGAATTCTCCACAGAATCATTTAGGCCTGGTCCTCTTTTTTGGGGTAGTTCATTTATAGTTTTTTTCCTATTTCTTTGATGGAAATTGACTTGTTTAGACTTTTACATTTCTTCTTTCATCAGTTATGTTAAATTGTAATTTGCTACAAAATTCTGCATTTCATACTTTTAAGATTTGTTTATTGTGCAAAGTAGTTACTTAAGATTTTAAATCATTTATTTAAATTTATGGTTATTTTGCCCTTGTCATTTATTTCATTCATTTATGTTCTTCCTGTTGTATTAAGTTATTTAGTATTTAAAAAAATACTTAAAAATTTTTGTCCTAGTGTCAGCTTTTTATTGATATAGTGGCTCTACTTTTTTTTAATTTAGTTTAGTTTTTATTCTTCCTATATCATCAATTTTGAATTGCTACTTAAAGTGCACGTGCTGGATGACTAGAGATGCATGAGTTTGACTGTAATATACATGCCATAACACATAAAAAGATATACACTGAATAAATACTTATTGAATGGAATTTTGATCTTTTGTATATTGGAGACTATTTGAATACATTGTATCCTTAGAAAATATACTTGATTTTTCTAGTATTCATCAGGTTTACCTTTTGTGTTGAGTGGTTAATCTGTCCTTATTTTCATTCAAATATTTTAGAAGTAATTTTTTGGGGTTAACATTTCTGGACTGGAAGATGGTAGCTTCAGTGAAAAGTTCGATTAAATTGTGGTAATAAATGTCAGCAAAAATAAAATACAGAATAGGTCAGCCACTGTCTTCATATGATGTCTATTCTCGGATATTTATGTCTCTTGTAGTACATGTGGTTACATTTTAGCTTTTTGCTTTGTAGTACTAGCATTTAAAGTTTTTAAGGTTTTTCTGGAATAAACTATGTTGTCTCAAACAGGTGGTTGGTATTTTAGTCTCATTCATTCAGTGGTTTCCTTAAAAATAAAGATTAATTTTTTTCTTTTTATCTAAAATTACAAAACACCATGGTAAACAGCAAAATTAAATAGTAAGAGAAATATTTCTTACAGTGTTTTTAACAGGATAAACACAGACTTTCATAACATTTGATACTCTCCACCCTAATTCTTATTGTTATTTACTTATTCCAGGCCACTTTCATCCACAGACTTTAATTGATATGTATTTAGTAATACATTTGAAATATTTGGAGTTGTAAGCCCCTCTTGGATGTGTGTAGTACTCTGGGCAGTCAGTCACTCTGGGTAAATTCTTCTGTACCTCTTCCTGGCTACCATCTGTGGCTACTAATCAAATCAGTTCTCTGACTTTATTTCTGTCTTCTGTTGAGGTAATTCCTCACAGATTTCAGCTTTTCTCTCTTTCAGAGTTCCTTCATCTTTTGTGCATCATAAACCAAAATATAGTCTTAAGGTAACTCTCTACTTTTCAAGAAGAGTGGAAGCTAGTAATCTATTTTTTCATTGACCTTTGCTTAGAGCCATTAACACAATATTTACATTTAATATAATTGCATGCTCATATTGCTCACTCTTTTTTTATGTCTTTAAAAATTTCTCAGAAAATTAAAATGATTGAGTAGAGAGATTGTGTATCACATGAAGTTTTTGTGTTCTCAACAGTATTTTTAAGCTGAGATTCACTCAATTTATAACTGGTATTTGTTGACTTATAAGTGAAAATGGCTTCAGGTTTTCCTTACTCTTCTCTTCTTTTGTGAACCTGTTCAGCACTCTATGATGAATGTTTATTAATAAGTTTTAATAGTGCTGACTTGACAGGTTTAGAGATAGTACATAATCTCTCATCCAGTTTCTCTTTGCGGAAAAGATGGACAAATCAAATTCTTTACTACAGTTGGTGACTTATTAAAATATTTTATAAACATAAAACCAGAAATAATAAAATCATGAAAGCATAAACCTGGCAATTCTTTTGAAGCATTTTTTTCTGTACTTGTCTGTGTCATAGTGTCATTCCAGAGAGAAAACTTGTATTTCTTTCTTCATAGTTTACAGAGGATAAATCTTATCTACAATAAAAATGTTATTTTCTTTTCTTTTTAAAATTGTATTAGTGGCAGAGAATGTCTGGTCTATATTATATATATATATATATATATATATATATATATATATATATATATATATGGAAAAACTAATCTTTTAGAAAGTTTATATTTTACCTAACCTGACTTCTATTTAGTTTTCGATCACATAGTTTACCCAAATACAGCTTCTGGTTTTTTTGAAATGTTTGAGAGGCTCAGTATTGTATGTGGTTTGTGGTGTATATTAGTTAAGGAAATTGCATGTATAAGAAAATGTATCATACTTATTAATTACACTTGTTCCAGTATTGCTATGAAAACATGGAAAGTTGAGAGTAATTAGAATACTGATATAACATATTTCATATTTTTTGCATATCCATTACAACTTAAATAATTTTTATTAGACATTGTCAGCAATTCTCATATTATGGATTGTATTTATCTATAATCATTCATACAAGCAACAACTGCTGGACACTGATGCTGTCCTTATTACGTGTCACATCCTTAAAAACTCATGACCTGCCAAGTTTTGAGATATAGCTAGGAATCTTATTTGAGGATGTCTGATGATAAAGTTATGCTGAGGATTATTATTATTATTATATTATTATTATTATTATTATTATTATTATTATTATTATTATTATTATTATTATTATTATTACCAGAATAAATTGTGCTGTGGTTGAATCTCAGATAATTTTTGCCGCCTCTCAGATTTTTTTTTTAGTTTTTTTCCAACTCTATTGGGATATAATTGATGTATAACGTTAAGTATTCAACATGATGATTTGATACATGTGTACACTGAGAAATAATTACTACAATAAAGTTAGTTAGCACTTCCATCATCTCACATAATTACCTTTTTGGGGGGGAGAGTGATGAGAACATTTAAGATCTACTCTTTTAGCAACTTTCAGGTATGTAATACATTACTGTTAACTATAGTCACCATGCTGTACATTACATCCCCAGAAAGTATTCATCTTATAACTGAAAGTTTGTACCATTTGATCCACATCTCCTTGTTTCCCTTACCCTCCCAACCCTGGCAACCTCCAGGTTGGGTTTAATTTCTACCCTGCTATTTACTGACTCTATGACCTTGAGCAAATTACTTCAGCTCTACCAATTCTGTCTTGTTTTTTTCACTTACGGAACTCTTGACTGGATATTAAGAGAATTTTGGGGAAGTCCTTGCTATACAGCAGACATTGAATAAGTGTTATTTTTTTCCCTCCCTGGTCTGTACTACTACTTGTTTCTAATCAAACTTGTTGTTCCTTGCATAATATGGAAAATTAATAATTCATTTCAACCACTTATTGTGTATATGACACTGTGTTAGTGCTGAATATTTGATGTGAAAATGAAGCCCTTCCTTAGAGTCACAATAGGCTGTTTTCACATATCTTACACTCTGATTTATCTGTTGACCACTAGACAATTAGGGTAACTTAAATTTCAGCCTTTGAACAAGTTCAGAAGACACTGAACTTAAGTTGAGAAAAACTAATATACTTAATGAGGTGTATTGAGGATTGGTGAGGTGAGAACATTTTATCCTGTAGAAATTTTATATCCCAATTATTAGGATTATAATAGAGCCAACATACTAACTTGGATTGGAAAATGAATTGTTTTCAGGCATTTTGAGGACATTGAATTCCAAAGATATATCAGACTCTCCAGAACACATATGTTAATGATAAATTAATGTTTAAGAGGGAGTTAAGGAGGATTACCACAGAGTAGAAACCATAGATCTTTTTTGGTTTTCTTACTCCTCCCTATTCCTTCCCACTGTCTTTCATGGACATATATATGTTCTGTTGTTCCTTGAGACATAACATAATGATAGATGTCACCAGGAGGAGATAAATCACTATAAGGGACAGCACCATTAACAAATAGATACTTATATCCATATAATTTTCAAATTATTCAGGGTACATATATTTGAGTAAGGAGCTCTCCTGTGTTTCTAGTCATCTCCAGATTACAATCTCCAGACTGTAATAGTCCAGTAGACCAGGTAGTTTTAATTCAATTTCCCAAAGTGAAGGTACATACCTACATACCCAAAGTGAAGGTACATACATACCTAACATTACAAGTTAAAGGAGATAATTTTAGATAGTATATATCTGAGGCACATGACCTTAAAAAAATCAAAATAAGAGATTTTTGAACTTTACAATTCCTCCAATTAGTAAAGAAAGAATCTCAGTTTGATGGCAGCATATATTTAACAATTAGCCCTACATAATGTAACTTTTTATATAGAGAGAGTATGTCTCAAACTCTGGGCTTTGGCAACTAAAATTTAACAGCACAATTTAATTTTCATTCCTTTTTTAATGGTTACTTTTTGGTTTGTAGAAGTGATGCTGTATTTCCTTTTATGGCAGTGATATAAAAGTTTTTGTTGAAAATACATTTAAGTGGTGATTTAATTCATTGAAGCATAAAAATTAAGGAAATAATTGTATAAATTGTTTAAAGCAAACTGTGAAAATAATGTTGACAGCAATTTAGCTTTAACATGATTTAGTGCTTTCCTTTCCAATTAATGTATATTGTCACCTGATACCCAGAACTGGACAAATGCTTCATGAGTGAAGACTATGCTGCTACTGTTAGTAACTAGGTTCTGCACAATATACTTCTATTAATACCACCTGAGATTGCATTAGCTCTTTTGCAAAGCCCATTATTACGCTTTTGTCTCATATTGAGCTTGAAGTCAACTAAAAGCCTTAGGGGTTTTTCATAAGAACTGCTGCCAAGCTGGGTTTTTTCCTCAAGACTAGTACAGTTGATTTTTTGAAGTCCAGGATACAAAATACCATAATTACTATTAAATTTCATCTTGGTTGCTGTGTACCAATGACTCAACTTGTTCAGATCTTTTTGGATCTTGATTTCCTTTTTTGATTTATTAGCTCTTATCCCAGTACTGCCCTTCTGAAAATTTGTTAAGAATACTTCCCATGTTTTCACCCAAGTAATTGATTTTAAAACATGAAGCAAGAAAAAGCCACAGTTTAAGAACTACTGTGTTTCATTAGAGACTCCTTTTAGGTTGATGTCAAACTTTTGATCATGGTAAAAATCCCTTTAAATTTATAGATGAAGAAACTAACAATTCAGTGCCTCTATGCTTAGTTGCACAGGTTGTGCAGTGCACAGATCTGGATATGTATTCACATAGGTTCAAATGCACCATTGTGTACAGGAGTCCAGCTTTGGATGACGGTTTTCAGTCACTGCAAATTCACCTACATAGTTGTTTCACTAAGGTCACATTTTCCTACTGTATTTATAGAAATAATATTAAATATTTTGTCAAATGTCTTGTTAAAAATCCAAAATACAACAAAATTATTAAGATTCTCCTCTTTCTCACTTCAGAAGGAAACTTACCAATGGAAAAAATAGAATAATTTGGCCTCATTTGTTCCTGACAAACACTTGTTATCTCATTGTAATTGCCTTTTACTTTTCAATCATCTGTTGATCATGTGATAGATAATTTAGTTTTGAATTTTGTAGAGAATTGACATTAAGCTTTCACATTTTTCTGAAGTATTTCAAATAAAAATAATATCAAAAACATTTTAAAAACTTCCACAGAGAATATAGAATTATATGCAGAATTAGTTAAAATCTAGAATTTCTACCTTGTTTAGTAATTTAGGTAAACTTTTTGCTCTTCCTACCCCTGGAAAAAATAAGGATTACAAGGATAATATGTTTATGTATTCTACTTGTGAAAAATTATTTATGTTAGTTTCTGGTTTTTGAGTTAGAAAGAAATGTACATATGACGTAAATAAATAGGCAATAAAAACTCATCTGAAATTTGAAATTATGCAGTTTATTTCTACGTTTATGTTTTCAGAGTATTAATAAGTAACATCTGTTGAATGTTTATTCTCTTCCAGGCATTGTTCTAGGCAGTTTGCATACATCGCTTCATTTAATCCTCTCAAAACTATTATGCGCTAGCTCTGTTTCACAAAGAAGAAACTGATGCAGATGGTGGTTAAGTGAGTTGCCCAAAGTCACTCAAATAGAGTCTAGAGTCAGTGTTCTCACTTAGCTGTGGTGACTCTAGAATTGATTCTCTACTGTGATGTATTGTAGTAAAGCAAATTATCTAAAAACAACTTGCTGCCAGCTTTTCTGAACAGTCCTTAAGATGGAATTTTCTCCCATTTTGTTGGGAAGAGGCCAGGAAAAAAGCTTAAAATTATTATACCTCACTTTAATTTTATGTGATAGAGAATGACAAATGAAAGCCAGTAATATTTAACACAACAGAAGTTTGTAGCAAAGGACCACCTCTTAGAGCTTGTTATTATGAAGTTGATCTCAATAGTAATAAAAGAGACTCTTCCTGAGTACCTGGTATGGGCCAGAGAGTTCACATACATTGCCTTTATTCATTACAACACCCATGCAAATTTCATATCTTGATTTTATAAATGAAGAAACCAAAGATTGGAGAGGTTTACTGACTTGTCCAGCATCTCACATGTGATGAGAGCTGGGATTCAGACATAGCTGTGTTTAATTATGAAACCTGCACTCTTTTCAGTACATCAGGCTGACTGAAAGCCTATACCAGAGTGAAGGGAAGTCTGTCTTGATACCTATTTCTATTCCCAGAATTATTCCATGGTGAGAAGTTAAAGGTTTCAGGAAAAAAAACCCACAAAGCTTTGTTCATTTTCTAAGAGGTTTGTCTGTTCTGTTGAATAAAATAAAGGAAAAGGAGAGAAAAGGCAATGAGCTAGAAATGTTTTTATTATGACTTCCCTGTGTCTCTTTTCTGAAATATAAAATCAAGATGGTATGTATCTGGAACACTAGATTAGAAATTGTAGTTGCTGCTGTTAAGTTAGTTGTGTTTTGTTCTTTTGTCTTTGTACCTGAAATAGCTTTTTGACTTTAATGGATCTAGATATGGCTAAGAATTCTGACATTTCTTTTTGTCTATTTTGCTTCGTTTTATATAATTTTTAATGACTCAGTCGGGCTCTTTGAAAATCTCTATGGAAAAACATTCAGGATTATTTAACTGCAGTAAAAATCGGGCTTTGGAATCTCAAAAATATCTTTATTCATTCAATAAATATTTCTTGAGTGTGTAATATGTGGCAGGTTCTATTCTAAGTGCTATGTTTATAGTAATAAAAATTAGAGAAAAGCTTAGAAAAAAATCCATGCCCTCATGAAACATACACTCTACTAGATAGATAATGATAGCAAACAAATAAATAAAATATATTTTATATCAATGGAAATAAGTACTGTGATGAAGAACAGAGAAGGACAAAAAGGAGCCAGGATATCATAGGAGTAAGTAGAGTTTATAATTTTAAATGGAGTCCTCAATAAAGTTCTAACCATAAGGGAATTTGTCACAAAGGCTTGAAAGAGGGGATGTAGACATCTGGGCAAAAAGCATCCCAGACTGAACAACCACACCTTTGAAGTTCTTATAATGAAATTTAATTTCCATGTTAATAAGAGCTACCTCTTATATGGACAATTATTCTATGACAAAGGAGGCAAGAATATATATGGGGAAAAGGCAGTCTCTTTAATAAATGATGTTGGGAAACTGGACAGCCACATGCAAAAGAATCAGACTGGACCACTTTCTCACACCATGTACTAAAATAAACTCAAAGTGGATTAAAGACTTAAATGTAAGACTTGAAACCTTTGACATCAATCTTAGCAAATTTTTTTGGTTATTTCTCTGTGGCTAAGGGAAATAAAAGCAAAGATAAACAAATGGGACTACATCAAACTAAAAAGCTTTTGCAGAGCAAATTGTCAACAAAACAAAAAACTTGCCTATTGAATGGGAGAAAATATTTGTAAACTATATTCAATAAGGGGTTAATATCCAAAATATACAAAGAACTCATACAACTCAACATCAAAAAGCCAAAAAACCTGATTAAAAATGGGCAGAGGATCTGAATAGACATTTTTCTAAAGAAGACATACAGATGGCAAACAGGCACATGGAAAGATGTTCAACATCATAAAGAATCAGGGAAATGCAAATAAAAAC
Source organism: Camelus bactrianus (assembly GCF_048773025.1). Lineage (NCBI taxonomy): Eukaryota > Metazoa > Chordata > Mammalia > Artiodactyla > Camelidae > Camelus > Camelus bactrianus. Next base: position 63,583,027 of record NC_133540.1, on the reverse strand, counting down.
ACAATGATATATCACCTCATGTCTGTTAGAATGGCTGTTATCAAAAAGCAAGGAATAAGGCAAAAATGTAGAGAAAAGGGAACATTTGTGAACTGAGAGTGAGAATGTAAATTGGTACAGCCAGTATGAAACACATTATGGAGATTCCTCAAAAAATTAAAATTAGAACTACTATATGATTCAGCAGTTCCAGTAAAGTATTTATCTGAAGAAAATGAAAACGCTAATTAGAAAAGATTTATGTACCCCCATGTTTACATTATTACAAAAATTAATAAGGCCTTATTTACAATAGTCAAGATATGGAAGCAACCTAAGTATTCATGGATAGATGAATGGATAAAGAAGATGTGAAGTGTATATATGTAAGTATATATATGAGATATTACTCAGTCATAAAAAATGAAATCTTGCCATATGTGACAACATGGATGGATCAGAGGGGATGTATTATGCCAAATAAAATAAATCAGACAGAGAAAGGCAAATACCATATGATCTCACTTATATGTAGAATCTTAACAACAACAACAAAAAAACCTAAAATCATAGGTACATAGAACAAATGAGTGGTTTCCAGAGGGGAGGGTGTTCAAGGGTAGGTGAAATAGATTAAGGGAATTAAGAGTTATAATTATAACCTCCAGTTATAAAATAAATAAGCCATGGGGCTGTAATGTCTAGCAAATGGCATATGATCAATAATACTGTAATGATTTTATCAGGGACAGGCAGTGGTGATCATTTCATAATGTATGCCAATATCAAATCACTATTCAGTACATTTAAAACTAACATAATACTGTACATTAACTGTATTTCAATAAAATACCACCAAACCCAGATATGCTTGAAACCATTGGATGATAGAAAGTCTGGGCATAAAATTGAAATTCTCAGCAAGGAAATAGAAGATATAAGGAAAAACAAATGGAAATTGAGAACTTAAAAAAACCCCAATAAGCATACACACACAAAAAAACCCTCAAGGGGTGGGTTCAACAAAAGAATGGAGAAGACAGAGGAAAAAAAATCAGTGAACTTGAACACAGAACAATAAAAATTATCCAATCTGAACAAAAAGGGAAACATAGATGAAAAAAATAAACAGAGCCATGGGGACATATGGGACTAAAACAGTTCAAGTTACTGTAGTTCCAAAAAGAGTCAGGAGAAAGGTGTCTATTGCTATTATAATAGGTATCAGTTGATTTTTCTATGTCAGTCTTATCTCCTGCTACCTTGCTTAACTTACTTATCAGTTCTAGGAGGTTTTTAAAAAAATAGATTCCTTGGAATTTTCTACATAATCCACCATGCCATCTGCTAATAGGGAAAGTTTTATTTCTTCTTTTCTCATCTGTATGTCTCTTGTTCCCTTTTCTTGCTTGTTGCCCTGGCTAAAACCTCCTATAGTATGTTGAATAGCAGTGATGAGAGTGGACATCCTTGCCTTATACCCTGGTACTAAGGGAATACATTCAGTCTTTCATCATTAAGTATGTTAGCTATGTTTTTTTTTTGTAGATATTCTTTAAACTTGGGGAAGTTTCCCTCTATTTCTAGTTTTCTGAGAGTTTCTTTTAGTCACAAATGAATGCTGATAACAAATAAAAAATACAATGCCATTTATAATCACTCAAAGAAATACTTAGGTGTAAATTTAGCAAAACATCTGTGGACTTTATTCTGAAAATGATATGGTTTTGATGAAAGAAATCAAAGAGGATCTAAATAAATGGAGAGATATGCCAAGTTCATGAATTAGAAGAATCGACATAGTAAAGATGTCAGTTCTTCTGTAATTGATATGTAAATATTCAAAATCCCAACAAGACTTTTTTTTATAGATATACACAAGATTATTCTAAAATTTATATGGAAAGGTAGAACAGCTAAAACAAATTTGAAAAAGAATAAAGTGGGAGAAATCAGTTGACCTGATTTTGAGACTTATTATCCAGTTAGAGTAATGATGACTGTGTGGTATTGGCAGAGGGTTAGACATGTAGATCAGTGAAGCAGAATAGAGAACCAAGAAATAGACTCACACAAGTATGGCTAGCTGCCTTTTGACGAAGGTGCAAAAGTAATTCAATGGAGGAAGGATAATCTTTTCAACAAATGGTGCTGGAGCAATTTTATACTCACAGACAAAAAATTTTCCAAATAAAAATCATAGCCAAAACCCCAAATTTCAATCTAAACCTCACACCTTTTGCAAAAATTAAGCCCAAATGCATCATAAATTTAAATGTGGAACATAAAATGTGCAACTTTTAGATGATAGCGTGGAGTAAACTCTCTGGGGTCTAGGGCTTGGTGACAAGTTCTTAGACATGACAAAAAAAGCACAATCCATAAAAGACAAAAACCAATAAATTGGATGTCATCAAAATGAAACACTTTTTCTGTGAAAGATCTTGTTAAGAGGATGAAATGATTAGCTACAAACTGGGACAAAATATTTGCAAACCACATATCTGACAAAGGACTCATTTTTAGAATATATAGAGAATTCTGAAAACTCATATTAAAAAACAATGTGAATAGGAAATAGGCAAAAGACATGAAGTTGCTATTTCACTGAAGAGGATATATGGATTGTAAATAAATACACCAAAAGATGTTAAGCATCACTAGCCATTAGGGAAATGCAAATCAAGACCACAGTGAGATGTCACTACTTACTTATAAGAATAGCTGTATTTGAAAATATGATAGTACCAAATACTAGCAAGGATGCTGAGAAACTGGATCTTTCATACATTGCTGGAGGGAAGCCAAAATGATACAGCCAATTCAGAAAATAGTTTGTCAGTTTCTTAAAAACTCTAAACATACACTTACATTATAACATAGAAATTGTATTTCAGGGCTTTTATCCAAGAGAAATGAAACCTATGCACAAGCCACTATGGAAGACAGTATGGAGGATCCTCCAAAAACTGAAAATAGAACTACCATATGATCCAGCAATTTCACTGCTGGGAGTATATCTGAAGAAAATGAAAACACTAATTTGAAAAGATACATGCACTCCAATGTTCTTAGCAACATTATTCACAATAGCCAAGATATGGAAGCAACCTAAGTGTCCATCAAAGATGAATAGATAAAGAAGATGTGAAATATATATATATATACACACATATATAAACCACAACAAGTACAATGGAATATTATCCATAAAAAAGAATAAAATTCTGCCATTTGCTGCAATGTGGATGGACCTAGGGAGTATTATGCTTAGTGAAATAAGTCAGACAAAGACAACTATTGTGTATTATCACTTATATGTGGAATCTACAAAAACAAAACAAACTAGTGAATATAACCAAAAAGGAACAGACTTCCAGATATAGAGAACAAACTAGTGGTTACCAATGGCGGGGAGGGAAGAGGGAAGGGCAAGATGGAGGTATGGGATTGAGAAATGCAAACTGCTATGTATAAAATAAATAAGCAACAAAGATATAGCACAGAGAAATATAGCTATTATTTTGTAATAGCTTTAACTGGAGTATAATCTATACAAATGTTGAATCCCTATATTGTACACCTGAAACTAATACAGTATTGTCAATCAACTATACTACAATAGAAATAAACTTAAAAAACCCTGTGTCCACACAAAAATCTGTATGTGATTGTTTATAACATCTTTACTTATAATAGCCAAATCTAGAAACAATTCAAATATCCTTCAGTAGGTGAGTGGTTAACTCAACTCAGGGACATCTATACCACGGAATGTTACCCAGCAAAGAACCAAAATCAAAATTCAGACAACAGTAATAACAACAAAAATGAATGAACTGTTGATACATGCAATAATTTGGATGAGCATTGTGCTGAGGGGAAAAAATCACTCTCAAAATGTTATGTATTGTATGGTCCCATTTATATAACATTCTTGAAATGTCAAAATTATAAAGATCAAAACAGATTCATGGTTCCTACGGGGTTAGAGATGTTGGGGTGGTGGGAAAGAGGAGCATGGGGGAGATCTTTGTGGTGATGGAATAGTCTGTTTCTTGATTGTGTTGGTAGTTACACAGATTTACACAGACCACAAAATGACACAGAACTACACTAATATATTGTATCAGTGTCAAATTACTAGTTCTAATAAGGGACTATAATTTTGTAAAATGCAACCATTGGGGGAAGTTGATAGTGCAGATCTGAACTATCTTTGCAAATATGTGTTGTGAATGTCTAACTATTCCAAAATAAGATTTAAAAATTTAATCATCAGAGGAAGCCATATATTCATCCAGTTTCTATTCTGGTAGGAGAGATGGAAAATAAGTAAGTAAATAAGTATGTAAATATATAAATACAGATACTCTAATCTTTTCCGTGGACTGGATAAACAAGGTTGCATATGATTCATACAGCAGTGCTTTTCTCCTAAAAATATCTTTTTAAATAAAAGTACTTTAAGAATCTTCTTTATAATAAAGTGACACACATTAGAAATATTGGGATTAGTAGAAATACAACTACCTATTTATAAATGTAAATCTTTGTCCTTAAACTCTTCCCTATCACTTTTAATCCTGTTTTTTTTTTCAATAGGAATCTCTTTAGTAGATGCCCAATATTTCTCAGAGTACTGTATCATTCTAGCTTATTTTTTATATGGTTCTATTGGTAAGCAGGCAAAGATTTGAGTGTAAACTCCTACTATGACGGCCTCTTTCTAATATTGTCATGTTTACTTAGAGAACAAGGTAAACATCACTCAGTTCTAAACAAGTTGTGGGTGACATATTTCCATGGAAATCATTTCTTAGTTGAAGCAATTTTTCTTTAAGTTCTTAAATCCTACCTTAAGTCCTTTATTTCAAGTTTGTTTTTTCTTTAAAAGTCTTTCTGAATGTGTAAAGATACAACTTTACAAGATTTAAAGTATGAATGTTAAAAGTAGACAAATTTTGGTTCAACACAAACAAGAATTTTCTGATAATCAAACACATTAAAAGATGGGATATGCTGTTAGGGTGAAGAAACATTTAAACTAGAGAAAGTTTCAAATCTCTTCTAACTTCAAGGTGATGTAAATAAAGAAAAACTAAAGTCCATACAGTGGTTTCCTCAAGAGAGAAATTTTAAAAATGGCAAGTATTCATTTCCAAAGAGAAATTAGGCTAGCTGAAGTCACATAGAGAAGATGCCATAAATGATTAAAATTATACCCCTTGTTAATAAATTCATTCATTAACTCAACAGATATTTATTGAGATACTACTATGTTCTAGGAATGATTCTAGGTTTAGGTTTAGGTTCAGAGGATCTAGGATAAAGCAAGTCTCTACTTTCAAGGCGCTGATATTGCAATGGAGGGAGGGAGAAAATATATAGATATATAATAAGGCATGTGGGAATTAGTGCATAGAAAGGCATAAATCAGGATAAAGGGAATAGGAAATATGGGGGTGGGTGGGGTGACTTGCCATTTTATATAGGATGTTTATAAAGGCAGCCTCTGATTAGTTGATATTTGTATCTGGACTTAAAGGAAGTGAGAGTGAGTGGGCCATGATGGTATCTGGAGAAATTAAACTGTAATTAACAGCAGCTGCTGCAAATGCTCTTGGGTAGCATGATGGCTGATTTTCTATGTCAACTTGACTGGACTAACAAATGCCCAGATAGTTGGTAAAACATTATTTTTGGGTATGTCTGTGAGGATATTTTTGGAAGAGATTAGAATTTGAATCAACAAACTGAGCAAAGAAGTTTTCCCTCATCAATGCTGGTGGGCATCATCCAATCTGTTGATGGTTAGAATAGGACAAAAAGACAGAGGAAGGGCAAATTTGTTCTCTTTACTTAAGGTTGGATATCCATCTTCTACTGCCCTTTGACATCTGTGCTCCTGGTTCTCAAACCTTCAGACTCTGACAGGGATTTACATCATCCACTCCTCTTAGGCATTTGAACTCAGACTGAATTACACCAACTTTCCTAGTTCTCCATCTTGCAGACAGCAGATCATGGGACTTTGTGACCTCCATAATCGCATGAGCCAATTACTATAATAAATCTCCTCTTTTATATATCTGTATATTTCCTATTGGCTCTATTTGGGGAATTCTGACTAATATAGGTGGAAAGGAGTTTGGTATGTTAGGGGAGCAGCAAGAAGGCCAGTATGGATGGAGTGGAGTAAGAGAGTAATGAGGTTGGAGAAATGGTGGTAGAGCAGAAGGTGGAAAAATTATGTAGGACACTATAGCTTATGGAAGTCTTGTGGCTTTTACTAGGAATGAGATGGGAAGCAGTTCAAGGTATGAGCAGAAAGTGACACCATCTATTTTCTGTTTAAAAGGATTGTTCTGATTGCTCTGTTGGGAACAGATTGTAGGGTGCATGAGTAGACACAGAGAGAGTACTTAAGAAGGAGGTTATTGTAATAATCTAGCTGAGAGATGGAAGTGGATTGGAATGGGGTTGGGGCAGTTGGGTACTGGTACAGATAAGAAGTGGACTTGGCATATAATTTGAAAGTAGAGACCGGAGGTTTTACTGGTGAATTGGATGTGGAATGTGAAAAAGAAGACGTAAATCAAAGATAGAAGTCCCAAATTTTTGACCTGAGCACTTGGAAGTTCATAACACTATGTTTCATAAAATACATGATTGAAAGGTTCACAAGTGTTGAAGAATATGTTTTTCTGTTCATTGATCCTCAGCATATGGCTGTTGCTCCTCTTTGGCTCAGATTTGTAGACTTGATGAATATATTTACCTTTTCCTTCTTGCCAGTTGCCGTCACATATGTGCCTGGGTTTCCCCATAATAAGGATGGTGAGTATTAACCACAGCTTGCATAAGTCATACCAGTGACATGAATTTAAATATTATGAGTGCAGTCTAAAGCACTCAGGCAGGATAATTTAGAATGCCTGACATTTTGTAATTGGGTTTTATATCATCATGTGAAAAATTTATATGACTGCTTAACTGTGCCCATTATTCTTTCTGTTCCCCTTTCATCTCTGACTGCCACATTCCTGCCTAATTCTATCTCTAAGGCTAACCTAGGTTATCAAAGTTTTTCTTTCCTTAAAATATACCTTTCAAACCAGTAGGAAAAGGCTTATAAAAGCTAGCATATGTCATCTTTCAACATGTCCATTAAAGGGTTATTGTCTAGGGTGAATGACAGTATCAATTTTTTAACATGGAAGAACTCTAGCTGTTTTCTCTGAATGATGTTTTTGGGTTTTTCTAGGGCACATTCTGAGTATTCTGGGTATTTTTTATTTTAATTTGCATGAGAGTTTGCCTTTTTTAAAATGCTTGTTTATATGGGTTAATTCTACTAGAAAATTTGTGTAGGAAAAACACCTGCTACTTAATCTTATAAGAATTGGTATATAGTATGGGACTTTGCTTTTGGATACAGTTAGAAAGAATATGAGTATAGGTCCAGGGGAACAAGAGGTAAAAAGAACCCAGAAATAATTAGAAAGAATCAAGTTAAACATACAGTTATATATCAAAACCACGATAATCTGGATTATAGTTTTGGAGTAGATTTTTAGATTGGTCCTCAAGACTATTAGGAATAGGGTTGAAAACAGGACTTTAACATAGAAATATGTAAAGGTTTCAGTGGGTGAATGAAATAAGATCAAAATATGTACTTTGAGCAAGTGCTGTCAAGAATCATGATTGTGAGTAAAATTGGCAGTTGTGGTCCATCAACAGTGGAAAGAGCTCATTATCACAGAATAGTGTCATGTAGATTGATGGGTGGGCAGTGAGGAGGGCACCTAGAACTCCCCCATTATCATAGAGTAGTTGGAGGTGCCTTTCTTTGACTTGGTAATGGCATCACGGTAAACCACCAATGGAAAATGGGCTGAACTGTCTCTGGAGTGTATGGCATGGAGGTTGTTGCCTGAGTGCCATGCTTTGAGGAGCCCAGAGTAGCTTAGTACTTGAGGAAGGCTGAAAATTGGGATGCTTGATCCAAAAGTAATGAGAATCTCATTCTATAAAATCATTCCCTTTCTTCTCTATCTTTAGGCTGCGTATTGCTTGTTTATAACTACTTTCTATACATCCAAGCTACTCTTTATGGTCATTTAAAAACTCTTTAGGTGGCCCAGATCCTCACTTCTTGAAAACGAAAACAAGAACAAAACAAAACAAATCCAAGAACAGGGAGAATTAAATGGAACATCAAAGTGGGTATGTGCTTTGGAATTACATTTTCTGAGAACAAATTCTAGGTTTACTACTTAATTTTATGTGAAATCCTGGACGAAACACTCAGTTGCTCTGTGCTCCAGTTCTCTCATCAACAAAATGTTGTTCTAGTAGCATCTGCTTCATAAGGTTGTTGTGAAGAATAAATGTGATTAATGCATGTAAAGTGCTTAGGACTTCATCTGGCTCAGTAAATGTTAGCTCATAGTAACAGGTCATTTAATTGCCTCACTAATAAATATAGTGGGAAAGTATTAATGTTGGGGGAAAGGCACAAGACTTTGTGTTTGCTTCTGCTGATTCTCTTTCCTTAGAGTCTTTATGTAGTCAGATTGACATCTTGAATCTTTAATATCTCATTCTCCATAGGCAAAGACTCATATTGGGCTTGATAAGAGTCTTCAGCTTAGCAATATGAATATGACACTTCAAAGGGGACTGTATGTGCTAGGGTCTTGCCAGGAAAGAGATGACACCCTCAGACTAGGTAACTGAGCAGAGCTGGATACAAGGACAATTTAAAAAGGTGTAGGCAAGATTTGAGGAAGACCACAAGGGGTAATGCAGCTTGCCAGGGCTAGTATCAGCTGGCAGCCTTTGCTTTCTTAGGCTGAAAGGAGTAGGAGCTGGGGTGTAGACTCTGAACGTGGTGAGAGAACTGGAGACTGTCCTATGAAATGAGCTGGCTGTTGGGAGACAGACACAGATAATCTAGGTGGCAGCAGGGAGGAGCTTGGAGCAAGAAAGATGCTGATCTCCTTTCACTCCTGCTTCAGCTGTCCTGCTGGTACCTCAGGTTGACTGAACCCAACTGGAAGCTTGCTACAGTCCACACAGGCCAGTCTCTCAGAGAAGAGACCAGGGTGGAGAAGGGTAGAGGAGGATCAGGAGTGAAAACAGAAGAGATCAAACCTATAGCCACATTATTTTTTTGTATTTTGAAGGTTCAAGCATTATTCAAGTAGTAGGCTGTCTCATATCCAGGGAAAGCCTGGACTACTGACTACAGCCTTGCTAAGTGCCATTTCTTCTAAGAAGGCTTCCTCATAAGCCCAGGCAGAAAGAGTCTTGCTGTCTTTTAAAAATTTCTAGTACTGTGTGTGTCCTGGTCATTGAACACAAGATACACTTCTTTGGATTCAATGTGCATTCACACCTCTCTATTACATTTTTAGCTCCTAAGGCAGAATTGGTGTTTTGCTCATATTTGTTTCCTTCAAAATACTTCGCACAATACCTCATTTCAACTTTTTCCATCAGAAGCTTCTTGCTTTTAATACTCTGACCTGGTACTCTTAAGACTAAGGACAAGGCAAGGGACTATTTATTAACATTTTGCTTATGTTGGTAAACTTGCTTCTAACACTAATAAGAGTTCCCAATTTTGAAACCACTTTACATGGACAAAAGAACTGAATATATGAGTAAGTCATACTTTATGAAAAAAAAAGTTTCTTTCTTTCTTTTCTTTTTTCTTTTTTAAAGAAGCTAACCTCACAACAGCAGGGAGATAAATTATTCATGCCTCCTCAAATATAACCAGTTGTCGCTGTCACTAGGATGGTCCAGTCTCTACCTGGATGATAATCCAGCATTTTTAGCATGATTTGTGCCACCATCCTTCCATGCAGTCTCTAAGATACAGAGCAGCAAGAAGAATGATAAATTTGAAGTGGTATTGAGATGATTATCTCCCTAAACGGTATTGGTATCGTTGTTTCCCTTGTTCTGAAGTCTCTTGCTGTTTACCTGCTTCCTGCCTTAACAGTTACTCCCGAACTATTATTTATCATCAGTCCCTTCCTCCAGGCGAACTCCTCTTTCCTCATTACTCATTACTTCAGCCTTTTTGCTCTATTTCAGCAAAGTCACTTGCTGGCTCCTCAGCATGAGGTGTGTACTTTGCTTCTGGTCCTTCATATGCATCTTATTAAAGGTCTAGAACCTTCTCTTTTTACCTCCCTGGGTGAAAAGGAAATGGGTGTTTCTCTGAGGTTTTGAGCAAGAATCTCAGGAGAATGGGAAAATGCTACTTAATTAAGGCATGTTTCCCTAATTTTGGATTTGTGTTCTTGAATTTTGGAACCTGTAGGTAGTATTTCAGATTCTTCCTTAAAGTTTTAAAAAATATTCCTAACAGGGTTTATTAGTTTAGGCTATTGCATATTTTGGATCTTGATTATGCTCTCAAACATATCCATTGCTTTTCCAATTTCTGTTTATTTGTAAATTTTCTAATCAGATAGTCAAATTTTCCTTCCGAATGTTGGTGAACGCATCAAAATAGACAATTTATTATACATTGAATTTTCTCTATTAACTAACACTCTTTATTATCATTATTCATCTAGCTAATAATTCACTCACTTGTAATATTATCCATATCACATTTCTCCATTGAATCAGTATGTACATCAGTTAAAAGTTTCAAAGGTCTTGCTGAAACCCCAATGAAACATGTTATGCTACCCTGGTTGTCAAGAAAGGATATTAGGTTAACTTGTATGGCTTTTGTTTTGTAAGACCAGGCTGGCTCTTGGTTATTAACACTTATAAATGATCACACACTGTACTAATGATTTGTTCATTTTTTTTGCCAGCAGTTGAAATAAACTTTATAAACCTGTAGCTTCTAGAAAATGTATTTGGAAAATGGAACAGTGGCTTGCTAATCTCCAGTCTTCTGTTATTCTTCTTTATTCACCACAATGTCTCAAATGCTGACATTTGTCTTGCATTGCACTTGCAAATCCTTTTAGTATTCAGGGATGAAATTTACCCTGGTTAGATCCACGTGAACTTAAAGCAAGCAAAAAAACTAACTAACCTGATGGAAGCTCTTCAACTCTCATGTCACCAATTTTTTATTTCAATCCTATTTTTTTTTATCATGTAAGCATTAAACTTTCTCTCTGTTAGACTCAACAGTAGTCTGTAAGTTAAGATGAAAAATTGGATGCTAGCTAACATCCGTAGTGAGGGGAAGGGTAGCTAGCAAATTCATGAACTATGTTTGTCTAGCTCTGAATTTGAAATTCTAATTATTTAAAGACCCTTTTACTTACAAGGTTACTGAAAACATAGAAATAACTTTGTTTTTAACAGGGGCACTTTATTAAAACTCACACTTCTATGAAATGTTGTCTTAGATTTGTTGAAGAGCTAAATAGGAGCTTCATGGTGACCTACTTCTTCTCTCATAGACATGAGAAAATAGTGAGTGAGAGGGGGTATCGGTCTGGTCTAAAACTCACCTGACACCAACTCACTCTCTCTTTGCTACAGTATGCTTGTGACTTTATGTGAGGAATTAATAAGTGGATAGAAATAATAGCAAGCTAATTATCATTATCATATACATTGATTACATTATCATGTAATTGTATTTCTCAAATAGGTGTGGAATAAACTTTGGAATTCTTGTATTTTTTATTATTTAAAAATTATTTACTTATTTATTTTACCTTTTGACCCCCTTTATCCATTTCTCCCATTCCCACCCCCCACCTCTGGCAACCACTAATCTGTTCTCTATTGATGGAGGGTTTTTAAAAATGATTTTACATAGAAGAGATTGTACTGTATTTGTCTTTGACTTACTTCACTTATCATGATGCTCTCAAGGTCCCTCCATATTGTTGCAAATGACAAAATTTCATTCTTTTTTATGTCTAAATAATATTTCATATATATATATATATATATACCACATGTTTTTAACTTATTCATCTGTGAATGAACACATAGATTGCTTTCACATCTTGGCTCTCGTAAATAATGCTGTAATGTACATAAAGGTGCATATATCTTTTACAGTTAATGTTTTTATTATATTCAGATAAATACCCAGAAGTGGAATTGCTGAATCATATGACAAATCTATGTTTAATTTTGGGCGGACCCTCCATACTGTTTTCCATAATGACTGTACCAATTTACATTCCCGCCAGAAATGCAAACAAAAAGTGTTCCCTTTTTCTCCACACCTTTGCCAACACTTGTTATTTTTTGTCTTTTTGATAATAGCCATTCTAACAGGTGTGATGTGATGTCTCACTGGATTTTGATTTGCATTTCCCTGATAATTAAGAATGTTGAGCACCTTTGCATGTACCTGTTGGTCATCTGTATATCGTCTTTGGAAACATGTCTATTCAAAGTCTCTGCCCATTTTTTAATTAGATTGTTTGATTTTTTCTCTTTTGCTATTGAGTTGTATGAGTTCTTTATGTATTTTGGATATGAACCCCTTATCAGATATATGATTTGCAAATATTTCCTAACAGTCAATAGGTTGCTTTTTCATTTTGTTGATGGATTTCTTTGATGTGCAGAAGATTTTTAGTTTTACATAGTCCCTCTTGTTTATTTTTGCTTTTGTTGTCTTTACTTTTGGTGTCAGATCCAAAAAGTCATCACCAAGACCTATGTCAAGGAAGGTTACCGCCTATATTTTCTTCTAGGAGTTTTCTGGTGTCAGGTCTTACATTCAAGCCTTTAATACATTTTGAGTTAATTTGTTTCTGATGTAAGGTAGTAGTCTAGTTTCATTTTTTGCATATGGCTGTCTGGTTTTCACAACACTGTTTCTTAAAAAGATCTTCTGTTTCCTATTGTATATTTTGACCCCTTTGTTGTAAATTAATTGACCGTATTTGTGGGGTTTATTTCTGGGCTCTCTATTCCATTCCATTGATCTATATGTCTGTTTTTATGCCAACGTCATGCTGTTTTATTTACTACATCTATATCTATATCTGTATCTATGTCTATATATCTATATATCTATATCTATATATTTTAAAATTTGCTATAGCTTTGTAATTGAGTTTGAAATCAGGGAGTATGATGCTTCTAGCTTTCTTGTTTCTCAAAATTGCTTTGTCTATTTGAGGCCTTTGTGTGTTTTTAGAAAGTTTACTCTATATATTTTTATTTGAAGATTATTGTGCTTAAAACAAAGAAGAAAACAAACTGAGAGACCCGATTCTCTCTGTTATTTGTTAGTAATGTATTGTAGTGTAATAGATAGTCCCAAGTAGTGAGCTTCTTGCTTTTTTGTTTTGTTGTGACTGTATTTATTATCCCCTCACCTCTCAAACAACAAGCCCCAAATTCCTACAAAAAACCAAGCCAAAATACACAGTAATAAACAAAACCAAATTAAAAATAATCTCCTTCAGTTGGAAAATCTGGTCCTGGGTGATGAAGGCCCAGGGAGCAGGGCTGCTTCTAAACCTGACTGCTGGGGTTCCCATGGCATTCAGCTATTTTTGTAATGTTTATCCTGCTTTTTTTTTTTTTTAATGTTTATGCACCTTTAAACTGTACTTAGATGACTTTTATGTGTACTAATAATATTCTTCTTTTGTGGGTTAAGAATAAAACTGTACTGTCTCAAGAGCCCAGAACTATAATGATAATAGCAAGCATTAGCAGAGAGATGTTCTCTCGGGTCTGTTTACCCAATATCAGTTTGATTTGATAATCTCACCATAGTATCATTTACAGATCCTAAAATTAACTGCTTCCTTTTTAATTGTACTTCTCAACATTTGACTCTGTTGCTTTCTTCTCAGTTCAACACGATAAAATTCCAAGTTTTATTTTTAAAGTCTTTCAACAGCAACACCTAAGGATTTTAGCATAAAGAAAAAAATATGTGCATGGGAAGGTTATATGATGCTATGCTCCTTCGTTTGTGTTATATTTATTGGGGTGTGTGTGTGTGTGTGTTCTAAGTTTGAGTATTTGGTCCAGTTAGTTGATTTTTGTAAACAGTGACCTTGATGTGGTAAGCAGTAGATTTGTGCATTCATTCAACATACTAAAACACAGGTGCTGAATAGGAGTACTTGGTCTTCCTCAATGATTCCACCTCTGATATACAATTTCCGGAAACTACATTTTTTCTTATCAAACTGAACAATGAGGAACAATTTAATAATGTTTTCAACTGTAAGAAAATCTTTTAAGCAGAGCATAGTATTCGTTTATTGTTCATTTTATGCTGAAGAAAGACAAAGAATTGGCATTCAACAATGCATAAAGGATTGAAATATATTTTGAGGAAAAATTCTCAACAATGAGGGTTATTAAATATTAGGAGGATATTCTGTTTTCAGGGAGTTCAGGTGAGGAGAGAGAAGGTAGAAGTGGGGTCATTGAGAGATAGTATTTGAAGTGGGAAAGTATATCCTATAATTTACAGAGGGGCTTTCCCAATAGAATATATTGAAAAAAGTTTAGATTATATTCCCTCTGGGAATTCAAGGAGGATAGTTATATTCCAAATGTGCAGGAATAGGCTAGGGATAGAAATAGAAGTCGGGGTGGTAAGCCATCGGTGGGATGGAGACAGAAAACAGGGGACACATCTTTGAGTTCCTCTGTGTTCTGATGTAGAACTTTGAGGAATATGAGAATTATAAATCTGAACCTGTCTTTCCAGGTTTTAGGAAAGGTATATTTCTCAAGGTAGCAGGGTAGGGCATATTGTATTTAGAGGTTTGTAAGCTCCATGTATAATTTGTAAGCATCTACTTGTATGCTTTGTGGATGTCCATTTGTACTCTTATCCAGGTTCCACAATATGTTAGGGATGGGTCTGGTAACATCAATTCTTTTATTGTAATTTTCTTCTCTCTGTGTTAGAAACAGTATAAGGAAGCTGGACTTATGGTTGACATCGACAGTATAATCAAAGAATTTATTTGACCTTAGTTTATTTCAAGTTTGAGGAGAGATGTGAAGACTTCAGTCACTGACCTCAGAGGTAGGGGCAGCAGGAATCCAGAGTATTGGCACCTGGGGAAAGGAGGCACTGTCTACATGTGTGGATCTCTGGTTTCAGATTACTTCAGCATTTTTGGACCATGATTGTGCCAGCTCAGGTCTTCCCAGAAACATATGCTAAGATTAAGTTAGAAGTGTAAGAGATTTATTGGAGAAATAGCCTGGTGAGGAAAAGGGGCACAGTAAGCAGGAGCAGGTGGGGAAAGCCTTCAGAAGATGCTATTGTTTTGAAAGCACAAAATAGTTTCCCCAAGAAATTAACCCCCAACCCCTCCATCTCATTAGAAATGCAGTTGTTTATCAAAGCTTAACAGAGATTAGTACATGATTTTAAAATTCAATTTCAGTCTTTATTTTTCCAGGTATACTCAGAATCAACAGTTTAACTTGCCCTCAAATAGTCTTTTTAATGTTATTTTATTGGTATTAGTTGCTGTGTTTCTATAAGTATATAAAATATAGTTTGTAGAGATTCTTTAATTTTCTGTAGGTGGCATCTATTTAAATATATTGGGAAATTAATTAATACAGTTGAATAGTTCTGAATTGAATATGACTACATTTAACAAATAGGTTTATTGCCTTAAGTATAAAGATATTGTGTGCTAAGGCCTTTTTCATTTTGGGAAAGAGATTTACTTAATAGAGAAATATGTATTTATAATCACACCTTTCAGAATTTGGTAATCCTGGTGAAAATAGATAAGCTTATTTAGTTTGGTTCTGCTGCTTTTTTTTTTTTTTTTGTCCTATTGTTTTTCTTTCTTTTTCTGTTTCTCCCCCTTGGTTATGTAAACCAATATTATATAAATGGTGTTTTACTTACATTTTCCCAACCAGCACTTTGATATAAAGTGCCTATAGTATTCTTATTTAACAAGGTATTTCCATGTAATCATAATGTTAACTGTGTGGTCAAAAACATATTAACTGACCTATGGTATTATTTACACACACACACACACACACACACACACCCCCCTCTTAAGCTTCACTTTAAATGAACAATTCCTGCTTGTGGTGTTTAACTTACTTTTGAAGGTCAGTTCAAGAAATTGTTTCTCAGACTTCCCTGAGTTGCAACTTTAGGGACATTTTTGATATTGGCAACAATACTTTTATAGAGAAGGTAATGTAAAAATCAAGATGAAATAATACCAGTCATCAACAAAAATATGTGAAAGTTGTGGCCTTGAGAAATCGTTTTTGGGACTGGAACATGCTTTGAAAACAAAACAGGCTACCATACTTTTAGATGTTGCAAGTAAGTGAAATAGAAAAATCAATTTGAATCTTTGGTTGCAAATTGATATGCTGTGTCTGTTTCCTAATGGATTATAAAAGAATATTTTTTCAGGAAGAACAACTCTTCAGATTTTTCAGAAAGAGCTCTGAGAAAGATTCTCTTGTTTTCATTTTTGCTATGAGTTTATAACAGCTGTAGGTGGCAAAGTGACCAAATAGTGCCTTAGGATTTACACAGAATTTAATAGCTGTTTGGCTCATAAATTCATGGTGTGGTAAAGCTATGCCTAGCTTGGAACACAACGATATTTGAGCTAAGTGTATATTACACAGAATGATTTCTTTTCTGCTCTTCCTAGCTGGGAGAGTGCACATAGTAAGAATTGTAATTTCCACTTTTCCGGTGGGGGAATCAAGACTGAGAGAGGTTGAAGTGATTTGCTAGGGATTGCAAATATCATATGCAGTTATGCCTGGAATGTTAACCCATCTTCTGATAGTTGTTTCTAACTATATTGAGTATGAAACTGTCTTGCTCAAAACAAAGCACTATAAAAATATTACATCATGTAATATTTTTACCTTAGTCAACCTATACATAAATGTAAAATGTATCATTAGTTTACTTAGCAAATATTTGTTGAATGCCTCCTATATTTCAGACACTGTTCTCATGCTCTATGTTCATCAGTGAACACAACTGGCACAAATTCCTGTTTTTGTAAACATTACATTGTAATTGGAGGAGATACATAACAAACCATAAAATAGTAAATAACTATATAAGATGTTTGGAGTGATAACTGTTTTGGATAAAAATAGAACAAAGTAAAGGGAATTGGGAATCAAATGCAGGTTGGTCAGAGGTCACCCTATTGATGAAGTGACATGTGAGCCAAGATTTAAAAGAAATGTGAGGGTGAGTCACGTGGCTGTGAGGGAGAAAAGCAGAGACAACAGCTAGTGCAAAACATAATCAGATGCTGGTAGGAAATGCAAGAGGAGTGAATGAGAGGAGAGAATGGAAGATAAAGTAGAGGAGTGGCAGCAGGAATGAGAGAGGAAGGTGATGGACAGCCTTAGGGGTTCTTACAGTGACCAAGACTTTTTACTCTAAGGGAAACATGGAGGCACTGGAGGGTTTGAGCAGGTATGTGATGTGTTCTCACTTAGGATGAAAGGAATACTCTGGTTGCTTATGTTGAGAACAGAGCATAGGGAGCACAGTTGGAAGCAGAAAGAGTCATTAGAATATTACTGCTACAATCCAGGTGAGAGATGCTAGTGGCAAGAATCCGGTTGGTAGCAGTGAAGGTGGAGAGAAGTGTCTAGATTTGAAATATGCCAGTGTTTTCAAGAGACAGCCAATAGGATTTCTGGATAGGTTAGATATGGGATGTGAGAGAAAGTGAGGTGTTAAGCATGACTCTTTCAATTTTGTCCTGAACTTCTGGAAGTATGGAGCTGCCATTAACTGCAATAGGGAAGATGCAGGTCAAACCAGTTTTAAGGGAAAGATCAGGAATTTCAGCTTGAGATGCTTCAACGATATACAGATGGAGATAGTGAGTAGTGTTTAGATATAACCTGTCCCAAGCTGGAAATATCAAATGGCATTGTATTTAAAAGCATGACACTGACTAAGGTGATCTAGGAATAAGTGTAGATTGAGAAAAGAATAGGACAAAGGGCTGAACCTTGAGCATTCTAATCTTTTGAAGTGAATTGAGGAGGTTGATAAGGAGGGATGAGCACAGAAGACTGAGAAGGAGTTGGCCAGTGAGGTAGAAGGAAACCTAGGGTGGTGTCTCAAAAGTCAAGTGAAAAAGTGTTTCCAGGAGGAGAGAGTGGTCTAAGACAAATGCTGCTGACAGGTCAGGTCACATGAGAGCATTGACTGCTGGATCAAGTAATGTGGGGGTCATTTGTAACTCAACAAAAGTAATTTTGGTGGAGTATTGTGGGCAATACTCTGACTGCAGTAGATTTTATAGAGCATAGGAAGAGATTTATTGGAAACAGTAGGTATGGCCAACTTCAAGGAGATTTACTATAAAGAAATACAGAGAAATGCGTAGTTGCTGAAGGGTGAAGAGGGCACACAAAAGTTTTTTCATGTTTGTTTTAAGATAGGAGAAATAACATTTTGTATGTTGATTAGAATGATCCAAAATAGAAAAATTAGTGATACAGGAGAAAGAAGGGAGATTTTTTATGTTTTAATAAGTGAGAGGGGATGGGGTCTGGTGCACAAGTAGCTGGACTGCTGCTGGAAGGAGCACAGGTGGTTTATCTACCAGGAAGAAAGGCAGACAGACGTGAGGATGCAGGTGCTGGTAGGGTCTAGTGGTGAAAGGAAAAGCCTTCGGGTCCCGACTATCTAAAACCCTACTCCCAGAATCTATTTGGCACATATTCTTGATGATACTTCTGGGTGGGGATTGAAATTTTCCCACTAGAACTCAGATGTGAAAAAATGCGAAGGAAATGAAAAGTACTTATTTTAAATGGATCTTCTTGAGCCTCCCTCAGGCTGAAAGTGGGGGAAATGACCCAAGCACAGCATCTGTCTGTGGTTCTGGGTTCTCTTGGTTTATACTGTGGGCTTTTATATTAATCCCAAATGGTTCTTTGTGCCTCTGCTCCTGCTGTGTTCTCAGTATCACTGCATCCCAACAGTGTATAGCATGGAAACTTCTAGTTCTCCATATGTGCTATGTGCAGACTACTGGGTTCTGGAGCTTGAACTCAGGCAAAACGGGTGCCCTAATTAGCTTAGAATAAGCTGCTAAACTGACCTCAGGATTTTCCTAGCAGGGTGGCTGAGAATATCCAGTAGAATTGTATAGCTTAAAGTCAAGGGTCAAATGATACTGGGTAGATGTAGGGTAGACCAAGGCATCAGTATTTTAAAAACCTCTTTAGGCATTTCTAAAGTACAACCAGAATTGAGAAACATTGTCTTTAAGACCAGCAGAATCTCTGAGGCTTAGCCCAGGGACAGCTTCTTAATTCCTACTATTTTTAAGGTCATCCACACTTACATGTTTCTGTACTTCCTATTCCAAGGTGTGGCCCCAAGGGTGAGTGTAAACGGGACCAAGCAATTAACTTTTTATTTTTTATTTTTTGGGAGGAGAAAGTAATTAGGTTTGTTTGTTTGTTTGTTTGTTTTTAATGGAGTTACTGGGGATTGACTCCAGGACCTCATGCATGCTAAGCACGCACTCTACTACTGAGCTATACTCTCCTCCCTAACTTTTTTTTTTATCAACTCTTCATCTCTTGGGGTGAGAGAGGGGAGGATTTCTATTTACTCTTCAATGAGGAGGTTCTCTTTTAGATCATATTTGTGATCTACAGGCACAAAGCTTCACAGTTCAGCTATAGTGACAGAAGGAGTAACCCTGCTACACTGAGGAGCTAAGTACCTGTGCGCCTGCGCGCGCGTGCGCGCGCACACACACACACACACACACACACACACACACACACAGGCTCAGACTTTCTGATTTCAAATATTGGCTCCATCACCACTAGTGGTATAATCATGGTCGAATTAACTTAACCTTTGTACTTTATAGAGATAAACTCAGGGTTGTTGTGAAGATTAATATGAAAATACAATAAAGCTCTTAGAATAATACTTAGAACATGAGAATAGTCCCTGAAATACAGTAGACATTGACTGAATGTTAGCAATTATTTTTATATTTGCCTATAAATATCTATGCTGATATCTAAGGAAGATAGATACTAAGAAGAGAATCATTTTTTTCCTATGTGGGAGTTAAGTGAATTAGGTTCTAGGAGTGAAACACAATATTGGAGACCTAATAGATTCTGCTTAAGGAAAAGGAGATACATAGAGAGATTGGGAAAGACACAGAAAACTGGGAAAAGCCAAAACTAGACAGAAAAGAGGGCTTGCATGGGGTGATGTTTGAAAGGATGATGAGGTGGATGGGATACAAAGAATAGTTAGTTGTATTAGGAATTTTATTCAACTACTGATAAAAAATTCAATAACAGGAACCTATGCAAAATAAGGATTTAAAAAAATCATATAGTGGATTTTAGGTATAGGTAGTTGTTGGAAGTGCTTTTGGTGTTCAAGGTGTCAGGGATGAAGTCTCTGTGACTTTTTGGCTTTCTGTGCTTGCCTTGAGATTACGAGATGGCTGATCAACCCAGTATTGCAAAATTATAGGTACCTGCTTGGTCTGCTCTTCCTTTAAGGAATCTTTCATGAGGCCCTATGGTACAACTTTTGCTCATATCTTATCACCCAGAATAGCACCACATGGTTCCCAGATGCAGGGGTGCTTGCATAATTCAATTCTTAAAAATATGGGTTTCCTGCTAATGGAAAAGTTGAGAATTTACATCAGTTTGTCTAGATTCCTTCAACTACTTAATATTCATCCTTGCACACTCTCCCTGCCATATGTGGAACTCTCATCCTTCTTAAGAGAGACAACTCCATGATCTTATTCAGCCACTGCATCCAGCTTCAAGTTGACAGTCCTCTTTATTGGATCCATACGTGGCTTTAACATTTATAGGATGTTCACTGTTCCATAAATGAAAGGACAAATTATCTGGTCTCAGCACCCTCAAATTCTATTGTTGAGAAATAACAAAATAACCACAATAAAACCACTCATAAAAGAGGAGAATGGGAAATACATAGTAGTCACTGCCCATAACAATGACCAAATGATGTTGGACAGGAATATCAGGGACTTATTGACCTGGCTGAGGGTTAAGGTCCTTGGTTAGGTCCTCTGGCAGACTCTAGTTCAGATATCTGGTAGAAATTCTCTAGTCCACTGTCCTTCCTTACCTTCTGATGGTTATAACCTTTTTCCTAAATTATACTATTACAAAGAGTATTCAATGAATATTTGTTCAAGTATATATATATATATATATATATATATATATATATATATATATATATATATATATATATATGAATAAATTCCTAGAAGTAAAAATTTGGAAGTTAACTGCATTGACATTTTAATAGGTATTTCCAAGTTTTTCTATAAAATAGTTTATATTTGATGTTAGAGAGCTCTTTTTAGTATAAAGAATTTTATAGTCCCATATATCACATGATTATACTTAAAGTTTGTGTTGCTTGTCATGGAGCTGTATCACTGCTTTTAAAAAGTTTGAATTTTATTTCTCAATACAGCAGCAATCCCATATTTGAAAAAACATGTTTGTGCATTTATCATATGTGTACAGAATGACTTCATTGATTAATTATTGACATATATGACTTAGTTGACTGAAAAAGCTTGGCTTATGTACCTCAATGGTCTGCTGTGTACAGTCTGGGAATCATGACACCAGACCATGAGTTTAGCTGGCTAAAGGCTTATGCTTTGGCCCCCTATGGTATTTGGTACCAAGTTTTGCACATGGTTGGTCTTCTGGAAATACTGGTTGATTTATGAATTTTTCATGTTCGCTATTTGTTGCTCCAAATTAAAGTTTTTCTCCTCTCAAACTCACCATGGGAGAGAAAAGCAGATTTCCACAGCTTTCCTCTCCCCTTGCTGTCCCTAAAAGGAGGCTTTTGTGGTTTTCTAAGGATTATTTTTGTTCCTTTTGCTTTGGTGTCAACAACTACTGGGAAACAAACAAACAAAAAAGGGGGCAAAGTCCTTGCACTCTCTGGTTGCCTCCAGTTAATTGACATTAGGATTGGGAGAAGCAGTGGGTCAAGAAGGGCCAGGACAGGAAGTGCTGGGGACTGGGGTGAACTGCATGCCAATTGTCATGTGAAAATTTATGCCTGTTTTTGCCATATCTTGCAGTTATTTGTGAATAGCCAGGAATCTGGATTTTATGTTTTATTATATTAAAACTAACTAGAAATAAAATATGACATGAGTCAAACAAAGCAAGTCTATGAGCTGTATTTGGTGTGTAGCTTACAGATTTATAACTTCTGTGCAAGGAGATCTTAGGCTCAGGCTTATATTTCATGCCATTTGACTTCCCTTTATTGTAAATAGCAATCCGAATCTCACTACCAGTCTTAATAATATCGTGTCATACATATGAAGGCTTATTTCTGACAACTAGATTCTATGTTCTATTAGGGAAGGGACTGAGACCACTTGGTTTATTACTATGTCTGGTCCTATTATAGTCAGTACTCAATTAGTATTTGTTGACTATGTTAATTCCAGGCAGAAAATTGGAATTCAAAATTTATGGGGCAAATACGGGAGATGGTTTGCAAACATAATGTCTAGTAGCAAGTGCATACAGAATACAAAATCTTATAAAAAAACTGATAGTATTTCTTTATTTTATGCACTATCTGAATTTCTTCACTTCTGTTTTTTTCCTTAGTATTTTACTTTGTGTTTGTTTCTTTTAGTTTTTGTAGGAGAGAGAAATAATTGGACATAGGTTGTTTAGGACCTTTCAGAACAAGAATTTTTAAAAAAGATTTCTTTGTGCTCACGAAATATAGATGTCCTTTTGTATGGATTTGAAATATTCTGCTCTTTTTTTTATAAACTAGCTAAATGTCTTGGTAGTTCTAATATTTTGGTATCCAGGCTGCTTCTTTCTGTTAGCAATTACACAAAAGAAATCTTTGGTCAAAGTATCCTCAATCCTAGTTCTGAATATGTGGTCACCATTTGTTTTTCCTACCAAATCATTCGACATTCATGCTTACGTATTTTCCTTTCTCGAAATCCAGTTTAACTACTTGGTTGAAGGCACTCGTAATACCTCCTTAGTTATCATTCTCCTTGCAGTAAAGTGGCTCTCAGAGTGGGGTCCCCTGTAGGTCCCTGAGCCCTGATTCAAGAGGTCTATGAGATCAAAATTATTTTCATAATAATAGTAAGCCTTTTTGACCTCTTTTATTGTGTTGCTGTTTGCACCAACAGTGCAAAAGCAAGGGTAGATGAAACTGCTGGATTTTAGCAGGAATTAAGGTACCACACATTAGCAGTGAGAATTTAAGACAACACAACAATAAAAACAGACTCAGTTAAGAATGTCCTTCTACGGTGTATCAAAGTACAATGGCTCTCTCAAGGAACAACACTTTTTTTTTTTTTGACTCACAGACTGAGGCCTTCCAAAGTGATCTGGAATTTCATTTTGCTTAGGGTGGGATGGGGAGTTCACTGGAGGAGCAGTGGAATAAATAGGCAGTACTTGATGCAAGGGCTCACTAAAGATTAGGGTTTAGTGCAAGAAAAACAACATGTATTTCAATTGTTTTTAATAAATTTATAAAGTTTAGATATCACCACAATCCATTTTTAGAACATTTACATTACTCCCCAAATTTCCCTCAGTCTTGCTCGCAAGTAAGCCCAATTCCAAACCCTTCAGTCACAGGGAATCACTGATCTGCCTTTTGTTTCTTTTAACTTGTCTTTTTAGGATATTTCATATAAATAGAATCATATAGCATGTAGTGTTTTGTGTATGACTTCTATCACTTCGCATGTTTTTGAGGTTCATCTGTGTTACAGCATGTATTGGCATTTTATTCCTTTTTATTGTCAAATAATAGTTCTTTGTATTTGCAACATTTTGTTTATCCATTCATCAATTAATGGATGTTTGGATTGTTTCCAGATTTTGGCTCTTATGACTAAGAATGCTATAAATATTCACAAGGTACTATTTTTATTTCTCTGTTGATTTTTAAAACTATTTTGAGGTTTTTTTTTTTTTTAGTTGTTATACTTTCTGTCTCCAAAATTCCCATTTAATTTCTAATTCTATATTATTTCTAGATTTTTGTTGAAATTCTTTATTCACTGCAATCACAATCCTGAAGTGGGGTCATGATACAGGACTTCTTTCAAGGGAAACAGTCTTGTCAGGGACAGAAAAAGTTAAAGGTAACTTTAACTTTTACTTTTTAGGTAACTTCTGATTTCCCAATACCCTCTGTCCAAAGACTCTTAATGTAGTTTAGGATGTGGTGTTTTTACAATCTCTATTTTTTCAAACTTTTTTATTGTATCATTAATATTATGCCCTGAATCCATCACAGTTTTCGATTTTGATATCCAAAGTTTCAATTTTTGAAACTCAAAAACCCTTTGCTATCAAAACTATTTTTTCTACCATGAGTTTCAGAAAGTTATTTCAAAAACCCAAAGCTATGATTCTATTTCTTTTTATTGTTTTCTGTGATAAAATAACAGGAGTTCTGCTTGAGTGAGAGGAAGGAACATGGGTGTAAAATGAATAACCAGGACCGAAAATACATCAATTAATATAGGAAAACATTATTTCACTATATATATTCCAAAACTCTGAAGGGATCATGTTTAAAAACTTGGGGGGGTCTTCTGTTTTGTGATGTGGAGTGTGGATGACAATAAAAAATTATGAAGTAATTGGAATATTTCAACTGCAAGAATAGTTGTTCTTCACCCTGTGCACCTACTTACTTATAACTCCCTTTATCTGGTACCAAGTCTACTTCTCCCCTCTTCTTTTCAGCACATCAGGTAGATTGACTGAGTATATTTTTCTTGTTTGATACTTCATGTTTTTTCTCTTTTTTTATTGATTAATCAACACTGACACATCATAATCACCTAAAGTATATAGTTTACATTATGATTCACTCTTAGTGTTGTACATTCTATAGGTTTGGACAACTGTATACTGACATGTATTTATCACTGTAACATCACATGTAGTATTTTCACTGCCCTAAAAATCCTCTGTGCTCTGCTATTTGTCCATCCCCCAACATAGCACCTAGTTCCCCTCCCCATCCTGTAACTACTGATCTTTTGTTGTCTCCATAGTTATTCCTTTTCCAGAATGTTCTATATTTGGAATCATTGAGTATATGAGCCTTTTCAGATTGGCTTCTTCTACTTAGAAATATGCACTTAAAGTTTTTTTCATGTCTTGTCATGATTTGATAGCTCGTTTCTTTTTAGCTGAATAATATTCCATTGTCTGGATGGATCACAGTCTGTTTATGCATTCACTTACTGAAGGACATAGCTGTTGGTTCTAAATTTTGGCAATTAAGAACAAAGCTGCTGTAAACATCTGTATGCAGATTTCTGTGTAGACTTAAATCTTCATTTCATTTGGATAAATACCAAGGAGTCCAATTGCTGAATCAAATGATAAGAGTATATTTAATTTTCTAAGAAACTGCCAGACTGTCTTCCAAAGTGGCTATACCATTTTGCATTCCCACCAGTGATGAATGACAGTTCCTGTTGCTCCACAACCTCACCAGTATTTGGTATTGTCAGTGTTCTGGACTATGGTCATTCTGGTAGGTGTGTTGTGGTAGGGATCTCATTGCTGTCTTAATTTACATATCACTATTGACGTATGATGAGGAGCACCTTTTTGTATGCTTATTTTCCATCTGCATATATTCTTTGGCGAGGTATCTGTTAAGAGCTATGGCCCATTTTAAAATTGAGTTGTTTGTTTTCTCATTGTTGAATTTTAAGTGTTCTTTATATATTTTGGATAATAGTCCTTTATCAGATGTGTCTCTTGCAAGTATTTTCTTCTAGTCTGTGGCTTGCCTTCTTATTGTCTGGACACTGTCTTTCACAAAGCAGACATTTAAAATTTTAGTGAAATCTAGTCTATCAGTTACTTCTTTCATGGATCACGCCTATGAAATTAGAACAAAAAAGTCATCACCCAAGGTTATCTATATAAACTGTTACTTGTCTCCGAGGAGTTTTAGTTTTGCATTTTACATTTAAGTCTGTGATCCATTTTGAGTTAATTTTTGTAAAGGGTGTAATGTCTGTATCTAGATTTATTTATTTTTTTTGCATGTAGGTGTTCAATCATTCCAGCACCATTTGTTGAAAAGATGATCTTTGCTTCATTGCATTGCCTTTGTTCCTTTATTGAAGATTGGTTAGTCTATGTTTATTTGGGTCTATTTCTAGGCTCTCTATTCTATTCCATTGGTCTTTTTGCTATTCTTTTGTCAATACCACAGTCTTGGTTATTGTAGATTTATAGTAATTCTTGAAATTGGGTAGTGTAAGTCTTCCAACTTTGTTCTTCTATTTATTTATTTTTTTCTTTTAATAATGTATTGACTACTCTGGGTCTTTTGCCTATCCATATAAATGTTAGAATTAGTTTGTCAACATCCTCAGAATAATTTGCTGGGGCTTTGATTTGGATTGCATTGAATCTATAGATCAAGTTTAGAAAAACCGACGTCTTGACAACATTGAGTCTTCCTATCCATGAACATGAAATATCTCACTATTTGTTTAGTTCTTTGATTTTATTCATCAGAGTTTTAGAGTTTTTCCTTATACAGATTTTATATAAATTTTATTAGATTTATCCCTAAGTATTTCATGTTTTTAAAAGTTAATATAAGTGGTATTCTGTTTTTAATTTCAAATTCTACTGTTATATAAGGAAGTGATTACCTTTTGTATATTAATCTTATATCCTCAAAATTTGCTATAATTGTTAGTAGTTTTTTTTGTCAATTAATTCAGATTTTCTACATAGACAATTGTATCTTCTGTGAACAAAGACAGTTTTATTACTCCCTTCCCAATCTCTATACTTTTAATTTCCTTTTCTTGCCTTATTACATTAGCAAGGGCTAAGAAGTAGTGAGAGGGGACATCCTATCTTATACCTGATCTTAGAAAATTTAGTGGAAATGTCCTTCACCATAAAGTATGATGTTAGCTGTAGATTTTTTGTGAATAGTTTTTATCAAGTCGAGAAAGTTCCTCTCTATTCCTAGTTTACTGAGAGTTTTTATTATGAGTAAGTGCCAGATTTTGTCAAATGCTTTTTCTGCATCTACTGATATGATCATGTGATTTTTCCTTTTGTCTGTTGATGTGATGGATTACAATTAATTGATGATTAATAGATGAACCAGTCTTGCAAGTTAGGATAGATTTCACTTTGTCGTGATGTATAATTCTTTTTATACCTTGTTGATTTGGTAATTTTTTGTTGAGGAGTTTTGCATCTATGTTCATGGGAGATACTGGTCTGTAGTTTTCTTCTTTTGCAGTGTTTTTCTCTGATTTTGGTATTAGGGTAATGCTAGCCTCATAGAATGAATTAGGAAGGATTCTCTCTGCTTCTGTCCCTGAAAGAGATTGTAGAGAATTGCTACTTCGTATTTTCAACCTTTATCTTCCTTCTTTTTTTGTTTTTAATTTCCAAGATATCAAAGAGATACAATGATGCCAGTTAATGAATGTTGATAACTAGAAGTGTGCTATATGTCTATCCCTTCCCAGATAATTTGTACAGATTACCAAAAGTCTTTTGTATATAATGCTGATGTAGGAAAGGGAATTTCATTCTAGGTTTGGTAGTAAGAGGGATCAGAGAGAGAGAAAGGAGGATTATGTTAGTCAGCAGAAGTTTTGGTGCAGGACTTCTTTTGTGATGTCATCCACATTCTATCCCAGCATGTTGCCTGACTCTTATTCTGCTGGTTTGGGGCCTACTTTATGTTCATCTCTGAAGCCTTTTGCATCTGTTATTTTCTGAATATACTTTTAAAAAATCTATATTTCAAAGATATTTACTTATTTTTTCTCTCTTTATAAACTTCATTTAAAACATTTATGATACCCCTTTTGCTTTCTTAGCCTGTAACCAAGTCTATCAGTGGGAGAAAGTGAAAAACTCTGTCAGCCCCAAAGCCATAATTCCCATTTATAGAAACAGAATCAGTTTTTTTGCAGGTGTGTAATTCCTTTGTAGAAGGGAATGGAGTTCTTTGTGAAGATTATTCATACTATACTACAAAATACAAAAAACAAAGCAAAAAAAACCTGTGTTAATTTGAAAGAATTACAGCCATTAGTAAGTATTTACATTTAATAACAGAAAGAGAATTAGCCCCATATATAACAATCTGTACATTCTATATCATTTACCATATTGTGTATTTTGAGCAGGATATGGTATTTCGGACTCATTAAATGCATCCAGTGTTAGGAATTTTCTGGATACAAATATAAAAATATACCTGGAATGTGTTTTATAATATACACTGAATACTATTATTTTTTATTCATACAAGTGAAAGGACCTACTTATTTTGTTTACAATTTTACAAAGATTCCAATTTGTTTAGAAATTGTTCTACAGAAACACTTGCAATTACCTTTTCAGGTTTCAGAGCAAATCATTTTTCAAAAAATTAAATAATTTATATTTCAATACTCTGTAAAATATAATAGTGACTGCAAGGAAACAGGCTTGTTTCCTTCTTTTTTCAGTATTTTTTATTATTCATATATTTATTATTCCCTGCAAGATCACTTGTACAACCATTTGTATAATTTAGATATTTTCAAACTTGACTTCTAAATAAGCTATTTGATTAAAATAAAGGCTTCCCCCATCAGTTTATCTAAACAACAGCTTTAGTTCTATTTTATATGATACTTATGTCTCACATGGAGCAAGTATTCAATAAGATTTGCTGAATTGATGAATGAATACCTGTGCTTGACAGATGTTTACAGGGTAGAAATGATCCTTCCGTTGACTGAAATCACTCCTCAGATCCTGTGGTTCAGTGTTTTCTTTGACTTAGGAGAGAAATTAAAGAATGACATTTTGAAAGTCTCAGTGCAAGATTTGGTAGGTCAGCCCTACATGTATCTTATTTCTTGCAGGGTAGCTCTGTTCTGTGAGGTGGCCCAGGGATATAAGAACCCCTGCCTTGTTGCTTCACCGTCCCTTAAAGCAGTGCTTCTCTAACCTTGTGTGTATATAAGCCATCTAAAAATCTTATTCAAATGCAAAACCTGTAATTTGTTAACCAACTATAGGCCTGGTATTCTTTGTTTTGTCTGATACTTTATGCTTTGTCTTAATGCAGAGTGAGAGCCTGCTGAAGCTTTTTGTTTCAATTTACTTACTTAAAATATGAATAATCAATAAAGCATAAATAGCTACATTTATTTTCCCCCTGAGGCACAGTTCAATCCTTGGGTTGACTGCGAAGCACTAAATTGTCTTGTTTGGCTGCGGTGGGAATAATTGAATGCCATTAATGATTAGTGAAATCTCGTCTGTGCTCTGTCCTTCTTCAGGGCCTGTTAGAATAGACTTGCATACTAGTCCAAATCTCCCTTTGTGATTTGTTTATTAAACTGAACTGTATTCTTCCATAGTTCAAGGCCTTGGTATTTTGTGGATATTTGTGCCTCCTTAATAATCTTCTTCCATACTCTTAGCTGACTGCTACATTCATTGTTGTTTCATTTCCGCTGACTTTAAATTGTTGATGTCTGCCAAATTTTATAACTTCCCAGAGAAGAAAGGGAAATGAAACATGAACCAAGGAGCACTTGAACAAAATACGTGCTTCTGTTAGAGGGTGAGTGAATAAATACGTACTGAGAAGTCTCTAGGTATGGTCTCCTATTGAGAATCTTTGGCTAATTTGAGTCTACATATTCTTGCTTTACCAAAGCAGAATCTTTAAAAAGGTGGAATTTTTAGTATCATAGGGGTTTTTACCTAGATGGGTATTTTGTAGTAGAAAAGTGACCACTTGCCCAGAGTTTAGCAGTTGGCCATGTAGATAAGAGAGTTGCTTCTAGTCAGACAAAGGACTCTAGTGCAGTAGACTTACTTGTAAAGGTAAACTTGTAATTGGCCTCTATCATGGGATGCTCAGTTATTGCATTTAGGGAGGTATCCTTTGGGCGTCTGTTACATTTCTTCCTCTATGAGATGGACTCTGTGAGAGTTTATTACTGGAGTTTCCGACACTAGAACTGAAATGAGAGCATTCTGGGCTTATGATGAAATCCATAGAACTTCCTCAAGAAAAATATGCACATATAGATGCACTCAAATTTCTAATTATAATTTTAGGGAATTTGTAGAACTCAAAAGTAAGATTAAAAATAACTGAGGCTAGGAAGAGAAAGGAGTGTAAAACAGCTGGAGTTAAAAGGGGAAGATATCACTGATGAGATAAAATAAAACAAGGAAAGAAGGTGAAATAATAAATAAATTTAATGTACAGACTGTGTTCTTCAGATTATTAGCGTCTAGCTTTGCACGCTCAATGGATAAACAATTTCTCTGGGACTTCAGGAAATGACTTCCCTCTTAAAGATCAGTGGCAAAGATGAAAAAATAAAGGGAAATTGCTAATATATACCAAGATA
The DNA here is from genome assembly GCF_048773025.1 of Camelus bactrianus. NCBI lineage: Eukaryota > Metazoa > Chordata > Mammalia > Artiodactyla > Camelidae > Camelus > Camelus bactrianus. The sequence continues at coordinate 63,552,563 of NC_133540.1, read as the reverse complement.
AATGTCAGTATACAAATGCAGCAGTCACACTTTAAAATTTTATCTTGAAGAAATAAAAAAGAGTGGATGAAAATATTCACGTCTATGAATGCTAGTTTAAGTGCTACAACAGCAAAAATGCAAGCACCTTGAGTTCAACAGTAAAGCACAGATCAGTTAAATATGGGATGTTTTTGTCAATACATTACTATGCAGTAATGAACAATAATGTAGACAAATGCATCTTAAATTTTAATGTGCAGGTGAATCAGTGGTGAGCTGGTAAATGCTTCACAATTGGCTCTATGACACAAATTTTGGTTTGATGATTTCTGTGATATAAATACTCCACCAGGGCTGATTTCAAGCTACCAAAGTGATGCCAGTGAATGTAGAGTTGGGAGGAAATGTGCACAATTGGCTCTCTTAAGATGAAAGCCACCTCCAGTACACCACTGAATATGAATCACTTGTGGTCTCATTTTAATGCAGATTCTGATTCACTAGGTCTAGGATAAAGTCTGAGAATTTTCACATTTAAGAAGCTCTTAGGTCATGCTGTAGCTGCTGTTCTCAGGACAACTGGAGCAGGGAGAGTGTCGAATAATATCTGTTGACAAGGGGGAATATGTTCCCAGTGTATTCCTTTATGCCATTATATTAGGAGACAAAACTGTGTAGATTGTTCTACTATTTTCCAAAAGTATATGTAATATAAACATATTGTATCATAATATATTCACATATGTCTATATAATATGTTTATGCCTACTAAGTTGATACAAGCATAACTTGTAGGAACGAAATCAAAATGAAATTTTTTTTTTGTCTCCTTCAGCCCCTTTAAAATTAATTTAGTGGAGAAAGTTTCTCCCTCTGTATGTAAGCTTAAAAATGAACAAAATTATAAAACACAGTATCAATTTAAAAATCAGAGTGTGAAGTTGTATTAATCAGACCTCCAAACTTTAAATCTTCTATTCTCTTTCAGCCAGCACAGCGTTCAGGTGGGCTACTTGCTTTTGGGAAGGGTGTATGGATAGCTTCTCTTCCACCTCCTGTTCTTGATTTGAAGTTTTCCAACCTGACGTCAGGCCCTTCCATGACTGATGCACCTGGGAGAAAGGAGAGAAAGGAGGGATAAAAAAGTTCTCAGTGGAACTCTTGGTGCTGTAAGCTGGCTTTGGCTCTCTGGGCTGGCAGATGGTGGACTCTTGATCCCTTTCATGGAGGACTCTGGTGGATTCCTCAGATCTTTGTATCTGGGACTTCTTCATGCTGTGCCTCAGCTTGAAAATTGTTATTCTTCTGTTGTCTTCTGAGATACTTTCTGTAACCCCTAGGAATTCTGAGTCCACCTCCAATTTCTTGTTGCTGGAATCCCTTCAACCTTCTAGAGACCGAAGACAATTCTAGCATTCTTTCACATGGCCACTTTTCACATATCTTTAAACCTGAGCAACTCAGAAAAGTTGAGATCAAGTCTCACGCAGCAGTCGCTCACCTGGGCCCGCCATCAGAGCAGTCAGACTTTGCACCCTCTAGATTTCCCCAATCGAGTGTCAGACTCCAGCCTACCACACCCCCACTTTACACTCTCCCACTCATTCTGTTGAAGCTGGTTTCCCTCCTTCATCATTGAGCTTGAGGTATGGGATGGGCATTCCCAGTGCTTCCCCTTTGAGTGTCAGTGGGATGCCTAGCATTTCAGTAGCTTTCTCCCCAGATCTTCTCTTGAAAGTTCCCCCCTCCTGTGTAGGTTTCATTTTGCCTCCCTGATGTGGTTAAAAATTCTAAGAGCCTTGGAAGAATCCTCTCCTTTCTACTTTTTAAAAACTGATAAATTATACATTTGAGTCTGGCCTTTCTCTCAGGAATGCAAGATCAATCGTGTTTTGGTCTTGATTGAAATTGAACTTTAGCAAACATAATACAAAAACAGAAGGATATGCCTCAAAATACTAACATTGGCTATGAAGAGGTGGTGAGGTTATGGGTGTTTTCCTCTGGACCTGTATTTATTTTCTCATTTTCCTGTGACTATATCACTTTTATAACTTAAACTATATTATTAAAAAGCAACACATTTTTTGTTTTTGGCTTTTTAAATTTGACTCTAAATCAGTTGTTTTTTTTATCACTAGCCTGGTTCTTATTTCTTGGTTCAATCTCTAAGTGCTGTCCTAATTATGCCACAGTTAGGAAAATATGTATAAATGTCATGTTTTTAAAGAGCCAGTTTAATATCTGAAAGAGACAGTGAAATGCTTAGAATTTTATATTATACGTGTGTAAAAATGACTTTTCTTGTTGAAGGCAAATATTGCCTGATTTAATGAAAGTTCTTAAATCTCGATTCATCCTAGGTTTGTGTATATCGGGTTACTTTTGTCTTTTTGTGTATCACCCTCTCCAATTTATAAAAAATGTAAAAGAAATAATACTTTCTCCCCTAGCTAAAAGCACACACCAAATTTCCCCATGGTTAGGAGAGATGATGGAAAACAGGACTAAATGTAGGGTACATACAGAATTAATGAATGATGTCATCCTAATTGACAGGTGGAGCATAGCTTGGCAATCTGGAAGCAGGTGACACTTGGAAATACAAGCAAGGAGACTTTGGTGTCAAAACTCATTTGGTATCATGTATTCTAACCTCTGGGCTACAGGTTAGGATCAGAACTCTAGTCCATAGATAGGGCCTTGGAAAGAGTATAGTATTCAGGGCCCTTGTTTTGGAAGTGGTGTTGTTCTGGATATTTTATAGAACCAAGGATTCTAATTCACTTAATATATAGACCTTCGAACAAGGAGTCTTTTCAGTTTTCTATACCAGTGAAAAGACTGGTCTGGAGCAGTTATGGGGACAAAAAATGGTGAATAGGAGAATACTCAAGTTATTTGACGTCAAGTGCAAGATCAGGGCTGGACCACAAGTGAGGATGATAGATGCTGGATCCTGCGGTTTACATCGATGTTCCTTACATTCTACATGCGGGAGGTTAGACTTAGTTTTAGAATTTTCTACTTGGGGTGAGGATGGTGGTAAGAGGTTTCTTACAGAAAGGAGTCAGTGTGAAGGTAGGTGCCAGGGATTCAAGTCGGTTAGGTTTGTATTTCTCAGTGTAATCCTGAAATTACTTGCATTTGAATCATTTTGAAGGCTTACTGAATGTGAATTTTCATCCTCTCTGAATGACGTGTCTGAGTGTATGTCAAGGAAATCTGCATAGATGTGAAGAATCACACATCTCAAGTGTGATTCTTATGCACTCCGGAGTCCAGGAACCACTAAAACAGGGCATGGCAGTCATCTCAAGATGAGCCTTTGGCTTTAAATGTCTTTTGCTTTCAGCTGTGCTGATACTCCCAGCCTTTACTATTCAGCTCAAACATTATCTTTTGTAAAGCTATTCACAGTTTTCCTAGATGAAATGAATTACATACAAAGGCTCAGTGCTTTCATGGCACTTTCCTTTATTATGTTTTGGGTAATTTAATGTCTTATAATACAGTTCTTTGTATGTGTGGGATACTTCTCTTGGGGCAGGACAGTGTGCATTGTGGTCATTGTGGTCAAGAGTCAGCCTGAATTTAAGACTCACCTGCACCTCTCACCAGCTGCGTAATTTTAGCCAAATGCTTAATTTTCTCTTAATGCTTCACTTTCCTTCCTTGTAAAATGAAGGTAGTTGTGAGAATTAGATGAGTTAATGTAAGTAAAGCACTTAATAGTGTGTAGCATACCCTGTATATTCAAGGAATTTTTGCTATTATTATTTGCTGAGGGAAGATACATCGTATCAATTTCTGTCAAGCACCAAATGCAGAAGTAGACACTCAAGAAAATTACTGAAATTGAACTGAATTCATCTCACAGAGCAGTTTTTTTTTTTTTTTCTCACAAAGCAGTTTTAAGGTTAGACAGGACAATATTCAAGTAGGGAAGACTCACTTGTTTCTCTGGGAAAAAAAAATACCTGAAAACAGGCACTGCAATATTTATGTTTTTGGATTTAAGAGCATGAAGAGATTTAATTAAAGATACCATAAAGAGAAAGCAGAGTAAAAGAATTGTCAAGAGTTTTCAAAACTAACTCTGAAGTGTGTTCATATGCTTGTAGTATGTGTCTTGTAGACTACAGCTGCTATTTGCTAAATGATCTATGCCTTTCCTGATTTTTTAAAAGCAGAATGCTTATTTAGAAGTCTACTAATACTTAAATTCACAATTATGAAGCAATGCCCTATTTCCCATTTGACTTCCATGCTACTTGTGTACAGAATCTAAATTTTCAAGTAATAGACATTTACTGAATAGTAATAAAATATTTAAAAAATCTGTAAGATGTGTGGGTTATGCCTTATAATTAGATTTATGATTATACCAATTCCAAAAGTTTTCATTTATTTTCTATTCATTTAATTATTTATACTCGCACCTTTTTCCACAAAGGAAAAACCTCCTAAAATTCAGCTTCAGAAAAAATTCTTATAAATGAATTTATTTGTATTTTCCACAGCCCAGTTACTCAAAGCTTAGTATACAAAATTCTTTGCTTTTTAGGTTAATGTTTATTGTGGCTTGTCAAAAAGCTGAATATGAAATAAATCTCATGTAATTATATGCATAATTATATAAATATATTCTTAATAGCAGACAAAAGCTATTATTTTCAACAATAAAAGTACTTACGGCTTTTTTAGTCAATAATTCTTTGATCAGTTTCAGGGGATCAGTGGATAATTTTGTTTGTTGCTAGATGATTTAGTTGTTCCTTTCAAAATTTGTAAAAGACTTCTATATTTTTTAACACATTCTTTTTGTGTCATGGATAATATACATTGTTTGATAAGCACTGTGAATGAAAGCACTTGAATTCTTACAATAAAATGTTCATTTCAGATTAAATTTTAAGACTTCAGGACATAAGTCTAACAAAATGTGCTAATGAAACTATATTAAAGTTTTGCATCTGTACATATTCCTGTGTTTAAACACTAGACTTGAAGTAAACAATGATAACTCAGTGACTATAAAGAAGGTAGTACTTGACTCATTTCAAAACTGCTGTTCTATGTGCGCACTTTTTAGTTGTGTTTAAATTTTACAGCAGTGGAACAAAGTTCAAATTGTGAGTTGTTATAGTTTTGTCTGAGAATGCAATTTTTAGTTGACCTGTAGAATATGTTCGTTTCCTGTTGTGATTATTACTACTTTGTTGTATGGAGGAAGAGAACATGTTAAAATATGACTTGTTCCTGGTGTCAGTGTGCCTGTATAACACTGGTAGCTGTGAGTGTTAAAGGAGATCAACTAGTGTGTTTGTATGTCCCCACCCCCAGCATGTTTAGCTGCAGAGTCACAATCATTTGGGGACAGTCAGTGTCAGTTAATGGCTCTGAGATAGAGGACAGCACTATGCAAAAGGCAGAGCAGAGTATAAGATAGCAGTTCATAAATATGTGAGATGCTTTGGGGATTTAAAGGAACTAGGGTCTAATGTTCTATATATAATGGAGTTGGGAGAAATGAGCAAATAAAATCTAAGTTACTTCTGTTAGTTTGGTCTTGCTTGTACCCAAAGATTAGTCAAGACTTGAAAACTTGGATTGTACTTATTGTTTATGACATCTTTATGAAAAATAAACAGAGGCAGATATTTATCCTGTTTATCCTTGAGGCATACAAGGGAGTAGATAAAACGCTTAAATATATCCAATTAGTAAAACTGATAAATAGGATTTTAACTCAGACTTTCTTGTTTCCTTTTTGGTGGCTCATATATTAAAATAAGGCAAAAACATAGTGTGTAGAAACTATGGGATGAACTTTTTAATTGAACTCAATATCAAGATACTCATTAAAATGTCTACTTTTGTTTTTCACAGCTAGTGACATGTGTAGAACTCAGAGAAAATCTAGAGAACAATCAGGATGTTACTATAACTGGAAAGTGATTTATCCCTGGAAGCATGGTTTCATAGTTGATTTACATTTTAAGGAATTATCTATAGTAAATTTTTTTTGTATATCTACTATATGCTAAGAAAACGTCTGTGGTGTAAAATCAAGGAATACCTAGTTAAGGAAGATGTAGCAGTTATGAATCACAGTTTAAAAACTCATTTATAGGGAAACATACTCTTTTTTTTTTTGCTCCACTTAATGTTCAATATGAATATTCTATCTCTCTGGATTGCCAGCAAATTTTAATCGCAGTCTCTTTTGCGTTTCCTGTCTTCTACCTCCAAATTAGTTCCAGAAGCATTTGTTATATCAAGATTTTAGGAATCGGGGATGCAATTATTAAATATGTATCATAGTTCAAAGGTTACAGTTGATATGCCATGGTTTAAGTTAGCATGACCATTCTGACTTTGTGTCTTTTTGCTAATTTAGTGTAATGCTTGGGGAATCCTCCTGGAAGGCTGATCAGGTTTTGACAAGCCTAGATGTACTGTATCGGTGAAACCTTTCCAGGTCTTTGTTATGTTTTTCATAGAATTACTGGAGAGCTTGAGGTGTAGGGAGTGAAAGGGTCTTCTCTCTGTGTATTTTTACTCCGAATGTTTTGTTTGTATTTTGTGTTAGTTTTCCTGTCACCATTGCAACAAATTGTCACAAACTTAATGTCTTAAAACAACACAGATTTATTATTTACAGTTCTAGGCTAAAACCAAGGTATTGTCAGGGCTGTCTTCATTCTGGGGCCTCTGGAGGAGAATTCCTTTGCTTGACTTTTCTAGTTTCTAGAGGCTGCCCTTGGCTTGTCTCTCTCAGCCAGCAATCACATCATTATAAACTCTGCTTCCATCCTCACATCTCTTTTTCTGACTCTTGGCCTACTGTCTTCCTCTTTCACTGATAAGGACCCTAGTGATACATTATGCCCACCTTGATAGTCCAGAATAGTCTCCCTAGCCCAAGATTATTAATGTAATCATATTTGCAAAATCCTTTTTGCCATGTAAGGTAACATGTTCATAGGTTCCAGGGAACAGGATGTGCACATATTTGAGTGGCCATTATTCTACCTATAACACAACTCAAAATCTCTGACCTATCTTGGGACTCAGGTTTTTGAAAGTTGAAATCCAGAGAGAAAAATCAGGATTTTTCTATTTTCTTGTAACATTATCCTGCTTGAATTAAATTCTTTGCTCAAATGAAAGGAAAGCAAAATACTAAAAGGAAAAATCCAACAGTCACAAGTCACTATGTTAAAAAAAAAAACCAAAACAACAATCTCTTTCTTTTTTAAATCATAGAAGACGTGTGTTAAAAGAACTTGATTAGCTAAATGGAAATGTTTGGTGGAAGTATAAATATTATCTGGTATCCTGTTATTGTATAAAAGGGCACATTACTGTTCTTTTTCTCCACTGAAGAAAATATTGAAGATATGAGCCTCATACAAATAAATACATGTTAAATAAGCGGAATAAAATAAGTCTTATGATTTCCTTCCCTGAATGTAGGAAAATGTCAATTTGGGTATTTAAGCATGATTCTCTTATGGTAGGGGAAAACAATTTATTTGTCATTTATATACCATTTGTTGTTAGTATCATACGTGGTAAGTATTTCAATGAAAAAAAGCAGCTTTAGCTTTTCACAAGCTAAACCACTGAAAATACTGGTGTTGTTTTGAGTCTGTGTCTTCACCTTTGAGTGAATTAGAGAATTTTAACAATGTTAAGATATTAGGAATCTAAAATTTGTTATAATTTATAAACCCTACACTTACCTGAATCAGCCAAAACATTAGAATTTTAAAAATTTCCAGATCTTTTAATTAATATAACACTATTTCCAATTAAAATTGCACTGTCCTTTGTGTGATTCTTGGGAAATATAAGATTCTTAAATTCCCTGGAACAATGGCTCCAATCAATTGTTTACCAATCAGCAGTTGATGAAAAGATCCTCAATTCTATTGCCTCTGCCGTGGTTTGATTTCTTTCTCCTAACACTTGATTTATCTAGAGTTATTAAATTTAGGCAGTGATACTCTTTCACAGCTGTTAGACATTTAAAATTTAAAGCTATGAAAGGGAAAATTGATGTGATCAGAGAAAATCAATTTGTAGCCTTACCTTATACTATCCACCAGGATAAATTTTAGATGTATTGAGGAATTAAGTATAAAAAAACACAATTATAAAAAAATACTAGAGAAAATATGTGTGCATATTTATCTCAAGATGAGGAAGGATTTTCTATGACAAAATGTATGAAAGAAATAATAAAAATGATTCATAGACAATGCTGGTCACAGAATTTGCACATAATTTTTGAACATTAAAAGACTATAAATAAATTGCGGATTATAGATTTGGAAAATATATTTGCAATAAATATGGTATTTTGTGTTTTCTTTTTTTTAATCAGTCATGCTGGGGGTTAGCATTATTTTCAATTTTTTCAAAGAATCAACATTTGCCTTTGATAATTTTCTGATTGTTTTTTATTTTACTGAAATCTACTCTTCTCTTTATTATTTCCTTCTATTTACTTTAAGTTTCATTTGGTCATCTTTTTTATCTTCTTAATGAGGATATTTAGATAATTTTTTTAATTGGGGTATTATTGACATATAACATATTAGTTTCAGGTGCACAACATAATTATTTGATATTTGTATACACAGCCATATACTGCATGACTTTTTTAAGGGAACATTGCCTCAAATTCACAGATTCTAGATTTGTTTACCATAAGCAATCATAAACCAGTGACATCCAGCAAAAATAATTCTATAGATTCCATAGGTAAACCATAAGACTCTTATCAGCATGTTTATGAGGAAATTAGACTAGGTCATCTTCCTTTTTCCTTTCTTCCGTAGTAATGAGAAATAAATTAGTCACAGGCCAGCTACTAAACTCCTTCCTTTCCGAACATTAAATTTGAAATTGCTAATCCATCTCCCTGCGAGAGACAAACCGACCAACAAGAAAACAATTGTTGTTCTTTTTTGCTTTCACCTGAAGATGGTGGCTGTATCATAGTGGATATTCAACAAATATGTGGTGATTGAATGAAAGAGTAAATGAATAAAGTAGATATACTACTAAACATAACTCATAATTATACTAGTTAGACGGTTGCTTATATGATTATCTGTGTAAAGTCTATTTTTCATAATAGTAAATAAGCTCTAGGAGGGCAGAGAATATATATGTCCTGTTTATAACTGTATCCCTAGTCTCTGGAATATTGTAGGACTTTAATTAATATTTGTGGATTGAAGACTTACCCTTACATCTTATAAAAGATTTGACTCAGATTAATTCTCAAGTTGAGGAAGAGGAATAGGAAAGTTTCTAATTTCTTCAAGATCAAGTCACATATTATACACACTAAATTCTATAGTTTCCCCCTAATTTCAGAGCTATATTTTAAAAGCACTTCAAGCTGGACAATTAAAATTTTCAGGCAGATGTTAAAATAGTGACACAAATTATCTTTTTTGTTATTAATCTCTGTTGATAATTGCTTTGCACTCTGGATTTTTTTCTTAAACTTTGAATTTGTGTACAGTCTTCTTGAAAATGGCTTGCTTTCACTCCTATAAAGCCACCCAATGAAACATTTAAATCAGATTTTTGCCTCTAGTATTTTCTATCACTGTATAACTTTGAGCTCCCTATCTAACATCAGTTAAGCTTTTACCCATGCTATTTAAGTACTTAATAAGGGTGCTAACAGTTATTTTAATTTTGTAGGAAATATTATTAGATTTTTACCATAAGACATTTTATTTTACCTAAGTGATTTCAACTATGTATTCTGATAATCTTTTTCTCTAAAGATTTCCTTATTATTACAGGTAAATGTAAATAATATTATTAAATAAACACTGTTTGAATGAAAAAAATCATAAAATATAATTTAATGTTATGTATAAATAAATGAGTTTAAAAATTTAAGCACCTTTATTGAAGTATAATTTTCATATTAAAATATTCACCTATTTTAAGTATACATTTCAATGAGCTTTAAGTAAAGTTACAGAGTTGGACAGCCATCCCCACAATTTTAGAATATTTTCATTACTCCAGAAAGATCCCTCATGCGTACTTGAATTGTCTTAGCATCCTTGCAGAAAATTAGTTGAAAATTATTGTAACTGCCAATTCTATTTCATTGATCTCTGTATCTGTTCTCAGGCCATAGTCTTTATTTTTTTTTAATTTTTTATTGATTTATAATCATTTTACAATGTTGTGTCAAGTTCCAGTGTTCAGCACAATTTTTCAATCATTCGTGGACATATACACACTCATTGTCACATTTTTTTCTCTGTGAGTTATCATAACATTTTGTGTATATTTCCCTGTGCTATACAGTGTAATCTTGTTTATCTATTCTACAATTTTGAAATCCCAGTCTATCGCTTCCCACCTTCCACCCCCCTGGCAACCACAAGTCTGTATTCTCTATCTGTGAGTCTATTTCTGTCCTGTATTTACGCTTTGTTTTTGTTTGTTTGTTTGTTTTTGTTTTTGTTTTTTAGATTCCACATATGAGCGATCTCATATGGTATTTTTCTTTCTCTTTCTGGCTTACTTCACTTAGAATGACATTCTCCAGGAGCATCCATGTTGCTGCAAATGGCATTATGTTGTCGGTTTTTATGGCTGAGTAGTATTCCATTGTATAAATATACCACCTCTTCTTTATCCAGTCACCTGTTGATGGACATTTAGGCTGTTTCCATGTTTTGGCTATTGTAAATAGTGCTGCTATGAACATTGGGGTGCAGGTGTCATCCTGAAGTAGATTTCCTTCTGGATACAAGCCCCGGAGTGGGATTCCTGGGTCATATGGTAAGTCTATTCCTAGTCTTTTGAGGAATCTCCATACTGTTTTCCACAGTGGTTGTACCAAACTGCATTCCCACCAGCAGTGTAGGAGGGTTCCCCTTTCTCCACAGCCTCTCCAGCATTTGTCATCTGTGGATTTTTGAATGACGGCCATTCTGACTGGTGTGAGGTGATACCTCATTGTAGTTTTGATTTGCATTTCTCTGATAATTAGTGATATTGAGCATTTTTTTTCATGTGCTTATTGATCATTTGTATGTCTTCCTTGGAGAATTTCTTGTTTAGGTCTTCTGCCCATTTTTGGGTTCGGTTGTTTGTTTTTTTCTTATTGAGTCGTATGAGCTGCTTATATATTCTGGAGATCAAGCCTATGTCGTTTTCATCATTTGCAAAAGTGTTCTCCCATTCTGTAGGTTGTCGTTTTGTTTTACTTCTGGTTTCCTTTGCTGTGCAGAAGCTTGTAAGTTTCATCAGGTCCCATTTGTTTATTCTTGCTTTTATTTCTTCTAGGAGAAAATTTTTGAAATGTATGTCAGATAATGTTTTGCCTATGTTTTCCTCTAGGAGGTTTATTGTATCTTGTCTTATGTTTAAGTCTTTAATCCCTTTTGACCTGATTTTTGTATATGGTGTAAGGGAGCCATAGTCTTGATTACAGTAGCTTTGTAGTAAGTTTTGAGACCAGCAAGTGTGAGTTCTCCAATTTTGTTCTTCATTTTCAAGATTAATTTGGCCATTTGGTGTCCCTTATAATTCCAAATGATTATTCGAAGCAGCTTGTCAAACTTGAAAAAAAAAAGGTACAGCTGAAATTTTGACATGGATTGTGTTGAATTTGTAGATCCGTTTGGGGAATATTGTCATCTTCATATTAAGTCTTCCAAGTCATGAACAACCAATGCAACCAATGCTTTTTAATTCATTTAAAATTAATCCCAAATAGCAGTCAATTTTTTTCATTTTTTCCCCTTGTGCCCTTTACTATTTCCCTAATACACCCAAGAAATTGGTAATAGTTGTATGAGGGAGAGACCTAGGTGGTATGAGACAGGCAGGAAGGGGGACTTATATTTTACTTTGTACCCTCTTGCATCTTTTCAATTATGTGCTCTATACATATAGAAGTTAATTAAAATTAAATTTACTGAAAATTTGCTCCCAGTTTCTTGAGGTGCAATAAGATGCACAGATATGGAATGAGGTGTTAGATGGGCCAGGTTTATGCAATTAGTTTCTGTTTTGCTTTAGACTCACCTGAACATTGTCTAATCTCTGGCTACCCTATTTCTAATTCTGAACCTCTGTCGATTTCCTCTTTATCCTAACACACAGTCTATTTTTTGGCTCTTATTCTTTGCAATATTTTAGTCAGTTATTAGCTGGCTTGCTTTCTGGTAGCTTCAATCAGGTGCTTATAATAGGTATGGACGTCCTTTACTTTCTTTCCATTCCTGACTATACCCTACTCCCCACCTCTCCCTAATAACTCTAAGATACCTATAGTTTTATCTTACTTTTAAAGAGTAATGCCCTGTCCTAGAAAGACTATATTTCAGACAATTTTTCACTCCTTTTTGAGTCATTAACTTGGATTTCCTGATTCCTTCCTTCTGTCTTGAATTTAAAAAAATGCATTTATTTGGTAGGTAGTCAGACATCATACTCTCTCTGTAAAGTGGGTTTTATTTAAAAACCTTTGCATATTAGAATATCAAATAAAATGTCTCATTTATTAAATATTTATTGATAAGCAAGATGACTATGAGATTAAGATACAATACCTATTATAGTCAAATATTTAAATGTTTACCATTTTTCAATTATAAAGAAAATACAAACAGAATATTTCTAGCAATAATGAGCTAGATTTAAACAAATATTTAAAGAAGTTCTGTGACTATTCATTCTTTGTAATAAAATTATTTTTTGTTATAAAGTTACTTATATTTATAATAAACAAATCCAGCCATTTCAAATATAAAACTATGAATGTAAGTCCTCCTGTTATTCTAATTTCTAAAGATAGCTTTATTAACATATTTTTTTCTACATAAGTACTAAAATGTGTCAGTAGAGGAAGCTTTCTGCTGTGATCGAATACCAGACCAGTAGTGACTTAAATCATTTAAGATGTTGAATTATTTCAGGTAATCAAGGGGTCTGAAGAAAAGTGCTTCTCAGATTAGTGGGATGGCTCGGGAATGTAATCCTAACATCCTTACCCTGATTTTCTATACTTGATGACTTTTTCCCCCAGAGTCTTCTTGTTTCATGAGTATAAGGTCACTGCCACAACCTCAAGTGCCATATCTTCATTCAAGGGCATTACTGGCTGTAGGGGAAGGCTGAGTGGAGAAAGGGGTCTTCCTTTCATCAGAGAGAAACGTAATTCCATAAGTCTTCCCTTATTTTGACTAGAACTAGATATTTGATTCTTTTGCTGTAAGAAAGCTGAGAAAATTATTATCTGGCAGAGGGTCATGGAATTGACATGAATATATTCACCCACTTACGATTTTTTTTCTTGGGTCTAGGAAAGTTGTTTCTAGGACAGAGTTATAATTCTTTTTTTTTTTTTTTAAAGAAACAAGGGGAGAAGGGCTACTGAATAGGCCTCTAGCAGTAGCTTCTGTATATATTGTATCAATGCATGTGTGTAGGATTTGATTTTGCCTGTGATTTACACAGACCCCAGATAACTGGTTTAAACAGGAGGGAAATTTACTTTTCTCCTGTAGAAGTTCAGAGCAGGTAGTACAAGGAGTGAGATTCCTTTCAGATTCTGCTTTGCCATCCCTAAAGAATGAGCCTCATTCCCATAGTTCAAAATGTTGATCATACTCTGAGCAGTGGGTGAAAAATGGATAAAGGCAAAAGGAGCCAAAAGGGCATTCACTAGCCATCATTAAGGCAGGGCTCCTTGAAGCTACTCTGAAACATTTGGCTTCTGTTGAGTTGTCTGATTCTCAGTCATCAGACCACATCCACCTGTTAAGGACCCTGAGAAATGTACCATGTATGATGGGTGGCTGTGTGGGTAGGTAAAAGTTAGTGCTTATTAAAAGAAGCCTTCAAGAAAGAGAGTGGAATGGATATAGGAGACTGCTGGTAGCCTCTGCTCTGTATAGGCATAAAGGAATATTCAATATCCTCGTTGCTGTAAAAATGGCTTTGTTCTGAACATATTTACTAGTATCTTCTTTTTATCTAAAGAAATTGTTTTGGGCCAAGGCATGTGAAAGATATGAAAAGTCATACTTTTTATCTGTTTAATTTATACCTAATTTTTTTTTTTTTTTGCCAATTTAGTGTTTTGGTCAGGACTAAGGAAAAGCACTTCTGAAAGACACCGAGTTTTCCTATTGCATACATTTAAAGAAAAATTTTAGAACTTATGTTTTGGGCATGGCTTGAAATCTTAATCATTTTCGAAAAAGGTATATAGAGAAAAACTAAAAGCTTTCTCAAAGGTTGTAACACTATTCAGGACTTTTAATCTGTGAAAGCTGTGTGAAATCCTGTCACCACAGTATAAACTGTTGGATAGAGAAATTATTTCTTTTTCAAACTTTTCTTTCTTTATTCTTCCTGAATGATTACTACACTTCAGATAGTAAGATTTTATTGAACAGATATGTGTGTGAGAAGAAAAGCCATGGTAATCTCTTTTATGTGTATTTTTTTGAAATTGCTTCTGCATAGATTTAATTTTATATCCAAGCTTAGAGGTAAAAAGCAAGCTAGTAATGTAATTGTTCTCTGGCCAGCCTGGTCATAGCCTACTGCAGGAAGCTCATTCAACTAGGATACTTCAACAGTTCTGGCAGAAAATAAAATCTTTCTTTCTTGTTCATGTAAATAATACCATGCCAGTGAATCTTTATTAATCCTGGCTTTGTGAAATGAAGTTTTAAAATCTCCTAAGTATCCTCTAATTCATACCGTTGCTCTAGTATAAAGAGATGAAATAACTTTTATTACTGAAAGACCATACATCTATATTCAATCTGTTTTTGATCTCTCTGTCATTGCTGCATTGGTGGAATGCTTCCTTTCAAGGATAAATGAGTCAAATTTTATAACTTCTGTCTACCAGGCACTCCTCTGAGTGATGCTGTTGATTGGCTGTCTGAGAATCTGTTACTGGAGGGTTGGCTTCTTCGTGGCACATGATGTCTTCTTCCTAATACCGTGTAAGTCTACAATATTCTTTATGAAGTCCCGTAATCACTTCATTATTCCATGTTGCTAAGCAGTCAGCACCTGCTGGCTGCTTAAAGGAAAATTTGCTTCACATATTTTGCACTGCGGTTAAATAGGCCGAGATCTGTAATGTCACAGATGGTTTGGCATAACTAAGAAGGTCACATGGATTGTGGTAAAATTTGGACCCTGCTTTCAAATGGGGTTTTTGAAGCCCCTCTCAGTGGCATTGTTTGATGTGAGTTTATTTGCTGTTTTTTCCTGAAAGCCTGTTACTATATTAAAACATTAATCATTTACGTTCTACTCCATGTAGTACATTGTTCTGGGTGCTTTGAGAAATAACACAGAACAATAAGATAGGATTTTGTCCCTATCAAGATTCACTCATCCTAACTCATGAAATAATTGTGTGGGTTATAGTAGACATTTCCCCTTTTTTGTCCCAACACCACACCCGGAGTTTGAAGCTTCTTCTATCCCATGAGATTGCCTGTGTCTCCACGAGAGCACCCCTCTTCCCTGCCTCTGCTGCATCTGGCCCAGCTCTGACAAGCAGACACACCTTCTGAGATAAAAGAGGCACCACTTAGGATGCATTCCGGTGAGGTGAGGCAGTGGGCACCGCTGCTTCCTCGCTCCAGAAGCAACAGACAACAGTGATGGGGGGATAGTAGGAGTACATAATGGCTAGCACTGCTGGGGTTGGGGGAATTACCTAAGGTGTCTGCATCTATGGGTGGTAGCTTGATATCTTCATGAGACCAGTTTTGTTTTTTTTTTTTTTTATATGAATTTAGGCATTTCCTTGGTTGGGAATTCTCTATGATTACTAGTTACTGGGCTTTTTTAGATTCTTTGATTTACTCAAAGTATATAATTATAGTGAGAATCACTTTCTGTTGCTTGTAACTAAGGACACTGATTGATATAAGTGGCTAAAAACAGTCATACCTTTAATGAATAACAAAAGAGTAAAATCTCAAATTTGGGTTAACATATTAATGTAATATGATGGAGATAGAAAGGGCTGAAAAAGATAGGAAACATTCACAGAAGAGCTAGACATTGAGTTCTGGAGTCTTCATCCATTCAACAAATACTCTGAGCTGTTGATATATACCAGATACAGTATTAAGTGCTTGAGATAAAAAAGTGAATAAGAATGACACAGCTCCTACCTTCATGAAGCTTACTATCCAATAAAAAAAGAAATTAGTCTTCATTACAACAGCTCTGGCAACAGCTCCATTTGGAGACTAAGAGGATAGAACATGAACTTACATCAGAGACTCTTATGTATTCAAGAACAGTCAGATGAGGCTTCCCAGAGGAGTGTCTTTGAGAAACAATATGAATGATATGTAAACTAAAATGAGCTGATGGAGGAGGGTCTTTGAGTAATGAGTGTCCAAGTAAAGACATCAGCATTTATAAAATGATTTATAGTGAAAGACAATGTAGAACATTTGAAAAGTAGAAAAAATTTATGTGTGGTTGAAATATAGAATATAGAAATAAAAGTGGCCAAGATAATCTGCAGAAGGACCAAATATATTTTTTCTATATTTAACCATGGTGGTTTGAGAGAGTTTACTGAGGCTGGTGCTTTTGAAAGATAGGATCAAGACCAAGAGTAATATGCAACATTATGGTGCTAGTATTATTCTTTGAAAATAAAGAGTATTTTTTACTCTGCTGGTTCCTCAGTATACCCTATTAAGTCCTGATGTTATGTGTAATCTTGAAATACAGGTTTATATGGGTCTATTCCTGAGTGAAAAATTGAAATGACTATCTGGAGATGATGAATCATTCTAAACAACTCTAACTTAGGAAAGCTAGTACAGTGTTGTGCAATCAAGAGATTCTTATTACCTGCTTTTAAAATAGATGGAGGTCTCTCTAGTAAAGTATGAGACTGTAGATTTTCTTGTTTTAAAATAGTTGGGTATCTGTACTATCTGTGTGATGGTGCACTGGACCAGAATCCAGTAGGCCGGTAGCAGTGTTTAAATGGATGAAAAGAGAAAGACATATTTACGATATATTTAGGAGGATTTGGCCATTGATTAAGAAGGGAAGGTAAGTGAAGAAGAGGATGCAATCAAGACGTGGCACCTTCATTTGAAAGGCACAGACCTCTGGTACCTAAATGATCTTTCTGTCCACCTGTAATTGATTACCCAGCTGGTATTAAATAAAGCTCATAAGGTTTATGTTTACATATTTCAATTTAATTTAAAAGTTCAAATAACTTTAAAAACAAAATAGTAATATATTTGAATCTGTTCCTCTTCTCTGTTGTCCAGGAAAGCTTTAGGGAAGACCCAGAAAGTATTTATTTTACTTTAGTGTCTGTGGCAAAATTTGACATTTGCTTTAGGTAGTACTGGATTTGAATAACATTTAGGCATATATTTGAAGAGTTGTATGTGATTAATTCATGGTATATGACTATGAAAAAATAAATATTTACACTGATATAGCACTCTACATTTCTTCTCAAAGATTTTCTTCATTCATTATTTAAGTTTATACTCACCAAACTCTGAAAGGCAAAATTATCCCCATTGTGCAGATGAGAACACATTAAATTCATCTAGGCTACAGGCAGCAGAACATGGACAGAAGCTGGGCTCTTCAGGTCCTTGTTCAGAGACAAGGAGAAGAGTTAAGCCTTATTTTCACACTAGATGATAGTTTTCAGAAGATCCAGGATACATACTGCATAAGTGAAGACTCCTGGATTTAGAAAGGACAGAAGACATATGAACTGCTAACTAGGTATCACATCACTTAGTTATAATTTGGAAGGTTGTGGTAATTTTCCTGAATATACACACAAGTTATATCTATACAAGCAGAGTGAAATAGAAGTTTGATCAGTTGTCTCCCAAATGTTATTAAGTCAGGGACCATTAAGGTCATCCAGGTAATATCCCTTGTCTTATTCCTTAATGTTATTTTTTTGTTTTGTTTTTCATTTAAACCCATATTCTTCCTTTAAGCTGGAATTATTCTCTCTGCTTGAAGGAGAAGACATTATTTTCTACTGTTCTGCATTTGCCTGAAGAGCTTGTACAATACCTGGTTGACTGCTCTCAAAACTGTTAGGAGTCTAGGAGCTTAAAGATGCAAATGTGTAAAAAATGCTTTTCAAACCCCAGCTTAGCTTTAGAATGTAGCTTGCTGAGAAAATGCTTATAGCAATGGGGTGATATTGTTCAGCTCTGTGAGATGCTCGCTGGAAACCTACAGTGTCATTGCTTGAAGAACTGGGTTTATTTATAGATGGACAATTACAAGTAGCTCTGAGGGCTGAAATTTTCTGAAAATATCCACTTATGTAGGTCTTCTGGCCTATTCATATACATACAAACAGGTTTTCTTGGCATGAGGGCCAGAGAACTGGTGCTAAACAAAATTGCGACAGTTAGACAAGATATACAATTACTAATGACCATAGTTGACTTTTGTCAGGTCTACTGGGTTTGAAAAATAAGTTAGTGGTGCTTTGAAAACCTTATGAAATATAATTTCTTGTACAAAATGCAATTAATTTTTATTTTCTAAAGAACAGAATTTAATGATAGCTCATCAGATATGGAATTTAAATATTACATGTTAAAAAACACAACCATATATACAAACATAAAGCATACATGTGTATATGTTTATTATATAGTATCTAAATGATCTCTAGGGAGCCAAAGCCTGTTCTGTGTATGTTATCAAGTTGAGAACCCTAACTTGACAAGGAGTCTATTTGTAAATTGGAAAGTAGGGTTAGAAGGGTGTGATACTGGGAAGAATACTGAAGTGCCAGACTTGAATGTGGAAGAACATCTTGCTGTATATTATTTTTTAGTTAGATTAGAATGTTGAAGACTTTGGGAGAGAATTTATTCAGGAGAAGCAAGTTTTATTTTCCTGAACTGGAAATTTTAGAGACAGCATGTATTATAACTGTGTTAATAGAAGTGTCATATTAGTACTGTAGGCTTTCTTGCATTACTGAGATTCAAGGAAAAATTCCATAACCAGTGAGTCAGAAATCTTGGCTTTTACTGAAAAATGATTAAATAAGAGGGAGAAGACTGCCAGCTAACTAATTGGCTGGACTTATGTGGACATTATCTTGAAAGGCCATGATGGGAAACCTGAACTACATGGTCAGACTTTAGAACTGTTTTGATCCAAAACTAATTTCCTCGAGTGAATAGTAAGAAATTGCTTTCTTGTAACAATTTCAAAAGGAATGAAGTACAGGAAAGAAGTGGGTTCGTCAAATGAAGGGCAAATGGTCTGATTAAAACACACACACACACACACACACACACACACACACATATACACATGACATTAATCCCTCTATGGAGGGTAGGAGAGATTATGGGAAAATAAGAAAGAAAAATATTAGTGATCTTAATTTTTGCTTTTCAATATTTATTTTTATATTACTGCAGAAAAATTCTTATCTTTATTCATCTTTAAATGGGGGAAATTGATATTTAGTGGTATATGAGCTATTTCAAAAGCATTGTAGAATAACCATCAATGAAGACATAGTTTGGAGGTTTCTGTTTATTCATGAGGCATTTTCTTCCTAATAAACAATGTTGGTGCTTCTTTAGTCCATTTAAGAAGCTCTGATATTGGGGGAAGAGTATAGCTCAAATGGTAGAGCACATGCTTAGCATGCATAAGGTCCTGGGTTAAATCCCCTAATTACCTCCCCTCCTCCAAAAAATAAATAACAAATTAAAAAAGAAGCTCTGATATGACTGCACCTTCCAATCTAAGATTTAAAAAATGAGTTTGAACTCTATATCTATTGAACAACACAAGATAACGCAAAAGAGTGACAATGCCAAGATTTGTTTGCAATGATAACCATCATTACTATTTAGAGCCTTGTTGAGAAGATGGAGCTGTCATCCTTTTTTGAGAGAAAATTGGCTAAGTTTAAGTGCCCTCTGAATATTCTGTAGGACCTCCTGTTTCTGTTGCATTTCCTTATTCTGTTCCCTGCAGTGGTGACAGCTGTGATGCAATTCAGTGCCCAGGATTTCAATTGCTGTATCCAGATTCTCAAACCATGTCTTAATTGCCTGCTATGCCTGAGTACTCTGCCAAGATACAGGAGGGCAGCAACAGGCCGGGAGAGGACATTTTCCCATGGATTTGGCTTTAGCTGGTCCAGGCTCATGAGCTCTTAGGCTTGTTTCTTTTGTGACTGCTTTCCCCAGGAGGCTTCCATGCAACACAGTCATGAAAGTATCAAGAAGTACCAGAGTGAAGATGAGATTTCCTCATAAAAATGACTTTTTCTGAAAATAGACACTAGTCTGTGTGAGTCATTGGTTCAGCATCTTATTAAAAGTAAAAGCTTCTATAAACCTCTTTCCTTTAATAGGAGGTACCTTTCTATTACATCTGAAACTGAAATTTACAGCTCAGAATATTCTAAATATGAAAGATAAATATAAAAGATACTAGGTATAGAAGATAGTTTCATTATTCTTCCCTTGGACAGAATTTCTCATCTTTAAAAGACATTAAACTATGTAGTTTAAAATGTTAATGAAGTAATGTATGAAGTCATGATTAAATCAATATCAATAGAATCAATATTGTTAGAAGGGTCTTACTGCCCAAGGCAATCAATAGATTTAATGCAATCCCTATCCAATTACCCAGGACATATTTCACAGAACTAGAACAAATCATAGTAAAATTTATATGGAACCACAAAAGACCTAGAATTGCCAAAGCATTACTGAAGGAAAAGAAAGAGACTGGAAGAATAACTCTCCCAGACTTCAGACAATACTATAGAGCTACAGTCATCAAGACAGCATGGTATTGGTACAGAAACAGACATATGGACCAATGGAACAGAATAGAGAGCCCAGAAATGAACCCACAAACTTTTGGTCAACTAATCTTCGACAAAGGAGGCAAGAATATACATGGAATAAAGATAGTCTCTTCAGCAAATGGTGTTGAGAAAACTGGACAGCAGCATGTAAAACAATGAAGCTAGAACACTCCCTTACACCATATACAAAAATAAACTCAAAATGGATCAAAGACTTAAACATAAGACAAGATATAATAAACCTCCTAGAGGAAAATATAGGCAAAACATTATCTGACATACATCTCAAAAATGCTCTCCTTGGACAGTCTACCCAAGCAATAGAAATAAAAGCAAGAATAAACAAATGGGACCTAATTAAACTTACAAGCTTTTGCACAGCAAAGGAAACCATAAGTAAAACAAAACGACAACCTACAGAATGGGAGAACATTTTTGCAAATGATGAAAACGACATAGGCTTGATCTCCAGAATATATAAGCAGCTCATATGACATAATAAGAAAAAAACAAACAACCGAACCCAAAAATGGGCAGAAGACCTAAACAAGCAGTTCTCCAAGGAAGACATACAAATGATCAATAAGCACATGAAAAAATGCTCAGTATCACTAACTATCAGAGAAATGCAAATTAAAACTACAATGAGGTATCACCTCACACCAGTCAGAATGGCCATCATTCAAAAGTCCACAAATGACAAATGCTGGAGAGGCTGTGGAGAAAAGGAAACCCTCCTCCACTGCTGGTGAGAATGCAGTTTGGTACAACCACTGTGGAAAACAGTATGGAGATTCCTCAAAAGAACTAGGAATAGACTTACCATATGACCCAGTCATCCCGTTCCTGGGCATATATCCAGAAGGAACCTTGCTTCAAAAAGACACCTGCACCCCAATGTTCATAGCAGCACTATTTATATCCATGACATGGAAACAGCCTAAATGTCCATCAACAGATGACTGGATAAAGAAGAGGTGGTATATTTATACAATGGAATACTACTCAGCCATAAAAACCGACAACATAACACCATTTGCAGCAACATGAATGTTCCTGGAGAATGTCATTCTAAGTGAAGTAAGCCAGAAAGAGAAAGAAAAATACCATATGAGATTGCTCATATGTGGAATCTAAAAAAACAAAAACAATACAAAACAAAAAACACAAATACAAAACAGAAACAGACTCCTAGACATAGAATGCAAACTTGTGGTTGCCAAAGGGGCAGGGAGTGGGAAGGGACATACTGGGATTTCAAAATTTGTAGATAGTAACAGGCATATACAGAATAGATAAACAAGATTATACTGTATAGCACAGGGACATGTATACAAGATATTGTGGTAGCTCACAGCGAACAAAAATGTGACAATGAGTATATGTATGTTCATGTATAACTGAAAAATTGTGCTCTGCACTGGAATTTGACACAACATTGTAAAATGACTATAACTCAATTAAAAATGTTAAAAAAAGGACATTAAACTATACAATTTAAAATGTTAATGAAGTAATGTATGAAGTCACGATTAAATAATCTCTCTAATGTGTAAGTTTGAATGATAAGAAGGAAACAAGATGATGTGTATATGCTGAGGAGCTGTAGCTGCTGAGTGTTTATCATTAAGAAACCTGGGGTGGTCTGGAAATTGTTACTAGGACTTTAAAGTAAAAGCAAATATTCTGCAGCCGACATAAAGGTAATGAAATATTACCTTTGTAATCAGGTACAAATTCAGGCAAAAATATTAGAGCTCATTTACATATATGATTGTTCCATACAAGGATGGACAAGGAGAGAATTTATTAGTGACATAGAAATTTTCAAAGTCCTACTTTTGTATTAGGTAAAGGTTCCAGCTTGGACTCAAGCTTTGTCCACCAAGGGGTCTGAATATGTCTGGAAAAGAGAGTAGGTCCACCATGCACCTGAGAAACTAAGGCTGACAAGCCTGACTCGGTAACAGGCTTTGTGGTATGAGGAGAGGTAGGATGCTAGGAGTAAAAGAGGAGTTTTATTCAGATATATTATTTTTCTCAGACCCCTTTCTCTTTATACTTGAATCTCGTAACAAAGGCCAGTAAGGGGCAGCTGCAAGTAAAAACCAAAAGAGTGTTTCAGAAAAATCTTTGTAAATCAATAGTCTGCAAGTTCATCTAATTCTTACAGCAATCTTATAAAGTAGGTGCTGTTATTACTCCCCTTTTACAGAGTTTTTAAAGTTTTAAAAGGTCTAACACTTTTCCTACAATGCTATTTCAGTATCAGAGTATGTTCTTGAAGTTATGGCAGGCAATATTAAGATCACATGTATTTACTTAGTTCCAGAGTCTTACATTTTTCATGGAACAGTTATTGCCAGATACTGGGAATTGGTAGATCTATTTATATTTATTTATTTATTTTGGGGCCTATCCTTATTTTCCACAAAGAACTTAATTAAAATTGCTTTTGATATTTATAATCTGGGAAACTCAAGGTTATTAGGAGTCAAGAAAGAGATTACAAGAGTGGCATGACAGAATATTTCTTTAAAATGCCTCTGCAATATAGGATTGTGAGAAAGAAAGTGAAATCAAACATTTCAGGCTTTGGAACTTCCATCCTACCAGGGAAAGATGGCTAATTTAAGGGAGTAATTGTGGAAGAGAATAGGTCCTAGCATGTTCTGATGGCTTCCAGTGGATTCTGAAGTGGAATTTTGGGGAGGAGTTTAGGCATTTGGGTGTGGGCGAGAATTCTCTATGGAGCTAAGTATGTTAAATAGGGTTTTTTTTTTTTTTCAGTGGAGGTACTGGGGATTGAACCCAGGAACTTGTGCATGCTAAGCATGTGCTCTATCACTAAGCTGTACCCTCCCTCTAAGTATGTTAAATAAGGGTCAAAGTTTGTTTGTTTGTTTGTTTGTTTGTTTGTTTTAAACTACAGTTTGCTCTGCAAACCTTTACCAGAGTTAGGAGATAATAGAAACTATTGTGTTCACCTCTATTTATGTCTGATGCTCTTTTACTCATTTGTTCTGCACTGGATCTGCAGGTGAACTCCATGTGCTCTCTTGCCCTCTTGCTTGCTGCTACACAATAGCAGCACCTGCATCCCTTGTACTAAAGCACCACCCACTACATGCATGGAGGCTCTGTCTCTTCACACTACATCCAAACTCAGATAAAGCACTGAACCAAGGGCCCGCAATCTAGCTTCTGCAACAGCTGACTGGAGGCACTGAGCAAGGGTCAACACTCTGGATCGAGCTTTGACCAATGAGATACAAGAGATGGAAAACTGGCAGATAAATTTCTTTCCCTTCCTCTGTCTGGAGGACTCTTCCAAGGCACAATGATTCTATGGAGGCTATCTGGACAAGTCCTTCATGATAAGAAACTGACCTTTATTTTCTTTAAAGCTATAGCCAGCTCAGTAATTCATTCCTTGCATTTGGTTTTGCTGTGTCACTTCCTTTTCTTCCGCATTCTTGATATTCTGGGATCGAATGACCCAGTAAAATATTAGTGGATTAGCTTTACCTCATTGCCGGTTTTCTGGGAAATTCTGGCTAAGGTTCATCTGTTCGTTTAGCAAATATTTATTGAATGAACATTATTATTAAATGAATATTATCACTAGATGTCTACTACATGCTAGGCAATATTTATCATGCTTAGGATGTTCACCAATGAACAAAGTAGACGAAAATCCTTGCCTCTGAGGAGTTGCTTTTTAGTAGAGAGAGAGAAAAATGAACAACAAACAGAGTAAGAAAGTAGATTTTAATATATGATAGAAATGGATGAGACAGGACTAGCTTAAACTTCTAGTGTTTCTTCTATCAGCCTCTTTCTCTTCCTTCCATTCCATCTTCTATACTACTGCCAATAATCTTTCCAAAATATAAACTTGAAGTCTTCTCTCTCACCATTTCCTCTTTTCCTTTACACTCCTGTGTTGAATTACTTATAGTTTCTTTCCCACTGAGGCCTCTCCCAATACTGCTTTTCATGGCTATGCCTTTGTTTAGTCTGCTGCCTTGGCTGGAATACCCTCTGTACTTTCTTTATCTACATAGCTAATCTGACTCAGTTTAGAATCATCTTTTCAGGAAACCTTATCTGACCTCTCCCCTCTGCTTCTCCCAGACTATTTAAGGGTCATTCTGAGCTCCCGTAATTCCCTTCTAAATATTTTTGTCATTACAATCTATATTATTTTCTAAGTATAATTATTTCTCTCTGTGTGTCTTCCATTAATCTGAGAGTTCATTGAAGAAAGGGACAGTGCCATGCTTACTTTTTCATCCTAACCCTTAGCATAGAACTCAATAATTTTGTTTTAAATAATGACTAAAGTGAAATACATAGAAATGAGGTTCAAAGATTGTGAGGTATAGAAATCTCCCAATTAAGGTCCCACTGGTAGTGCTAGAGAACAGGATGTTTGGAGACGTGAAATAAGTAACATCAAAGAGAAGTAGCAGCAGGGTTTGGGTTGTTTCAGTGAGTAGTTGGCTTCAGTTTCCAGGCTCTGAATTAGACCTTGTATAGGTGAATTGCCAAAAATGGCTCCAGTTCTCCACCCCATTATCCTGTGATCATGCTTGTGTCTCTTCCCTTTAATAAGTGGTGTCTTTTTCCTTACCTCTTGAATCTGGACTGTACTTTTACTTGCTTTGGCGAAATGAATTCAGTAGAAGTGACTGTTTTGAGCCTAAATCTCAAGGGGCTTTGTAGTTTCACTGCCTCTTTAGGCTTTTTCTTCTGTCACGAGAACAAGTCTGGAACAACCTGTGGCAGTGGAGGCAGGGCTGAGTCATCACAGCTGTGGCCAGTCCCCAGCTGACCACCAGCTGATGGAAGAAGCATGAGCAAGCCCAATCAAGATCATCTGGACCTGTTCAGACTAGCAGAAGTACCCACCAGACCCATGACTCAAGAAGGAGTAATAAAATGGCTACTATTTAAAGCTACCAGATTTGGGGGTGGTATATTACACAATGGCTAAGCGATACACAACAGAAAGTGGCAAAGTTGCTTCAGGACACTCATTGTGGTACAATGTATTTTCTGACTTTTTAGAGAGTGACTTTATGGTTTTTGTAAAAATAATACATATGCTCATTATAAAAAACTTCAAACAATACTGAATAATACAGAAAAAGTATAAAAATCACACCACCAACAGTTACATACCTGTTTATATTTACTTCATAGTTACACATACATATTTCAAACCAGGTTATATAAAATAATAATATAATTTATAAATATAAATATTGCTTCTTTACATTTTAAGAATTCATTTTATTCAAAGTCCTCGGTGGTGTATTTGGTATCAGTACTTTATTTTTTTTTCATTGTTGGAGCCACTTTCTGAGGGGCCTATCAGAGATGTCCAGAGAACATCATGTTGACTGGAACAGCCTTTATCTGAGACACAGAACCCTGTGCTGTCACTAGAGACTTTTTCAAAAGTCTCAGTACATATTCCTGTGTTATTCAGGCAGTGGTTTATTCATTTACCCTGTAGGTATATATTTGTGATCTCAAAAATGTTACAACTAACTATATTGATTTTAAGTTTTTTAAAGGTAAATATTAATTGAATAGTAAATGCTTTTTATAGAATGCATGCATGCATTTTAAAAAATTACTCAAAGAACAGCTAGTTTAAGGCATAAAATGTTACCTTTGTCTTCATACATTATGTCTGATCTTCCTTCCCTGTCTCATATCACTTTCTTCATTCTTGGAGATAAGTACCATATTGAATTTGGGTTTTCCCCCCACATTTCTTCTTAAATTTGTTTGTTTACTTATTTATTTTAATATCAGGAATGTTATCCCTGAGATTCACCCTTGATATTGTGTATACCTATAATTCATCAATTCATTCATTTATATTGCTGTTTGACATTCCATTCCAGAAATACAACATGATCTATTTATCCATTTATATTAGTCAGGGAAATAATGCTAATTCCTGTCACAATCTCAATATCACAGTTGCTAAATGTAATGTAAGTTTATTTATTTCTCATTTCACCATCTGATGTGGATCAGCTTGTGCATGTGGTGGGGTGAGGGGGAGAGTGAGGAGTGTCTGCTCCACATAGTCACCCAGAGATCTATCACAGATTATCATGAGGCCAAATACATGGCTTCAAAGGTATAACTGTATCACCCAATCAGCAGAGAGAGAAAAAAGGAGTGTAGAAAAGGCACACTTGCTTTTAACTACTTGAGACATAGAACTTCTGCTCATTCTCTTTGATGAGAAATAAAGGTCCCATTTTGATGCCTCCTTGCATCACCTAAAAATATGTGTTGTGTGTGTGCACGCAGAAGGGGAATATAATTGTTTAATGAGCACACAGTATTATTTCTTCCACAGTCTTCTAGTTATGAAATATGCATTTTATTCTTACCCTCAAACTCACCTTTCTAATAGAGGCAATCTAAAGTCCAATCAAAGCTAAAAATCCACATCCTTATTCTTTTTTTTTTTTTCATAAGGCTGTGTCTTAAAGGGCTTTGGTCTCTCAACAACTTTCTCTATGTTATGTCTTACTGTTTGGTTTCTGCAAATGATCAGGTTTTCTAGTTCTTCATGGCTCCAGATTTGTGAACTCTATTCCCTTGCAAGTCAGAAAACTCTCTCCTGGGCTTATCTATTTCTCATAATAGTAACAGTTAGCTGCCCTTGTATGATGGTAGCCAGTACACACTATTTCTTTTATTTTCTCTAACCATTTTCCATTATGTATAAGGCTCATTGTTTTTTTAGCCTCTGACAACAGTTTCCTCACCACTCAAAATCTAGCTGCTCAGTTAATGACATGTATGTAAGGATTTCTTAAGGAAACATCTCATTTCAAAGTGCCAATTACTATATTAGTCAGAGTAAGCTAATTGTTGCCAAAAAAAAAAAAAGTCAATGTGCAAACCTCCGTGGTTTAATATGCTTATTTTCTACTCACATATCAGTCTAACTGGATGTTTGGTGGGTGACCGTTCCTGTGATAATAGAGGAGATCAGATTCATTTCTGTGGCACTGCCATCGTCAATGTGTGGCACATGTAGAATGGGAAGAGAATGTGGAAGATTGTATGTGGCCAATGGATCATTTTTATTAATGCCTCTATATTATAAAAGGTCTAAAATGATAAATATCAAGTGTTTCTCTGTGGGGGTAGCTTTATGAGTATCTTAAAATTTCTTTCTTTTTTTGCTTCTTTAGTTTTTCAAGACTCCTAGAGGAAACATTATATCAAGGAAAACATTATAATTGAGTAATGCCTCAGAAATAAAGGAGTACATTTTACCATATGAGCTAAGCATTAAATACAAAACTGGTTAGAAAGGTCATCTGGAAACACCTTTTGACTATTTGGATATTTTAGAATAAAAGTTGTTCATGTAACTCTTCACTACTACAGAAATTTACCTCATTGACCTTCAAGCTATAAAAAGGGTCATTGGAAAATATTAACAGTATTAAAGCCTTTTATTATTGTCCTTATGTGTCTTTGCAGATCAGGTATTTACTTATCTGCCAGGTGCACTCTTGAACCCTTTGTTTCTATGTTTCTTAGAGAGACTTCATTCTTGGTTCACTTCAATTAAAGAAGTACTTAATGCCCAGTGTAAGCTTATTACAAGGAGGATTAAAGTAAAAGCTTAAGACATGTATCTTCTCCTGAAAACCCACACAAAATGAACACTGTAGTGAAGGGTAGTGAAGAAGGAAAGTACCCAAGTATGAAAAATCATAATGAGCATATTAGCATTTAAATGGAAAGTTACAGGTGTGGAAGAATTCTCCTGTGTTAAGATTTTAAAACATGTGTTCTTGATTCCCTCTTTTCACTTGGCCTCACATCTCTCAAATTTTATTTTTATTGTTAACATACAAAAATGGGGAACCCCATTCAGTGAAAACAGGAGGAATCAGTTTACACTTTGGCAGGTATTGAGCAAGTTTTGTTGTTTTTAGTATCTGTCAGGGTGGACATTATCTTTTGTGACGTGCTTCTTATCACAGAGTGTAGCAGAAGCAGGAAATGATCTGATGTATTTATTATGTTTTGTGTAGGAACATGGGAGGAAGCAAGAGACCTTGCAAGTGTGATTAGAATTGCCCCCAGTCTCTTGTTTCATTTCTTCTGAGGAGCTGTGCTTGTCCTGTTATCTGGGGGAGACCAGGGTGGGCTTTGACCCAGATCTAAACTCAGAAAGGGAGATTGAGCTGTAAGAAAGGGGAGGAAGTCCAGTAAGGAGAGAAATCTCCAGGATGGTGAACATATTATACTTAATAAATATTTTTTTGTTTCAAATACTTATTAGAAGTGCTAAGTCTAGTAGGAGATTTTACATGTATATGGATTTTAAGTAGAGATGGATGCATGATCTTTTTATGTCAGTTATATCTGAATGTAAATATGGATGAAACTATTAAGATAAAGTAACAAATGTGGGAATAAACCTTGAGTAATTCCATAATAAGGTATCTGACTGTAAAATTAATTTAGCTATTTGCTGGTCAAATCAAGCCTCTTATATTTGCAGTTTACATGTAGTATAAGTTTCTCACCATGAAATTGGAAACATATGACAGGTAACTCTCGTCCTTACAGCAGTTTTACAATGGAATGCCTATCTATTAAGAAAATAACAGAAAATAATGTTACAGATTATGACTTGAACACTGAGACTATTTCAGCTAGCTACACAGATACCTGTTTCATGGCGTTATAGCTTTTCCCCTAGCAATAAAAAATGTCTTCAACACATACATTATACACCTCTCTCTTTGACTTGTATTACTGAAGCCTATGAATCAGTAGTTCTAAACTTGTTTTTAGATCAAGAACTCTTTGAGAATGTGATGAAAGTAATGCGGTCCCTCTTTAGGAATACATAAATTTTTATAGAAAATTTCTTATAGATCTTTCCCAGGAGCCTCTTTCAGACTCTAAATTAGAAAACTCTACTCTCAATCATGGTTTTTCTTGCTGGTTTTTGAAAGGTCTGGGGAAAACTATAGCCTTCAGTGTTGCCCAGATTCACCCATGGCATTCCTTGTTCCTCTCTTGGCGCTGTTTACTGCAAACAACGTGGAGGTGGAAAGGAAATATTGAATTTGAGGCTGCATTTCTCTCTGGAGTAAGAATAGAAAATCATTTACTTATCCATCCGTTAAACAAACATTTAGTAGATAATTATTATACAAAAAAGCGCTTTTGTTGGGACTAGGGGACATATGATATATAAGATAATCAAACCACAAGAAGAAACCCAGAAGTATTATTCATACTATTAGTGTATTTAAAAACCAGATATTATAAATATAGAAATATATATTATATAAACCAAACTGAACACAACTGAATATTATAAAGATAGAATTATGTTAGTTACATTTATTTACACTGGGTAGCATGTTGTATGCAGAAATGCTTCATAAATTTTAAAATGTCCTTCAAATGTTTTTATTTTTAATCTTGATATTGGGAAACCAAAGCTAATGAAGATCATAGTAAGTAAAAGAAACAAGAGACTTCCACATAGGAAATAGGATTCGCAAACTCAGAGAGATCCCAAAACAAACTTGAGCTAAGGCAGAAAAATAAATCAATTATGGAGTTGTTAACTACAAGACTTAACAGATGCTTTCTGAATAATAGCATAAGTTGATATTTAGCAGATGTCTATTCAAATATAAAGCTTAAGAAAGCCAGTTATAAAACTGAAGTTGAAAAATACAGTGTAGCTGCAGAATATAGGTGGGTCTATGCTCATTTATTTCATGAAAATAACTATCCAGGGAAAAATAGGCCAAAACTTCCAGAAACTGTTACACATGGGAAAATGTGTTATGGTAGATTTTCTAAGAAAAGCATTAAAGACCTAATCTTGATAGCCACAGGGGAACTAACAGAAAGAACACTCAAATTAGTTACAGGAAATATGTATTTCTGTAAGTTTCCTTGGGCTGCCATAGCAAATTACTACAAGCTTGTTGACATGAAACAACGGAAATTTAATCTTTCCCAGTTCTGGAGGCTAGAAATCCAGAATCAAGAGCTTGGTAGAGCCCCGTCCCTCTGATGGCTCCAGGGAAGAATCCTTACTTGTCTCTTTCTAGCTCCTGGTGGCTCCCAGCAATTGTTCCTGGTCCTTGACTGGTAGCCCCATCACTCCAGTCTCTGCCTCCATCTTCACATGGCCGACTTTGTGTCTTTGTGTCTTCTCCTTTTCTCTCTTTTTATAAGAGGCCCATGATAATCTGGGATGATTTCATCTTGAGATCCTACCTTACTTGTAACTGCAAAGATCTTTATTCCAAATAAGGTCACATTCTGAGGTTTCATGTGGATATAAATTTTGGGGACCAGTGTTCAACTCACTATACTGCACCACTGATAAAAAAACAAAAAACATTTTTTTTTATTAATTGACCTCTGGAAAGAGAGAACAAATATTTTATTATTTTAAAACTCAGAAGTTATTCCTATAAATTGGCCCACCTGAGGATTATGTGAAAGTGAAATCACACATTTTCCTATCCTATAAAAACTTCAAAATCTTGTCATAAAATAATTAATGCACAAAGGCAAGGGATATCTGGATAGACCCTAACACTGATCAAATGTATGCTTATGATTATTGATAGACCTTTCCAGTTGAACTCACTGTGCTGTAATTGAACAGATTATCTAAATCCATTTATGTTATTGGGAATATCATATAGCCATAGTGACTGAATCTTTAAAGCAATCTTTAAGACTTGCTTTACTATAAAATGTGACTCCTTTTGTTGTTGTTGTTGTTTAGGTGGGCTAAATTGTATGATCAAGATATTGTTATATTGCAGTGACAGAAACCTGAAAGTAGTTTAAAAATGTGAATTCACTGAATCATGCATGTAACCAAGAATTCCAAGAGGGTAAGATTGTCGTTAAAAACACTGTAGATTCAAATAATGTTATTTTTTCCTATTCAGTCTCTCTGGCCCATCTCTCCTTCATCACTTGGTCCTGTTTCTATTGGTGTGTTGGCAACCTACAATAGACAGGCTTTCTTCATGTGGTGAGGGAAATGATGGCATAGCCACAGAGAGGTTCAAAATTATATTATTCCAGTTTAGTGACCCATGACTGAGAAAAGAGATGGCACCCATTTATACAATTTCACAGAATGATTCTGATTGGCCTGGATTATGTCACCCATTAATTTTCAGGTCAATTACATGTCAAAGGGATGGGATATTTTGTCAGACTATGCTTGCAACATGTGTTACTGTCTTTGGGGGTTGTCGTAGTCACTTTGGGTTGCTGTAACAAAATACCATAGATTAAATGGCTTACAAACAACAGAAACTTACTTATTACACTTCTGGAGCCTGAAAGTCTTAGATTAGGGTATAAGTATAGTCAAATTCTGGTGAGGACCTTCTTCTGAGTTGCAGATTGCCAACTTCTCTATTCTCACATGGTGGAGAGCAGAGAGTGGAAGCAAGCTCTCTGGTGACTCTCATAAAACCATTAATTCCATTCATGAGGGCTCCACCCTTGTGGTCTCATCTAATCCTAATTGCCTCCCAAAGGCCCCACATTCTAATACCATCTCATTGCAGGATAGTGTCTCAACATAAAGGATTTGGTGGGACACAAGCATTTGATCCATAACAGGGTTTAGTGGAATGTCATGGCTGGGAATCTGTAGTCACAGAATAGAGTAAAACTAAGTCAGCCATATTGGGATTTAACATATGAAAGTGATAATGCCAGCTTTTCAATAGTAACATTGTACATTTTCTGTGTTGACCTTTGTGGAGATTCTCAAAGTTTTGATAATTAACTTTCCAAATGCATGTCTAAATAACTCTGCTTCTTTTTTTTTGAGAGACCCTGAACTAAAATCATTTTGCTTCCTCTAGCTTAGATGTGACTTTTGGAAGTACTTCCTTCTAAAACATTTTAAAACATTGCTGTTAAGAGTGGATTAACTATGACATTTGGAAATGTCAGAGGTAATTTTGGCTATGGCAATATTGGCCAAAGCATCTCACCTATACAAAATATAATTTTGAGGGCTTGTGTGCTCATGACATTGCTAGATGTCTTTTCTTCATCTGTCCTCTTTCAGCAAATTGTTTTTAGAATACAAAGCAGTCTGAAGCAATCCACTCCTTACAAAGCAATTATCATTAGAAAATGTCACTGCATAAATTGTAGGATAGAAGAGGCAAAGAGATGTGATTAGTGGCTGATTCAGAAGAGGACAGCACACCTTAGTAGAGCAGAGTGCCAGGATCAGGAACTCATATCCTGTTTTTCACTTCTGTTGAACTAACCTTATTAGAGGAACTGAATTGAACAATGGAATGGTTGATAGGATTTTTCCAAAATTCCAGAGAGATTCAGTAGGAAGAGGAACACTTATAACATTTGTTTAAAAATAACTAATAGCTGGTATGCTTTCTTTTATGCAATTGATGCATTCTAGAATATAGATATGGATTGAATTAACTAGTAACTAATATTAACTGACTACTTCTAAAGACTAGGTTCTATGCCATGTCCTTTATAAATCTAGTATTTTAAAATACGCATAGAATGATTATATATGTATATATATATATGTATATATAACTCTTATTGTACATATATGGAATTCTGATGCAAGTTTTGTAAGTTTTCCAAACTGACCTTGCTAAAGTGGAAATGAGATTCATACCCAGATCTATCTGACTCTGTTATACATTAGGCAGGCTTGCTAAGTTTTACATACGCCTATACTGGATTCTTTTTTTAACACAGTCATGTTGTTATTCATGTGTAGTTCTTATACTCAATAAAATTACGTTGCATTGAAACCAATTGTTGACATAGATCATATGGGTAAATTTTGCCTTTCAATATAATCCAAGAGATGCAATGATAGCTGGTTGCTCGCTTCTTGCCTTTTTTCAAGGTCAACACTTCTTTGATCCAAGCCTGCACTCTTAAATAAGAGGGAAGATGAGTTTTAAATGCTGCTCTAGAGATGTTTTAAAATTCCACTGGATTTAGGGTGACCAGATTTAACAAATAAAAATATAACTACATTTGAACTGTTGTTTATATGAATTTCAAATCTTTTACCTGGCAACCCTAATTTGAGTTTGCTTTTACTTTGCTTGAATTCTGTTTTCTCTATGAAATATATTATAGAGTATGATATAGAGTATTATTTTGTTACTCTTAAACTTTCAGACTAGGCCTTCAAATGAGCTATACCTCTTTGAGATTTCAAGCGTCAATATGTTAAATTAATCATCATCCAGAATCTACTACCCTGATTTCCTATTTCTTGTTTCTTTTTTCTCTGGTTTGTACTCTGAATTAATTTTCCCACATAAGACATGTACTGTTTTATTGCACTTTGGCAGTTATCCACAATACAGAAATCTAAAGCAGAAAAAGGAAGGCAGAATAGGAGAGAATAAGGCAAATTGGCAGGAGTTAAGTCTAGAGCTTCCTACTAGAGTAAGTAGCTTGTTGAAGAAAATGGGATTAGGTACTAGGACTAGCACATGAAGATAAAAGCTGATTGAGAAGGCCGAACACTGGAAAAACCGAGAGGTGGATGATGCAGAAGGTGAGCTGGTCATGTACCATAGCAGAGTGATTCTCTTGGAGCAGGGGTTTGGATAATCAGAGATGGAGAATGAGAGATCAGGACTTCCTGCTGCTTTGTCCAGGAATGGCCTCTCTTAGTTCTAAAGGCACAACAACCCCTAGAAAGACATAAAGTTCTGCTGGAATACTGTGCCAACAATTGAGAGAAAAGCTCTTCATTCCCACCCACAAATATGCATTTGGTTAAGAACTGGCTCTTGCTAAAGGAGAGTCTGTTAACTTATTTGAAGAACTATTCAGTGAAAATACCTAGGTCATAACTTAATTAGATACATATCCACTTGCAAGTACATCCAAGGAAGTAAGAAGCTCCAGAGGAAACAATGTAACATGGTCTCATCTGTGAGACACATCCTGGCACAGACTCATGGGCAGCAGCATAGTGAGAATATAATGCTTGTCCCACCTCTGTGTCTTTGTGTGAGTTACACACAGACACAGGCATAGACACAGACACACACACTCAATTTTTGTCCAAAAACATCAATATTAAATACAAATTTAAATTTTCTTAGGTTCTTCTCATTTCCTGCTGGCCAACTTCCACATTCATCCATTTTCCCCTTTGGCACCAACTCTTGGTCCTTCTCTTATTTGCGTATTTATTCTGCCTCTTCTGGACAGGCACATGCGTCTGGTGTCTCTGACTTCTCAAGAGATTTCAAACCTTGGGTGTTCATAAATTAAGTTGAGATAGATAATTTGGGGATATTATTCATAACAAGAAAGACCATAAAATTAGAGTGTTGTAAGTCAGATTATGAGAGAGTCACCTACAATATGTTACTGCATGGGAATTCTGAGAATTTGAACAATAAAGTATTATTTTAAAAAAATCTCAAAATCACCAAAATCCTTCCTTCTTACCAAACACATTGCTGGTTAAATAATCTTTATAGCTAGATCTTTAATTTTCTTACATGAGCATTCTGTAAATTCCTTTAAAAATACATAAACATTGCACAATGCACTTTGAAAATCAACCACTAGAAAGTTAAGTGTAACTTAGCGTGGCTTATTCACTGTGGCAGAATTTAATACTTTCTTTTTTGTGTGAAATATAAGGAGACTTTTTAGGAGGATCATGCTGGAATGCGAATGCTCATGATCCTGTTAACTGCAGCTAGAGCAGGTGGAATAGCAAGCGTCCAGTCAAGATCCCCAGTGTTATGGACAAGGTTGTAAATTGTGACTTTTTCATATAAAACAGTGAAACACCTTTAGGTGAAGCGTAGCGTTCCTAACCTGATTTTTAAAGTCAGTCATGATATGGTCCCTATTTATCTCTTATCTATATCTTTCTCCACTTTATACTTCTACTTTGTACCTCATCCACACTCATCCACTACTGATCTCCTTGCTGATTCTCAAATTTGAATTATTCTTTTTTCCATCTTGGCCTTCCTATGGTCTGTTTCTTTGACAGAACAAGATTTCCCACTCCACATAACACCTACTTAACTTTCAGGATTCAGCTTTGCTATACACCCTCTCTGTTCTTATCCCTACATTAATTCCTTCTATATTTCTATATATAATATCTTCTTATTATTATGCTGCTATTTTAAGAATATTTTCTATATTAATCTTTAACTGTGTTTTGAAAGCAAGTGCCTCTTATTCATTGTTTATCTAGGGCCTATGAAATTTCCCAGATCACAGCAGGCACTCAAAAAATATTTGTTAAAATAATGGGGTATGCAAAGATAGGCAGACCCAGTTGCAGCTCTTTGGAGGATATGCTGTTGGTAGAAAGAGCATGATATTCAAGGGATACAATAATGTTATTAAAATCCTGACTCAATCAAAGGACTGGATGGAAGTAATGCAGTATGTGTTTTAAAAAGAGCCTTTCTCTGTCAAGATGCACATGATTGATTTGTAACTTTCATTTTATAAAATAAACACCTGGATAATTTTCCTGGATGATCTACCCCAAAACCTGATATGTTATTGATATGATTAATAATACTTTCATTTTGTCTGGGTAAATAATTTTTCTTGGAAAAGGCACAATGCTATAGGTGGAATGCATGAAGAGAAATTGAAGCTAGTAAAGTGAAACAAGGCAGTAATTTTCATATTTTATATGTGTATGTTGCTGTGAAATGAGTATTGAAAAAAACTTTTTTTGAAGAGATCTGTTACTTTCTTTTTCTCAAGTATCAATTATGCATTAGAGTTGACAGTACTATAATTTTAAAGTATTTTCTTTCTCTTTAAAATGCAAATTTATTCAGTAAAATATATATACCTTTAATAACTCATAAGCCAAATAATAAGGATGTCACTGAGACTAATAGGAACATAAACTCTGGGAGGTTAAAGGGACAGTAGTTATTAACTAGTTGTAGTAGACACTTTTGGTTGTTTCCAACTAGTTCTTTCCCCACTCCCTATCTCCAAATAGGACACTGAATTCCTCAGCCAAGAGGATTTGCTGTAAATAATGCCATCGGCAAGTTGTTGAGCCCCAAATGGTCTAAATCATCGTCTTAACGCTATCTTCCTTGCGGAGTGCTTGGCTTGTTACCTAAGTTAATGGTTGGGAAAAGACAAGCTCAGCTATCCTCTGGAAGCTGACACACACAGATGTGGTACTTGGAATTCCCGAAACCATCTTCTACTATGATGGGAGCCAACCTGAAGGTAAAGCTGACACAGAAGAAGGCAGTAAGAAGACAAGTGGAGCCAGGGTTCTGATCAAATTATTCCTAAGGATTGCCTCACATTTGGAATTTTCAGTCATGAGAGCCAATGCATTCCAGTGTTGTAAATTTTAATCCATTTTATTTTAGTTCTGTGTTACCTGCAAATTGAAAAAAAAATCCTAAATAGTACCCTCTTCTAATGTTCTTCAAATGCTCTCTTTCCCTAAATGAAGAAATGTTTGATTCAGAACAGTTTAGTTTCTGTTGCTAAGGGTTTGGATCCATGACTTCTGTTGAGCTCCTACTGTGTGCCAGATCTTCTGACTGGTTCTGTTTCTATAAAGATGTGTAAGACATACTCCTGCTTGCTCAGGTCCCATTTAGAGAATATACATGCATTAATTATGTTACAAGCTAAAACTGCTTATGATAGAGGCACAGAGTGATGTGGATGCATCAAAGAAGGTAACAGTTCTATTTGGGTTGATGGGAGGGGTAAAGATGTCTCAGATGAAGAAGCAGGGATAAGACCTTTCAGGAAGAGAGAACTTTCTTAACAAATTGAAAAGCTATAAAAATGCACAGTGTATATGAGGATACCTAAATATACAGCCTGAGTGTACATGAGACATATGGTAGAGGAAGGGATAGGAAATGAGCTGAACATATACATAATGTATACTATTGACTTAAAAAAATGCAGGAGATTTAGCGAAGTTCAAATTGTGCTTTTGTCTAAAGTATTCATTGTAGGTGTGTATGTAGATCAAAATACATGTACTCCAAGGGAGCTACCTGTTTCTCTATGCATATGAAGAATCAATGTCATATTGTCTCTTTTTAGCAACAAATTAAGAATAATTTTGAAGAGAAATTTTCCATTTCCCAAAGCACCACATACTGGGTGGCTTAAACAACAGAAATATATTTTTTCACAATTCTGGAGGTTAGAATTCCAAGATCAAGGTGTTAGCAGAGTTAATTACTTCTGAGGAGTCTTTCTTTGGCTTATAGATAGATCTTCTCCCTGTGTCTTCACATGATCTTCCTCCTGTGCACGTTTGTATCCCAAGCTCCTTTTCTTGTAAGGGACACCAGTCATATTGGATTAGGTCCTACCTCAGTTACATCATTTTAACTTAATTACCTCTTTAAAGTCCCTGTCTCCAAATACTGTTATATTCTGAGGTAGTGGGAGTTAGGACTTCAACACATGAATTTTGGAAGGCAGTTCAGTAATAATGCCCTGTAATTGCTTGTAAGCCTTTGAAGCTACCATGCAAAGAACACAGGGGAAACTTATTTGTCACATAAACTTTCTGAGAACGGGAGAACACCACCTGGACAGACACCTCAGTAGTGTCTCAAAAGGGAAAACCTTGAAATATAAAGTGGTCTGGCAGGGGTTGGTTAATAAATTTGTAAACTAGGCAAGTTGCTGGAACAATTAGTATTTTCTTTTGTTGTAACACGGAATTCTATTATGAGTTGATGTTAAAAGTGTTAAAGCTTTTGAGCTTATGTTGTCTATGTTGCACATCATGGTTAGGTACAGTTTAACTGTTTTGATAGTCATAGTGAAGTTTTACTATCTGTATTTTACTATCCATGTTTTTCTGTTCTATTTCTGAGTGCCCCTCTTCACTTCTGGTCATTTTTTAGCCTAAGCTGAAGAAAAACTCATTGCCTTCTGGATATGTGATTGATATGGATCTGTATTGCTATTCAGTGGGTTTTGATTCATTTTCACGTATTCCAGTTTCAGGGTTTCTTGTTCTTTTTGTTGTAAGTCATCTGGCATGACAGTGGTGGCACTTGCTCACTACAGCACAAACACACACTAAGACAAATACTCTGATTAGAGTTTGTAAAGCAATATGAAGCCATGATTATAGACTTACAAATACAGGTCATAAAAACATGCCCTATAATTTATTTGAATCTTCCTTACGTAAGCAAGTAGATTTCCCTTTTACTTTGGGTGTTGATTTTTCAACTTTGCCAATGTCTGAAGATACAGTCCCAAATCTGGTGTCTATTAAGGACAAGGGTCTTGGGAGTAGCATGACTAAAGGATGGAAGTGGTTACTGGCAACTTAGAACCGTGAAATAGCAGAGAGGGGAGAAAGTAGCAAAGAGGTTAGGTCTAACTCTATCATTCATATGAGCACAAACTGGGCAAATCACTGAGTTTCTCTTATGGAGGAATATTATCTTCCAAAAGAAGAGATTTGCAAGAATGTTGAAACATTTTATAAAAACTCACTTCATCTTTAAAAGCACTAGACTGGTGTAAGTAAACAAGATGCTGAATGGAATCATCTCTGTTAAATTGCTGCTTATGCCCAAAGTGATGTTGAAAAGTACTAAGTATCTCACATTCTGATAAAAGCTGCCCTCAAGTCACTAAAAATTGGGATCAGGTACACCTCCCTAGGGCTTATCAGGGAGAAGGTCTAACCAGAGTCAATCACCTGACCCTCATCCTCCATTTAACCACCCCCGTCCTTCCCCGAAACATTTAAGGTAAAGTCTGTGGAGGAGAAGGGGAAGATGCAAGAATACTCACTTCAGCAGAGAGTGCAGTACTTGTGGTGAGAGGTTGTTCCCTTCCATTTGGAAGCAAAGAGAATGGGCTGAGGGTCCAAGAGAAATTGCTGAATGTGATGCAGATGCTTGTAAGAAAAAGGATCTGGTAGATCATCTCCTGGCTGTATCTCATTTGCTTAGGGAGTAGCCTGATTGATCTGCCCTTGTATCTATCTGATCAGGAGAACAGAATATTGAAGAAAGAAGAGAAGAAGCAGAACTGGATTGGCAAAAATGTGTGAGATTGGCAAAAATCTAGCGGATAATAGTCAGGCTCGAGTCCTTTTACCAGAAGTGCACCAAAGAGGGTTAACTACCAGGCTTTGGGTGGACGGCTGGGTGCAGGACTGAGAGTTAACTGAAGAAGGTGATCCAGAACTAGATTTTATTTCAGAGGATTCTGCAATGGAGAGTCCCTGCAGGGCTTTTTTTCACATGCAACCCATGTAGGAGTCGGTGTGTGGACACTTGTCACAGAGGGAGAAGAAATAATCAGTGCCAGCCCGGGGCTTCAGTTACGTGTAGGGAGAGTTATATGATCTCATCCAGTTAAGTACAGGACATTTGAAATTTCCCAGGATTCTTCTACCTGTTCCAATAATGACTTCATTCAAACCTAGAAATGAAAAGGAGGGTGAGGAATGTTAAGACTCCACCACCCCTCTTTTCCATATAGCTCATAGGGTCACAGACCTATCATCATTGGAGGAAAGGGGAAGCTTGGAATTGGATATGATTTTGGAGTTTTAAAATGCACTAGACTGAGTCTGGATAACCAAAAGTGCCTGGAGAGCAATGAAGTATTTAAAATATAGTTAAAGAATAAGAAAGAGGGATTTATCAGTGGATTTTTTAATCAGAAATTGGAAAAAAAAAGTTTCATTTTTTAATACTGCAAAGAGTTAAGAATCAACACTGGTTGCATAAACCCCTTCTTGCCTTGGCTTGTGGGAGTCAACACATCCTTCCTTATCTCAGAACTCTGCTGTGCAGACCCTCCTCACAGTAAAAGTTGACATGAGAGTGATGTGCCTTTTTGCACTTCATGGTCCTAAACTAGGGTACAATTTCTAGCTGTACAACTTTTGATGGGGTTCAGGAATAATGGCCTAGCTCTACTCTATCTGACTTCCTTTTAGAAGCCCATCTCAACACTATCTCTCCCAGAGGAGTAATGAGAAAAAGTAGCAGATGTATTTCATTTAACAAATATGAATGGTTTATCACTATCCTCTGCATTTCACTCTGTGCTATGTCTTGCAACCACAATAAATCCATCAGCAACCCCTTTCTTCTCAGTCATACACATGGTATGTTATGTGGTAAGATAAGAGAAAGGTTTCACGATACTGTCTCAAAGTCCTGAAATGCAATTTGCCTAGCCAGAAGCCCGGCTCTTATTTTAGGGAACTAAATGCTCTCTTGCATTTTTCCCTTGCGCTTTGATTTCTGAATGCCAGCAGGTTTTATATCCTCAGTTTTGTAATGTTGCTTATTGATGGGGAAAAAAGGGTAAAGCTGAAATGTGTTGCTTTCCCACTGCCAGCCAGTGGGAAACAGCAGGGCACCGTTCTCAGAGCAGATCTATTCTTCCCTTGTTCTCTTCCTGTTAAAAAGCTTTGTTTTTGCAGCCTTGAGCTGTCTTTCCAGTCAGCTCATTATGGCGTTAGCCTTTCCGTGACAACTTTTGCAGAATGACACCATACTGTAAT
The DNA here is from genome assembly GCF_048773025.1 of Camelus bactrianus. Taxonomy (NCBI): domain Eukaryota; kingdom Metazoa; phylum Chordata; class Mammalia; order Artiodactyla; family Camelidae; genus Camelus; species Camelus bactrianus. The sequence goes on along the minus strand of NC_133540.1, from coordinate 63,511,029 downwards.
GCTTGTCCTGTGACATGGCTCTGTTTATTTTTGTCCTTTGGTATGCTGAAGATGCCAGGATGCTTCCAGTGAAACAGCATTGCTTTTGCTTTTCCCTCCTGCCCAGTTAGCCATTTTATGGTTAAGACTTCTCTTCTAGACGCTCAACCCCTCCTTAGGCTGTATTATTTTTTTCAGTCTCAGATTCTGAGCAAATTTGCCTCCTTATCTATCATGAGCCTTAAGATGCTGCTGTTACTTTCTGGCAAGTTAGGATTGCTGATTGAACCAGGCTGATTTAGAGTATGGATTTTAACAAATAAGCGTGTTTAATACAATTTTGCAAAAGTGGTTGGAACTCATTAGGTGTGTAAAAATGTGTCACCGCCTCCTGTTACTGAGTCTTCTGGGTTTTACCTCACATTCTCTGCTTCTTTTGGCTAAGAAGACACCCGTGCACACCTTTTTGGTAGCATGGCCATAGAAGCAAATAAATACAGGAGACAAAGAGAGCTGTTAAAATTCAGGGGTAGGGAATGGATTACAGATACTTAAGCAGGAAAATTATATTTTAAAAATGATTTTTTGAGCAAGTTTATATCAGCAGTTTGCAACATGAACTGTGGATGGGACTTGGAAAGGCAATGGAGGCAGAAAGGGCATCCACCTGTGAGAGGCCATGACAGTCAGAGGAGTGTGAGAAGAAGAAGCCTCTGGTGGAGGGGAGGACTGAGGAAAAGGAGAGAGGAGCCAATCCTAGGCAGCAACAGAACAGCAGGGAGGGCGCAGTCAAATGTAGGAGACATAGAGAAAAGAAAAATAAATGTAATTCCAAAGTCTAGAGAGAGACAGTTCAGAGAGGTGAGGAAGTTGGGAGGGCATTTTTTTAAACCATTAAAAAAAATTGAAGTATAGTTAATTTACAATGTTGTGTTAGTTGCAGGTGTACAGCAAAGTGATTCAGTTATGCATACACACACACTTCTTTTTCTTTTTCAGATTCTTTTCCATTACAGGTTATTACAAGATACTGAATATAGTTCCCTGTGCTATACAGAGTAGGGCCTTGTTGTTTATCTATTTTATATACAGTAATGTGTATATGTTAATCTCAAACTTCTAATTTATCACCCTCCTCCACTTACCCCTTTGGTAACTGTAAGTTTGTTTTCTATGTCTGTGAATCTATTTCTGTTTTGTAAATAAGTTCATTCATATCAATTTTTTGGATTCCACATATAAATGATATCATATAATACTTGTCTTTCTCTGACTTACTTCACTTAATATGATAATCTCTAGGTCTACCCATGTTGCTGCAATGGCATTATTGCGTTCTTTTTTGTGGCTGAGTAATATTCCACTGTTTATGTATACCACATCTTATTTATCCAGTCATCTGTAGATGAACATGTAGGTTGCTTCCATGTCTTGGCTATTGTAAATAGTGCTTCTATGAACATTGGGGTGCATGTATCTTTTTTAATTAGAATTTTCATCTTTTCCAGGTATATACCCGGGAATAGAATTGCTAGAACATAGGGTAACTCTATTTTTAGTTTTTAAGGAACCTCCATACTGTCCACAATAGTGGCTACACTAATTTACATATCCACCAACAGTGTAGGAGGGTTCCTTGTTCTCCACACTCTCTCCAGCATTTATGATTTGTAGACTTTTTAATGATGGCCATTCTGACAGGTGTGAGGTGATAATTCATTGTCTTTTTAATTTGCATTTCTCTAATAATTAGTGAACATCTTTTCATGTGCCTGTTGTCCATCTGTATGTCTTCTTTGAAGAAATGTCTATTTAGATTTTCTGCCCATTTTTTGATTGGGTTTTTGATTTTTTTATTAAGCTGTATGAGCTGTTTGTATATTTTGGAAATCAATTCCTTGTCTGTAGCAATGTTTGCAAATATTTTGTCCCAAATTGGGAGGGCATGTTTAAAGTAGATGAAGAGACAAAAAAATACTTAGTTTCACAGGCCAGTAAGACATGTTTCTGATGTGTTTGTTAGTATGTATTTCACTCAAAGTCAGTAATTTTTATTCCAATGTGGCCTTTTTTATTTATCTGCTTCTGACATTCAGTAATGCTGTATGTTAGAACACTTCATCATTATCATGTCACATGGAGAAAAGTTTACTTTAGCATTTTTTTGAATGGTGTGAAGTGTTTTCCAATCATAAACAGTTTACTTTTAGACTCTGGTAGAACACATCAGACCATCTAAAAGAAATGAAAAGGGATAAGAAAAATTGAATAAAGGAAGCAAAAGCAAAGTGTATTATTCCCCCAAATTCTGCTTCTTGGAAGAAGATCAAAGAGGCTTGAAGAATATTGTAATCCACTGCTGTAATGTTAATTCTAATTTCTAGGCAGATATGAATTTTGAATCACAAATTTTTCTGTGGAATAATACATACATGAATGAATGCTAAAGAGACATTAATAAAATTATGACTTTAATTGAATGACTACAATTAGACATTTTATTTTTAATCATTAATGATTACATGGAAATTTTGGTTTTAATAAAGTCAATTTAATGTAGCTAACCTTACAAACAAATATCAACAAGTGCCATAGATACAATAAATATAAGAGAACACTTCCTAAAATTCCTAATTTCTGTCACAACTTGTATTATAGTCTGTATCTTTGAATAATAGAGGATGACCATATAAGCTATCTGAATACATCCTTACAACAAAGACAAACATAAAACCACTTTACATTTTTTATTATATGTATTATACTTTCATTTATTTGTGTGCAGAAATCCTATATCCCTTTTCATCCCTGGGTCTGATATTAAGTTATTAAGAATCCTCCTGGACAAAGAAAACCAGAAAGATTGTTCCTGCCTTTCAGGACAGTTGTTTGAATTCTAGTCCATTGACTCTGACTCCAACACAATTTCCTGGAATGCTTATTAAATAAGCAGGATGCTACTGAGATCCATTGAATTAAAGTTTGAAGTTTAAGTCTAGGAATCTGCATCTTAATAATTGCTTTAGATAATTCTTATACTTCCTTATGTTTGAGAACCTTTGTCCCAGAAATCCACAATATCTGACATAAGCAATGATTAATATACATGAACAGACCATAAAATAGTGGATAAAATATTTTTATATGCAATAAACCTTTTTTATTACATTCATAGCATAGCCCATGAATGAACTCATAGTAGATGCTTAATATTAGTGAGTAATAAGACAGTTTATGTACCAGATATTGAATTACCATGGCAACCTGAGTACTTTCAGTTTTTAAAGCAATTCATTGAATTGTTTTTGATTACAAAGAAAGGAACTGTTTTTACTTTTTAGTTTTGCTATGTGACATAAACAAGTTTGTTTTTCATGATTTTAAAACAATGAAAAGTGAACCATTGAAAGGTCTTATGGGAGAATAAATACATATAGGTCTTAAAATATGCTTGAGATTGACTTTCAAAAGGGACCCCCCTCCTACACTGCTGGTGGGAATGCAGTGTGGTGCAGCCATTATGGAAGACAGTATGGAGATTCCTCAAAAAACTAAAAATAGACTTACTGTCTGATCCAGCAATCCCACTCCTAGACATATATCTGGAGGGTACTCTAATTCAAAAAGACACATGCCCCACAATGTTCATAGCAGCACTGTATACAATAGCTAAGACATGGAAGCAACCTAAATGTCCAGTGACAGATGACTGGATGAAGAAGTTATGATATATTTATACAATGGAATACTACTCAGCCATAAAAAAGAATAAAATAACGAATGCCATTTGCAGCAACATGGATGGACCTAGAGATCATCATTCTAAGTGATGTAAGCCAGAAAGAGAAAGAAAATTACTATATGATATCACTCATTTGTCAGATCTAAAAAAAAGAAAAGAGGACACTAATGAAGTCATCTACAAAACAGAAACAGACTCACAGACATAGTAAACAATCTTATGGTTACTGGGAGAAAGGGGGTGGAAAGGGATAAATTTGGGAGTTTGAGATTTGCAAATGTTAGCCACTATATATAAAAATAAATTAAAACAAATTTCTTCTGTATAGCACAGGGAACTATATTTAATATCCCATAATAACCTTTAATGAAAAAGAATATGAAAATGAATATATGTATGTATATGCATGACTGGGACATTGTTCTGTACACCAGAAATAGACACATTGTAACTGTACTTCATACTCTGACAAAATAAAATGAAGATTGATCCAATTTGTTGAGGCCTATGCCTGTTAGGAATATATCCAACTATAATAATCAAATAGGGTTTATTTTTCTCACATAACAAATCTCTAAGTGGGTAAGGTGTTGGTTCAACCTCCCCATAGTGTCTGTTACCTGGAATCTATATCTTCTCTCTTTGTTCTACCATCTCAGCATCCTTTTTTTTTTTTTTTGACTTCACTCAGTATGGCTTCTGTAGTTCCTGGCTTTATGTCAGTATTCAAAGCAGAAAGAAGGGAGGAAAGGATGGTCCTAACTATTGCTTTTTTTTTAAGTCAGCAAATGAAATCTTTCCCAGAAATTCCTTACTAGATTTCCCTATTTGACTTACGGCTTTTTGACCAGAACTCTGTCACATAGTAACCTATTGTGAATTTGGGAAAATGAGTAACTAGGTTTTGGATTCTCTAATAGGTGGTAATGGAAAAGACAGTTGGGAAATGACTTACAGGTTGGCCAAAGAACAGTGTCTGCCACAATGTCTTCTCATCCCTAGTGGCCCTGGGGCTGGACACTTTAAGACTGCTGGGAGCATAACTAATGAACAGGCTGCTTACCTACCATGTAGGGCTTCCTGAAGTTCTTTCAAAATCTTGCTTCTGTATCACTTGCTGTTCATTTTGGCCCTGCACATGATGTTTCCTAATTCCTGATTCCACCTCCCTTTCTGACAGTGAGGTTTAGTAGTGGGGACTACAGGCTCTGGACACGGGTGGCCTGAGTTTGAATCCCAGCTGGGGTACTTTCTAGCTGTATAATCTTAGCTGGTTATTTGACCTCTGTGGGGCTTCCTGTCTTCATTTGTCAAGTGTGAAATAATAATGGTACCTACCTTATAGAGGTACTGTAAAAATTAAAAGATATAACCCTATGCCTAAACTATGCTAAATGCTTGATAAATGTTAATGTTATTATTTTGATTTATCTTTCAATCTTACCAATGTATGTAATCACAATACTTGACATACAGAGGAAGCTTAGCTAAAAATTCCCTTACAATTTCCTTCTTTGTGGATAAATGACGCATTTTAATGTAATGGTGTGTGTGTATTATGTTTGTGTGATTTGTGGAGGTGAGGTGCAACTAGAATCTTTTCACAGAAATGTCCTAGGCCCCAAGTTTTCTGCCTTTTTGAGACGATTACCTAAGTGAACTATATTTTGCAAAGATGAATTTCTAAAATAATCTTAAATTTGTAAAAACAAATTTCTAAAATCTTTATTTTTTTGTTATTAAAATGTCTGCTTCAGCAGGAAATGATGAAACATCTGAGTGCCATTAAGAGACATCAGGACAAGCTGGGAAAGGAAGGGAAGTACATGCCTCCACCTTAGCACTGGGCAAGGAGGAGCCTAGGTCCTGAGCAGAGCAGCTGCGGGTGGTTGGAGGCTGATTTTCATGTTCTCTCTTCTCCACTAGAAAGTTTCTTTACTGCAGATCCCTTTGTGAAAGTGCCTAAAAATAAGGATTGCTCCATTCTAAAAAAAAAAAAAAAAAAAATTGCCTGCCATTATTTCTCCAGACATGTACAGGGACACTGGGAATGAGAGGAGGTTGTGGCAGACACTGTCCTTTGGCCAACTCAAAAGTGATTTCCCAGTGGTCCTTTCCATTGCTGCCTACTGTGGAATCCAAAAGTTAGATACTCATTTTCCCAGACTCACATGATTTCTCCTGACGTATAACATCATACTCTCCATTATTTTGTTAGTACTTTCCCCATTGTTTATTTCTGGAGCGTAGATATTTATAGAAGTTAAAATGGTCCTCCAAGAATGTTTTTTTTCAAGAACAAAATGCACGGCTTAGAGAGAAGAATAATCTGACCGAGGAATAGTTGGGAGGGCACTTGAAAGTGAATGTGCCTCATTGGAGAAGAGGATGCTGATTAGAAATGTGGAGGTGATTCTGAGGCAAACTGTTAACTTCTTTACTGTTTTACCCCTGTTCAGCTCTTGTTCCATCTTTTGATTAAGGTGTACTCACTTTATGATTTACAGAGCACATTTTCTTGCCCTTGGTATTTAAGTAATTGAAGTTAATCTCTTTGAAGGAGATCTCAGTTGAATTGATTTAAGATTTAAAAATCATTAAGAGAAAATTAATAAGAGAAAACATTTTATGGGAACACAGATATTATAGTCTTAGCCCCTGCAATCTGACCCAATAGACAGAATAAGCTCCAGCAAAGCAGCCAGTATGAGGCAAATGTTCAGCTTCTCTCATTAAAAAACAGGATTATGCAACAATATAGACTTTGCAAGAATATTGTTTTAAGAAGGAATTAAGCAGAATTTGTTTATCTACCTTATTTTCATACTAGAAATCCAGCCTGGAGGACTCAGGTCCTAGATGTCTCTGGATATGTGGAAGAAATATCCTGGCTTATCCAGAGATTGGAGTCTGACAGAGGGAGAGGAGAAAAGAAATAGAAGGAATGACTCTAGGAGGTAATTAATGCCATAGGGCTTCTGAATTCTGATTTCTACTGTTTAGTTTTGGTTTCCAAGAGGATGATGCAAGGCATAGGGAACTTAGATAAGTGAGTAGGAGGGAAAGAGCAGGGTCTTTTTACCTGCTTTCCCATTTGTAGGGTGACAATCCAACTTACCATTCAGAGTGCAACATTTTTTTTTAGAGTGAAGACATTCTAAAATCCACACTGAGGCGAATAGCAAAATCCAGGATTTTTTTCCCCCTTTGGACAATTGGTAGATATAGTTAATCTACTCTGTGCCAAGAAGGTGTGCATAACCAACCTTCTTCAGAGAATATGGTGTGGCGTGCTAGAGTGAGTGCCCAGATGACTCTTCTGTGTGTAATGCACCCTGAGTAAGAATCAGTCAGCCTGTCATCAGGAAGCTTCTGGTGAGTTTTGGTGACTCCACAGCAGAGACAGGTGAAAACTTCATCCGGAGGCTGGATGACGTAAATGGTAATCACCAAGGGCCAGTGGTCTATGAAGACAGCATAAGTCAACGAGCCTACTGTGATCCAGGGGCAGCCTGGATTATCAGAGGCCATTAGACTGTAGTGACCAGAAGACGGAGGACATTGCTCCAAGAAACAGGGTCCACATGAAATGAGGGGTGCCCTTGCTTGCTGTGGCACAAGGACACATAAGCCATATTCCTTCCCTTATATCCCTGGAGGTCAATTAGGAAGAGAAACAGGGGATGGGGTAGCTGTACGGGAGGTTAAATATTTTTATTAAATAAAATATTAATAGAGAGATGTGTGACCTCTTAAGTTATAGGGTAGGAGTAAATTTAAACTAGATATAAATTTATTTGAATTTGTATTTGTGGAAAGATTAGTTATAAATAAAATAAAGGAGCTATGTCTCTGCAAATCTAAGTTGTACTGAATTATGTGATCCTCCTTGCTACATTTAAATAATTATATATTTACTGATAGAGGCCAGAGATCCCTTCCCTATGTATTTCTTCTAAAAAACCTTAGTAATATTATCATTTTTTTTGAATCATTCCCTGGGATCAGTACTTCATATGACCTCTCTAATCTGAATAGTCCTAAGAGACAGTTATTATTTTATTTTATAGCTAAGTTAGTCAAGGCTAAAAGAAATCAGAGGGCTTGATCTAGTTCATCTAATTCATAAGTGATAGAGCTAGATTTACCCCAAGCTAAAATATTTACATTGCTTACATAGTACATTTCATTCTAAGCTTCTTTATTTTATCGCAAATATATTAACGATCAGTGCATTGGACTCTTGACTTTTCAATCTCTCTTCTATGTGGTTTTAAACCAAATTAGTAATTTGGTTAATTACTGAACTTTTCACAGGCTAATAATAAATTTTCTCAGCTAGATTTAAAATTTCTTTGTGTTTTCTTCTTGATTGTCCTATGTCTGTTTCTTGCATCACTGTCATCTTTATAATTTTCCATTCATTCAATAAGTGTTTATTGAGTACCTATTATATTTCAGGAGCTGTTTTAAGTTGAGATATATGAGTAAATGAAACTGATAATGATCCTTATCCCCTTGGAACTTTATTCTACTGGTGGGGACCAAAAATAAAATGAGTGAGTAAGTTGTAAGATATAGTAGAGGGTGATAATTGCAGCACACATAAATGTAATTCTGGGTACTTGGAGTTGGTAATGGGCATGGTTTGCTATTTTAGGGAGAGGATAAGAATAGGTCCATTGAGAAAATTCCATTTGAGAAGAGCATGAGGAAGTTACTTTGCACATGTCCAGAGGAAGAGCAGCTCATGTGGAACAAAACAGACAGTGCAAGTGCCCTGAGGTTGTGTGGCCAGAGGACAATAAGTAAGATAAAGTCAGAGAGAGATACAGCTGGGGGTGTTATGTGGAGAGATTTTATAGGAACTTGAAAAGTCATTGCAAGACATTTTAGAAGACTGCAATAAGACATCTGAATAATTTCATACTCTTTTTTAACACCTTGTAGGGCTATAAGCATGTACTTCTTTTTACGGGCAGATGACGACTTTACTCTTTAAATTTCTTTACCAGCAGATAGTGACATCAGGACACATTATGTTTACATTTTTGTTGAGGGACCATAATCTATCATAGATTATTCTATTAGAAAATTAGTGGTTTCTCTACCCAGAAAGTGATTTTTAGTTCCTACATTACTAAAAGTCACAGAGTTCTCCCTACCATCTTCGACTAGTTTGTGGGCATCAACTGTTTTTTAAAGCCACCATAAACCTCAAGATCAGGTGACACCATGGACACATAGGATTTCAAGAGTTGTTGTTCCTTTTCTTTTCTGTCTTCCTGCTCTTTATATTTTGCTCAGTGATTTGCAGGAAGGAGTTAAAAACAGCTGTAATCTTTTATCCACTAGACTAGACCCCAGAGTAAAAAGAGTAAAAATTATATTTAGTAGGAGGAAAGCCTTATCTTGACAATGCCATCAGCGTGATGTCCAGTCTAAGTATACCTGGCAAATAAACCTTGGAACCCTGGAAAATGTCCCCTAAGCTACGGAACCCTCTTGGGTATACCATGAAGATGTTTTATGATTGAATGCTCTCACTGTGTGAGGATGCTGTGAACCTTTCTTAGAAACCTCATCCATTCTTGGTCAGAAGGGCGGGTCTGACCCAACAAGGAAGAACTGGGGAGCCACCTTTGATGCCCCAGATCTTCCTCTTGTTTGTCTAATCCTTTAAATTGAAATTATTCACTAGAATGTAACACTGGTTAAAATCATCTCTGATTCATGTTAGTCTGAACTGAGAATTTAATCCTGTGCTAGTTCAGTGATAGAAAGTGAATCTTCAAAAATTATTACTTATAAGAAAGGACCAAATTTACCACAGGTTCATGGACTGTTGTTTGTAAACCCAGGGGAAGAAGCATCTCTGAATGATATTATTTTGGGGAAACTGGGCTCAAATATTCTGAGTGGAATCTAAAGATAAGTGGCATGTTAGTAAGAGGCAAGAAAAATTTTAAGCAAACTTGGAGTAAGAAACATGTTCTTTCAAATTTGATAGTTAGGAACTATTAGCTCCTTAAAGAAATTCTGCTATTGTTTGGTGCTTCTGAAATTCCTTTTCTAAGAATTGTTTCAGGAAATGTATCTTTAAAAATATTTCTGAATATAGCATATATTTATTCTTTTGGTGGTGTATTTCATTTTTAGGAGAAATTAGAAGCTACTTAGAAATGAGTGCTATGAATAAGGTAGATATTTGAGGATTTTTAAATGTGTAAATGTATAGTAATGTGACTTATTTTCTTGAATGGTTTATAAGTTAAATGTTTTGATAATTCTCAAAATGAAGTACAAGACTATCTGATCAAATAGCTTTATTGTAATAAATTATATTTTCCCAAGATGACTGCACTGTAGGGCAGTACTCATTTGGCTGTTTTTCTTCTGACCACCTACCCTGATCATCCTACTTAAGATACCTACTTTTATCATTTTATTTAAAATATGTTTTTGATCAAGAACTTCGTTCAGTGGATGTTTTCCCCTATGATATTGGTAATAATTGCTTTATGGAGACCAGAACTGTCTTTATATTATGTATTTTAGTTTTCTCCTAATATCAGTGGAATGGCTCAGAGCAAAAGAGTATAATTTTCCTAATATGCATAGGAAGGAATAATTGCTTTTTTTTATTAGCAGCCTAATTAAAATCTATTGCATTGTGTTTATCCACAAAAACCTACATTTTGCAAATGACTAATGATTACAAGAAATAACACTCTGTAGACTTTCTCCTATGTAAAACAAGGAATTTGCTTACTATGCTTTCTTTATCTATATCTGAGCACTATGATTTAGTTTCTGTTGAAGTGATATGATTTCTTTCCTAACAAAAAAGATGATAAATTTAGGAGTAACTTACAAAAAATTGAGATCAGCTAAATAGTCCTAAAAACTGAAAAGTACTTGTTCTGCTTCATGCTCTGTATGGTTATTGTATGTGCATTATGTGTCTGTGTATCTGTGCATATACATTGATATGACACACATTATTTTTAAAATAAAAATATTTCTAATAATATATGAATATCTCAAATATTATAAGGTAAAATAAATATTGGTGTGTGTATGTCATTTAGGATCCTCTGAGGACAAGACACTGAGAATTAGCAGTCTGAGAGGTTTAATGGATGGTAATGCCTGTGAGAGATAAAGAGGGGAGGAAACAGATTTGACAGCAGCAAAAGAAAAGGGGACTGGAGCAGGATTGGGTACGGGACTCTCAGACTGTGATGCACATATGACAAAGCCTTGAACAAACCAACAGGGAGGTGTAGACCAGAGATGCCTGATAGAAGAGTCTGGCATTTGGCAGAAATGATCATGTCCTAGTGCCCACACCATGCTCAGTTGTTAGCTATTATGGGCTGTTGGGGAAGAGGGTGACTACTACTCAAAAAGAGGTGGGTACTGAAAGCACTGATTTTTGGGAGCTGTCATAACTGCACTCCTTGTAGCTGAATGGCAAGTTCCTTTTTGAAGATAGATCCACAGCTGCCACAGCATGCATGATGTGTGTGCATACGTGCATGTGTGTGTGCGTGCATGCGTGTTTGCATGCGCATGTGTACACTATTATGGTCAAATTAGAGTAGACACAAGAAAGTCCTCTATCATTTAGAGTCTACAATTTTGTAAGACATTCTGATGTTACAACCCATATAAACAGGTTTAATAAACTTGCCTGTCTTACCTTGGAAAATTAATACACTCATTTTCCTTTTCATATTTGGTGTAGAAGGCACGAAGAAAGGAAACTGAGAGAGAGTTAGTAGTGGATTCTATGGAATGGTTGGTTTATCCTTGCTCAGAGGTAGGAAAATAGAAAGAAAGCCTCTGAAAGAAGAACTGGATTGTGATCTTTATTTCTCTGATCATTGACTTACCCACATCAGGTATACCTGACACATTAAATGGAATCAGAAAACAGCTCTACAAGAAACATTGGTAGCATGTATCACTAAAGTTTATTTTATTAATATTAAGTTATTTTTATTTTATTGGTATTTTAAGAAGAATTTAGTATGTTAAGAACTCTGTAGTACCAAGGATAGTATCAATGGTGGGTAAGTATAACAAAAAGGCAGATATATAGCTGGTAGAGAGTTTTATAAGTCAGAAATTCTTTTTAATTGATTTTCAAACACTGATGCTGATTTTTTTTTGTGCCTGAGGAAAAAGCAAAAGTCATATATAATACATTTTGACACAAAACACAGAAATATATTGGATTTATAGATTTTTTTCCTTCAGAGAAATTTTCATCTATGCTCTTTGTTCTTATCAAAGGGATGTTGATGTCATTTTACATATCATTTTTGAAAATGCATAGCTGTTGCCCAGTTAAATAGGTATTTCACATGACCTAAAGTGGTTTATGAACCTGTAATGTTCAGAACATCTTCTCAATCAACAGATACTTATGACTCAGACTTTGGAATGGCATTGTGTAGCATACATAAGACAAATAAGATAAGGCTTTTTACCTTTATGAACATCTAAAGTACTTGGAGAGGTAAGAAAAATGTACAAAATACAAAGAGATACTGACACAAGGCAATATATATTCAAGAATGTAACTAATTTTAACCACAGTAGTGATTTAGAGATGGATGAGTTGGTTGGGGTTGGTTATAGAAAACATATGGAGGAGGTTGACTTTAATCTGGACATTGGAAAATAGATAGATTTTGAATAGAAAAAGGAGAAACAGCAGAAATAGCTTAAGCATGATTGGAGACATCAATTGGCATCATTGTGTTATACAGACATTGTGCTAGAGAGACTGATCTGATTTGGATGAATGACTTATGCTGGGAATGAGAGGGGAAGTAATGTGCAATAATTTGACTCTGGAGCCCAGATTATAATGATCCTGGGGTTATATATGGCATAAAAGGCAATAAAGAATTATTGTAATAATAAAATGCAATCAGAGTGGGTTTCAGTATTAGCCCAGGCATAATTGTTGAGGTCTTCCTTTCTATTCCACCACTTCTCTGAGGATTTAACCCTTTGTTTGGGGAAGCTTATGAATGTTCTAGTCTGTTGAAAAAGGTTAGATCACAAGGGAGAATCTGGATGGGACTCAGCAAGCTCCTAGCTGTTGGAGAATATCATTTCTGCCGAGAGTTCTGTGAGAGACATGCAGACAAACCACTGTTGATGGAAGGTTCACACCAGGCAGCTACAAAGAGCACACCTAACAGGGCTCCTTGTCATAGAAATGGACAGGCTTGCCTTGGCTCCCTATACCTAACCTTTGTTACTAGTGCCAGACAATGCTTGGCAGGCTCGAGATGCAATTTCACTCCTCTCCCGGGAGTCCCTAGGTCTTGTCTTTGGCATCTCACTCCAAGCTCTGTAGACATCCTACAAGTTCCTATGCCATCGACTCCTCTTTCCTCCTGAGTCTGGTTGATTCTCATTTAGTCTTGCCTGAGTGGGATGGTCAGGATCACCCTATAGTCTTTTATGAATCTCTTTTTTATGCCATGAACGCTGTGCTCTGCTTTCTGAGCCTTCCTTTCTGGTTCTTGAGAGTTTTTAATTCCCTTAATACTCTTGGCTCCTACAAATCAAAAACACTGTTTGCTTTTTAAAAATATTTTTGATATGAGTTCAAGAGCTTGTTTGAAATTCAAAAAACAAGTACAAAAATTGAATATTGGCAGTTTCTTTTAATTTTTATTTTTGCTTCACAATTCTAATCTCCTTTATTCAAAGCAGATGCCTCTGACTGGCTGGAGAATTACACATAAGGAAATATGATCAAAAATAATATTTAAAGCTATTTTCTCACTATGTAATAATGATAGTAACATTTATTGCCCTCTTATTCTGTGCCAGAATCTGGGACAGTACACATGGATGATCTCATTTTGATTAAATAATTAAGGATTTGATTAATCAGTACAGTTTTAAGTGTTATATACCGTTACATATTTTACAAGGAAGGATAGTAGAACTCTGAGAAGTTAAATAACTAGTTAAGCTTGTGGAGCTAGTAAGTCAATGGTCAGGCTAAAGTTCAAACCCGGGAAGTCTACGCAGAGCCTGTACTTACTGGCTGTGCTCTCGAAATGTGTTCTGTATCAAGAAATTAACGTATTTACAGAAGTAGTTTTGGAAGATTAGTTTGGCATCTGCACAAGAGCCTAGAAAGAGGGTTATTGTTTTGAAGATTATTTTAGTCTTTCAATATGTCAAGTGCTATAGGCACAAATTCAAGTGAAGGTCCTAGATGTGTAGCCCCATGGACCAGGGAACTGTGAGCAACATGAAGACACAGAATTTAAGATTAGGAACTTTAGAAAGTGATAAGAAAATATAAAATATCCTCTAGAAGTGTTTTCCAAACTTCTTTAGCCACAAAATCATCTGGGACACATGTTATAAACAAAACATCCTGAGCCCAACCCAACCAGTCTCTCAGGAGCGGATTTTGCAAGGGAATCTCCTTTTCTAAATGAGGATGCCAGTGATTTCTGTGATCAGATAAACTGAACAAGACTTTATAGAATAAGCCTTTTAATTTTTTTCTCTATAGAAGCTATGCATTGCTTAATTATAGTGGCTTTTCTTAACTCACTCGCACAATTTACTTTTCTTATAATTGGTGCTTAATGTATAGAGTGGTTAACAAGTTAGGCCAAGACAGGTAAAGGCTTTCAGTTCCACTAGTAAATCATCCAGATATGTTGAGGTTTATGCCATTGCCTCATTTTCACAGCAGCACACTGTGTTGATTTTGTGCCATCAGACATGTGGCACTTTCAGCTCTTTAACAGTGTCTATAAGAATAATGATTTGGCATGAGGCATATTTTCACAGATTTCACAATACATCTGATTTATAAGGATACACATAATTTTTACAGAGGAAAATGTCTTGAGATATATAATTACCCAGGGGCATTAAATATAATAGCATACCAAGAATATCTAATCATATGGTAAAAAGATACCAAGAATATATCAACAATATCAAGTAAAAAGATTTGGAAAGTCTGGAGTAGGTCTTTAAAGAAATCTCTATTTTAATAGAATTAAGTAAGTAAGTAAGTCTGATGTGCACTCCATATTCAGAAGCACTATCCTAGACAGTGCTAGCTTCAAATTAAAGAAGAAAATGACCAAGCTAACATTTTAAATAATAACTTAAATTATGACTGAAAACTATACTGTTGTTGCCTAAATCAGGCAAAGCACCACCAAGACTCAGAAAAATGGAAACATATCAAGGCCAAGGAGGGTACTGACAAGTCTCTAGTTGTTTCCCCTATAGAGTTTGGTTTCTGAAATATTGAAGCATTTTATCTACATGTATTTAACTTAGAGAAGGCTTTTTTTCTAACTGAATATTTCTTTCCATGAAACTCATATCTTTTTTCTAACTGAGTATTTCTTTCCATGAAACTCATATCAAATAATCTTCATTATTTCTGATACCTCCCTTTTTACAGTGAATGAGTCTGTATAACTTTTCAAGGACCCTCTGAGAAATTCTAAAGACATTTTAAAAACAAAAGATATCCTGAAAGTTATTTTATTTCACTTTATATTTAGGATTCAATCTTAAGAAGGAAAAAAAATAAGTTGTCAGGAGATTTGAATAATTAAGATGGAAATGTGAATGATTGAGAAACATTTGATTACTCAGTTGAAAGTAACAATAAAACATTTAAAAATAAATGTAGGAAGCAACATGGTTATCAAGAACTGTAGCTCTTTCTTAAGTGAGGACGTTTTGTTTCCTTAAATGAACAAGGATGTAATAAAACTAAAAGAAAGCACAGAAAATTATTCTGGTAACACACAGAATCTTTGCCATCTAGACAGATTACACAGAAAAAAAAACCTTTATATTTTAGAGGAAAGCAGTAAACAGTAGACTTGGGACATAAAACCATAAAAAATTGAGCAAAATTTGATACGATTTTAACACATTTCTTTGCTTCTCAGACTCATTATTTATATATAGTAGAATCTGAGGAACATGAAATTCATTTTCTGCATTTATTCCACTTTCTGTATCCATCAGGTTTTCTTTTGTCTTTCTTTTCCACTCTGGAACAATCAGTCACTTTACTTTAGGACAGAGCTGTTCTCTTTTTTCCTTAACAAAACCACATCTTACTACTTTGCACATAAGATTGTGCCTCTCTGCCAAGAATGCTTATGGTAGAGTCTTATTCAAGTATATTAATTATAACTTTTAACCAAAGTGATTTCTATTTTACAGAGAAAACTCAGGGGATAGATAGTTGTCAACTGTCACAGACTAGCATTTTCAATGAGCAAGAGTGAATTGAAAACACATCAAACAACTTTCTGCAGACACAGACATTTCTTATACAACTTCTCAAAAAACTAAAAAATATAGCCTCTCTGTACAATATAACCATAAGAAGCAAAAGCACATGAACTTAAAACTGTGCTTAGTAATCATCTTTAGTATTCTGTCTTAGAAATGATCTCAGTGTCCAATTAATACCCATTAAGTATCTCAGCTTCATAGTAGTCCTAAGATCTTGCAAATTAATCTTCTAGCTTACATACTATAAAATATAATTACTGTTGAAACAAAAATTTTAGAATAATGAATCAATTTGGTTAAATGTCAATTTATATTTTTCAAAGCTTTACACAGTAAGTAGAAGTAACAGCAGCTTATTTGGTCACTACTTCTGTGTAAGTTTAGAAAGAACATGCTCAAATACACTAAAAATGAAAGCTCATATTATACTTTCTGCTGATAAATTAGATAAGACATAGCTATTTTTATTAAATAGAAATAATAGATGCCTTGTATGTGTTGTCTTTCAAGACAACCGGTGGTCGTCTCCATCGCTTTTTGGGAATATAAGACATTTGGTGTGGAATGAGAGGGTCAGGAAAGAATGATTGGTATTGTATTGCTGATTTAAGTTACACTGAGTTATCAAATGGTTAGGAAGCGATGGTAATAAAGTAATCTCATACACAAATATACTTTCTGGCTTCCTACTCAAGTATACATCATTTAGGCATATTGACAGAGATAAACAAAACCAAAACCAATATAGTGTGGGACTAACTCATAAATAAAATATGTCTATGGTATACTTTTTATGAATTCATTTTCTGTAACAAAAGATTCAGCTTTTTAAAAGAACAAAAGCTAAACAAACCCCCAAACACTCAGTACTTTAAATACAAGAGAATTTTAATATAGATAACCCTCTTGTGTGTGGTATTTCAGAATCCTGTGTTTCTATTGAACTTAGAAACATTTTTTTTCTCGTTATACATGGTTTGATGTCAACCCTTTAAGATACTGAGTATATCTCAGCAATGACCTTAGTTGCCATATGTGTGTTAATGATGTCAGAAGAGATCTTGAATATTCTTTTAGTCTGTCCTTTTGTGGGGAATTGGAGATGGAAAGCGTTTGATCATTTTATTTTATAATGTGTCTGAAAGTTATTGCACAATTAACTTTAATAAAATATTTTCAGCCTTGTCCTTAAACATTTCCTGAGGACATCAGTTAGAAATGTGCTCTAGGACTTCATAATGATCATACCCTAACCTGTCTAAATAGAGGTGGTTTTTATTTCCTTACCTAATATCTGATTTAGAATACATATGGAAAATAGGATTATGCTTTTCATAAAGTTTTCTCTTATAGACTTTTCTCTTTATGTAAAGTAAAAAATATTTAAGCAAAGAATAAGGTTTAGCATTTAAGGTATTCACTTACTATAAAGAGATAGAACCATGAAATCTTTTGAATGATAACCCACTCAAAAGATAATGTACTTTTATTGTATTGGATTGGGTATTGAGAGTTACCATATTTTAATCTCATCTAATCTTCAGCCTGTGTTCAAATTTCTGTTTGTCCTGAAAATGCTTTTTTTACTCAGTTTATTTGCACCAGAATTCAATCATATATCACATATTATATTGAGTTGTTATGTATCTTAGATTTCTGAATCTAAAATATTTTCTTTTTTTCTTCCAGTTTTATTGAGATATAATTGACATACAGCACTGAATAAGTTTAGGCAGTACAGCATAATGATTTGACTTATATCATGAAATGATTTTTACAAAAGGTTTATAGAACATCTGTCATCTTGTATAGATATAAAATTAAAGAAATAGAAAAAAAAATTTTTCCCTTGTAATGAGAACTCTTAGGATTTACTCTCTCTTAACAACTTTAATATATAACATACCCATCGTGTTAATAATATTTACCATGTTGTACATTACATTCCTAGTACCTTTTTGTCATATAACTAGAAGTTTGTACCTTTTGGTTACCTTCCTCCAGTTCTCCTCCCCGCAACCCCCTCCTCCCATAACCACAAATATTATCTCTTTTTCTATGAGTTTGTTTCATTTTGAAGTATAACTGACCTACAACACTATGCTAGTTCCTCTTGCACAACATAGTGATTTCTATACATTTCAAAATGATCACCATAAGTCTCTTACCATTTGTCACCATACAACAGTATTACATAATTATTGACTATATTCCCCCACACTGTACATTTCATACCTGTGATTCATTTATTTTGTAGTTGAAAGCTTGTACCTCTTAATCTCCCTCACCTATATCTCTCCTTCCTGCATTCCCCTCCACTCTGTCAATGACCTGTTCATTCTTTGTATTTATGACTGTTTTTGTTTAGTTATGTTTGTTCATTTGTTGTTTCTTAGATCCCAGTATGAGTGAAATTATACAGTATGTGTCTTTGTTTGACTTATTTCACCTAGCATAGTATCCTTTACTTCTATCCATGTTGTTGCAAATGTCAAGGTTTCATTCTTTTCCGTGGCTGAGTAGTACTCCATTGTATGTATACCACATCTTTATTCATTCATCTGTTGGTGGGCACTTAGGTTGCTTCCATATCTTGGCTATCATAAATAATGCTTCAGTTAGTATAGGGGTGCATATATCTTTTTGAATTAGAGTTTTTGTTTTCTTTGGATTAATACCCAGGAGTGGAATTAATGGATCATATGGTCATTTTAAATTTTTCTTGTAAGGGATCTTGTTTTCTATAGTGGTTGTGTCAATTTACAGTCCCACCAATCACTTGTCTTCACATCCTTGTCAACACTTGTCACTTTTTGTCTTTTGATAATAGCCATTCTGACAGGTTGAGGTGGTACCTCATTGTGGTTTTGATTTGCAATTTCCTGATGATTAGTGATGTTGATCAACTTTTCATATGCCTGTTGGCCATCTGTGTATCTTCTTTGGAAAAATGTATATTCAGGTCCTCTGCCCATTTTTAAGCAGATTACTTCTTGTTTTGATATTGAGTTGTGTCTCTTATGTACCAAATCAGCAAATTAAAGAGATACAAAATTATTTCACCTATGCTAGACTTTTTTTTTAATAACGAAAATAGTAACATACAGTGTCAACCTTACCCTCATTCCCTTCCCCTTCCTCTCTTTCAACAGGCAACAGTTCTTTTGAGTATTTTTAAAACATTCTCCTTCTCTTATGGAAGGAATGAAAACAACAGTTATCCATAATCCTATCATGTTTTCCTTTAATCATATTATAAGAAAATGTAAACATTTCTCTCCTTGTCCATCTAACTTAATGATTTCCAAATATCAATTTCAGAACTGTTCCTTCTAATATCTAAGGCCAATCTAATAGATTCTAAACAGAGGTTACAAATGCAAAGGCCCCCAGGTACCAGCAGGAGATTAGAGAGCCACCACATTAGAGTGGACATTCTGTCTGGATTGAGTTCATGTCCTGTTTATAGAAGGTAAATCCTCGCTACCATCTGGGAATGGCAACAAGTGACCGTCCAATATTAAGTAGTCTGATTTTTGAAAGAAAACACGGAAATGTTGGTATCTTTATTTCTAGTTGTTAAATTTCGTCTACTTACAATTTATAAAAGCACCTTTTGAGTTAAATTAAACTGGTCGGTAGGCCAGAGATAGCTCGTGGTCTGCCACTTTGCAGCTATAGTAAAATGGAGCAGCTGTAGCTATTTTTCTGATTGAGTGCACTCTCTTCTTCCCCTGCCCTGGATTCTCTTATTTTTTTAACCACATTTTTAGTTCAGGTCTGGGCTTCCTGTCTGAGAAGCCCTCTGTGACTTGGCCTCACTCTGCCATCCCAGCTTCAAGCCTGCTTCTCCCATTAAAGTTACTTACTTGCAGTCCACTGAACAGCGTTGGCATTGTTTTCCCCACAGTTTTGCTCCTGAAGTTGTGTCTACAGATGTGTCACATAGTGCAAAGAGACTGAATTTGGATTTAGATAAACCTGTGTTTTCATTCTAGCTCAGTCACATTCTCTTTTTGAGCTTCCAGATAGGATACTTAACCCCTCTGGATGCTAGAGTCCTGACTGTACAATAGTATTATCATTCTGAAGTCTCAATAAAATGATGTAATGAAATACCTAACAAAGTGCTTAACACATAATGCATGTGTAATAAAATATGCTCCTGCATCTGTAGATCCAAACTCTCATTTCTAATTATCTCACTCACGTTCTGTCTTCATCTTAATGTCTTCTCTCAAGTCCACTCCCTCCTCTCCTCTGAACTCCTGTAGAATTTATTTTCTCCATGGTATATTTGCCATCTTGAACAATTATGTAACTTCTGTGCCAACTTTTCACATACTTGTCATCACTCTAACCACAATGTAAACTTGTATGGACAGAGATAACAATAAACAATTTTGAGTTGCTTGGAATAGCCCACAGTCTTTTACACATTCTTAATGTCTAGATGCCAACTAGTTTCTCTAGGTTTTTAGAGCCTCCAAATTGTAGGATAGAAAGAAATCTTAGAGATTATTACTTCAATTGATCATTTTATAGATGAGGAAATTGGCTTCCTTGAAGTAGTTATCAGGGTGCCATGGATGGTGAGGGACAGAACTGGGGAACTGGAGTTAAACATGAAAAAATTTCAATTTGTCTACTCTTACAGTGTTCTTAGTGTGATAGCATTAGCTCTGCAGTGAAATATTTCACTCTAACTCTTCCTCTTACCAGCTATGTGAACTTATGCAAGTTATATAATATTTATGAGCTTTAATTTCTTAATTTCTCAAAAGGGGATGTTAAAACCTAAGAGTTCTTTGAGCATAAATGAAGTAATATATATGGATATGTAAAAAAAGGTAATTTTTAACCTTTTTATCATTTTTTATAAAAATGAGAACTTATTCACATTTTTTATCATCACCTTTGATGATACAAATTCTACTAATGTATTTATACGTTTGCTGACTCTGTCATTTCGGAAATTGGACAATGATGGTTGCCATCCTTTGTTTTAAGGACTGGATACTTTAAAACACAATTATTTTTCAACCTTTGGTTCTTCAGGTCAAAAAATTTCAGCTCACCTAATCTTTCTTAAGACGTAGGATTTTGAAACTCATATCTTTATAACTCTCCTGTAAACTTTCTTTATAATTTTTCCTCATTCTTTAATATGAAGTACATTATATATACATATATTTACTGCACATATTTTAAAAATTTACATATATGTACTATTCATTGTTTCTAAGAATGTTTACAGCTTTAGGTTTTTAAACTTACATAGTTATCAAAGGAATAAAGCCAACCACAAAATAAGGATTGATTCAAAAAGATACATACACCCTGCTATTACAGCAACATTATTTATAATAGCCAAGATACGGAAGCATCCTAAGTGCACATCACTAGATGAATGGATAAAGAAGATGCAGCATGTATATGAAATGGATTACAACTCACCCATAAGAAAGAAGGATATTTTGCCATTTGCAGCCCTTTATTCACTTTTTTTTCTCCAAAGTACACTATATTGTAAAGCAGGGTTATTGCACTCATTATTTCTATGTTCTAATTCATTGTTTATCATGACTGTTTTAACTATCTGTGAATCTGAGTTTTATTTTTTCAATTTTTTAAAATCTTTTATTTCTTCACAAGGAAAACAGAAAAGGACACTAAAACTGGGAGAAAATATTTGCAACAAAAAGATCAGAGAATAGATTTGGAATCTGAGTTTTTGAGTTGTAATTATTTGGATTTGTTATTATTATGCCATTTTGGTGGTTGTGTTATACCGTCTTGCTTAAGAAATATTAAGTAATCATTAGTCTGTATTCCCATTTTTAAAGTGTTACTAGTATAAACCTTTCTTGATACTCTGGAATACTGAAGATGCTTTCAGCCAAACATAAATAGATTTTCGGAAAGCCAGACTGAGCTGTACAAAAAAACACTCTGTGTCATTCAGAATAGAGAACTACTTAGTTCAGAAGTAGCTTTTATTGTCACATAAATATTGTCAAGTAAACAATTTATCAGTAACTTCAAGCATGTCCTTGCTGTGTAAAAGGCTGAGATTTTTGGGCTTCCTTCTCAGTGTTGTTCCCTTACGCTTTTTTTCTACTTGTCCCATTAATAATCCATAGCATTTAGTGCTGGCTATTAAAAACCTCAAAACATATTTTTTAAATAAATAAATCAATAAATGCATGATAGCCCCTAACAAGTTCTTCACTTCTCTCTCAACTCTGTCCTTTCTATTTTAGACATAAAGAATATTTACACATATTACTAATGTACAAAATGCTGTATTTTTCTGGTAAATGAACACATACTCTTAATTCTTTAGCCCTTTGAGATGCTTGAAAAAAAACATAGCTTTTCTGGTCTAGACTTTTGTGAAAAATGTGTATTAGCTGGACACCAAGAAATCTGGCATATTTTGAATGGAGAGTGCTCACAGAGAAGAAATGCCTCAAATCCCTAAAGCACTCGAAGTACTGTCATTAACTTGTGATTTCCTCGCAGAGGAAGGCAGAGGGAACAGCAGCATGGCATACAGAAAATAGAAATGGAGTGGACTGTTTTCATACAGAAAATAGAGATGGAGTAGACCAGCAAAGTCTAGGGAAGTCTGGAAATTAAAGTGATCAATTGGATGGATTTAGAGCATAATTTAAGGGCACAAGCTTTAGAATCAGAATGCCTGAACTTGTACTCTCTTTTACTACTTGCTAGCAATGTACTAGCTATGTGCAAACTTCTCCTGTTTTAATTTCTTGATCGATATGGTGGGAATAATAGTTCCTGCCTCATATAATTGTTGTAAGGATTAAGAAGGCACTTTATAAAGTACATAATAGAATACCTGGCACGTGCTACAGATTGTTATTTTTAAAGGAGCTATAAATCAGAGGATTCTCATGTTTGAGATTTGTAAGTCTTTTCTGGTGTACTCACATATATAGAGCAAGATAATTGGAAGCATCTTTGCATATAATTTTGTGAAATGAATGTATTTTTGATTATAGTTTTCAGGATCACATGGCTATCAAGTCTCAACTAAATTATTCTTACTTTCTTTCCTTTCTCCTCTCCTCCTTCCCTCTCCCTCTCTCCCTCCTTTCCACCCTTCCTATCTTCTTCTTTCCTTCCTGTCTTTTCTTCCTACCTTCCCCATTCCTTTTCCCCTTTCTTTCTGCTTTCTTCTCTTCCTTTCTACCAGTATTTACTACTTAACAAATGTGTTTCAGATCATCCTAGGTACTGACAATATTTTCTTTCTTCTATCTATCTATCTATCTATCTATCTATCTATCTATCTATCTATCTATCTATCTATTAAAAGGAAGTAGCTATTCCTAACTGAGTCATTAAAGGACTTCATGAAAGAAAAATGTTTAAACTGAGCCTTGATTTTGTGTTCTCCAGGTGGTTAGGTAGACTGCAGAGTGGAACGGGGAAAGAGAAAAAAGGTGGAAGGTGCAGAATTACAAGGGACAGAGGCATGAAATAACACAATGGTATTTATTGGTATGGTTAGAAAAAAATGACTTCATCGACAATTTTGGACATTATCACGATTATCATAATGTTTTCATTTGGGGAGTGATGTGATCATGTTCACCTTCTGGCAACATTATAAAAAATGGATTAGAAGTGGTGGGAAGATTTAAGGATATTACTGTAATATTTCCAATGAAATACTCTCTGGCTAGAAGTATTCAGCGTGAT
Organism: Camelus bactrianus; assembly: GCF_048773025.1. NCBI lineage: Eukaryota > Metazoa > Chordata > Mammalia > Artiodactyla > Camelidae > Camelus > Camelus bactrianus. The sequence continues at coordinate 63,487,247 of NC_133540.1, read as the reverse complement.
GAGAGTGAACAGGTACTAGAAAGGGAGAATAGGCAGGATTTGATAACCAGTTAAGCCTACAATAATTATATACCATTTCCTAGATTATGTTTGCCCATGGAAAGTCAAGAGCTGATTCCCATGTGCAAATACTTGACTGTCCTTGACTTGGGGGTGATTCAAGGTCTCTGCCTCCACATAGTACTGAATACCCCCGCTTCCCACATTGTTGCTGTAATCAGTATTACCAGCACCGCTGAGCTTCATTTCTGGCTTTAGCTGCTCTTGCCTCCTCCCTTGGTCTCATTTTTGTGGCTGTTCCTGCTGGTTCTAGTCCAATGTCATTATCGTTATTGCTGTTTTGCTGGCTCCATTGCTACTGTGGTTGTGAGCAACCCCAAGATTATCCAGGACTGCTGCCCCAATCATGTTTAAAGGATCCAGTTCATCTGCAGTTGGTATCATAGCTGACCCTGATCTTGTTTTACTATGAACATGGAATATAGAAAAAGTAATGTGCTTTTCAACCAGTAAAGTTGAGATTTCGTTTTTAGCTCTGCCACTTACTAATTCCGTGACACTTTGGGTAAGTTACTCAAACTCTAAGTCTTAGTTTCTTTATCCTTAAAAATAGGATAGTACTAATTATCATATAGGATTTTTCTGAGGACTCAATGACTACATGTAGTTAAACTTCCTAACATGCTGTTGGCATATAGTGTGGCATAGGTAATTACTTTTTTATTACTATCTTAATACTTTCATGGACATACTTGAGTTCCACTGCCACTTTCACTCTGTTCTGCCTACCAAAGCTGGCTGCAATTTTGTTTCCCCAAAGCTCTCATTTTCCCAAAGTTCTACTTGTGGATAACAGGTTAAAGAGATAATTTACACAACTCCAGCTAGAACAGTGTCTGCAACATATGGTTGCTTGATACATGTTAACCTCACTCCCATTACTGTTGCAGCACACTCTCATTGGGTTGCTTTTCCACAGATTCTGTCCTTTGGTGCTGTAATTCCTCTATTTGCGTTCTCTTGTGGAAGTCTGAATCTCAGTGTATAAATTCACCCTGTTATGTAACTCAAATGACCAAATAGTCATTGATTACAGTTGATTATAGTTAGTTATAAAGTGGAACACGATGGAAGCCAGACTGAGCAGAACTGTGGTTGGAGAAATTAAATGGATTATACCAGTTGAATCTTGAGGCAGCTGAAGTCAGTACACTAATCCAAAGAGAGTGGCAAGCTCAACTGAGATCTGGACATTTGTTCTAAGCATGAGGATTAATATGCAGCCATAGCGGATTCCCCAAATCAAGTAGGCATTGAAGTTTTGAGCCAATACTATACTCATAACAGAACCCTAGACTATGATAGCCAACATAGAAACTGCTTATGGGATATCCCTCTCTATTCCATGTGACTGACAGTTATTGAGAGGAAATATGGCCTTGGACACCCAAAAAGGCAAGAAGAGTTCAAGGAAAAGGTCATTCCTAATAAGGCATGACATAATGGTTAGGAGCATGGTCCGTGGGGCCAGATTACCTGGGTTCAAATCTTAGTTGTACTACTTATAGTGACTTTGGGAAACTTGTTTAACTTCTCTCTGATTAGATATCCTCGTCTGTGAGATAGGGATGGTAATGTTATCTACTTCATAACGTTGTGGCAAGAATTTAATAAGATTAATAAGTATTAAGTGCTGTGAAAAATGCCCTGCATATAGTTGACACTCAACAAATATTTGCTATATTATTATTACTTCCACTAGGTAGGGAAACCAAGATAAATAAGAGTCCCAAAGATGGATTCAGTAGATTCTTTAGGTGAAAGAAGAAGAAAATTCAGGAGAAATTTGCAGCCTGAAAAACAACTCAGGAGGACTTATGTGGCACAGTGACAATCACATTAAGTTAGTGGGGCTGAGGTTGTACAGTTGACCTTTGAGCAACATGGGTTTGAACTTAATGGGTCCATTTATACACATTTTTTTCCGATAAATATATTGGAGATTTGTGACAATTTGAAAAAGCTTGTAGTCAAATCATATAGCCTGGAAGTATTGAACAAATTGAGAAAATGTTAGGTATCATGAATGCATAAAATATAAGTAGGCATATGTAATCTCTCATTACATAGGCATAAGGTGAGTGATAGTTAATATAAAATTAATAATGCGTTAGTTTTCTTACTGTTTTATAACTTTGCTTTAAAATTACATTGCTGTATAGTATGCCTCACTCATAATTGGGGAAACTCCATTATCAGCCTATTATCACATTTTAAAAAGTAACAATATTTCCAATACTGTATTATGAATATGACTGTAATACTCTATGCCATAAAATTTGTAAAACGATTCATTTGTTAGCGTATTCGCTAGGCCACCCTGAGGCAATAGTATCAGTAGCCCTAGGCTACCATAAACAATCTGTATTGCTGCTTTTTCATTATCAATGCATGCATGATTCCTCATACCTGTAAATACATATAAATTTCTCTTCATATTATCTTTTCATTTTTGAAGTTTAGTGTTAGTAATACATATAACATCTACAGTGCTTTGTATCATATGAGATAATATTGATGTTGGTACTGACAGGAAGACTATTCATCTTGTAAACAGACTTTGTAAACTTATGGTATTGATAAATACAATACTGTAAATGTCTTTTCTCCTCCTTATGATTTTCTTAATAACATTTTCTTTTCTCTAGCTTACTTTATTGTAAGAATACAGTATATAATACATATAATATACAAAATATGTATTAACTGACTCTGTTATTGATAAGGCTTCTGTCAACAGGAGGCTATTAGTAAAGTTTACGGGGAGTCAAAAGTTACACATGGATTTTCGCTGCACAGGGGTTAGTGCTCCTGACCCCCGTGTTGTTCAAAGGTCAACTGTACATCTATTCCTGAGTCAGGACTGGCTGAGGAACAGGGTAGATATGATTCAGCATACAGACCATAGTGATGCTCCCTGGAGAGGCTGAAGAAGGCAGGAGTTTGTACCTTGCAGTATTCTTGCTACCATCCTGCAGACTCTTCCAGGGAGCCAAGGAAACACTTTTGTCCATTCTGTGACCTCAAATCACACATAATCTCATGCAGCCTTCTTTAGTTCTACTTTAAATTAATCTGCAGGATCAGTCAGCTCCTTTGAATTATTATAAGCCTAAATTTAAAAGAAGAGAAAACATTTTACTTAGATGGATTTGTAGTATTTTGTTTCTTGGGAGTATTTTTGGATTTTGCAACAAGTGAACATTATGTTCTACATAAAAGGGCAATGCTGAACAGTCTAAATTAGGTAATGCTAAGTAAACAGCTTTTGTACAGTCTCAATACAGATATAATATGTAAATTTCAGAAAATTTTTATTATTATGAATATAGTTGAGATTCTAGTGTTTATGAACCACCATTGATGATATCATTAAGGTACAGCATTACTTTCTCAGGTGGTTTGACTATAAAAAGTGTTTAAGTTACATTATAAGTTGGCAACTGTTGTCATACACATTGTTAAAAAAGTCTAATATTTTCAGATTTCACAGGAGAACTGGAACTGTAATATCAAGCATTCCACATTTTAGATTTAATTTGGTAGTTCTTTGTAACATTTGCTTTGCTAATCTTTGGTATTTATCTCCTTTTTTAAAAATTTTGCTTTGGGTAAAACTTAAAAAAAATCTTTTATTTTGTATAAAATCCATAGTTTGCCTTTGAGACACAGAATTTCTTCTTTGGCTTCTCTGTTCTATATGTGTATCAGATCACTGAGGTTTTCAAGCCTGAATTGTACATAGAATAAATTTATCTGAAATAAATTTATTGGATCAAGTCAGCTGATATGGTCCAATGGTGTGATTTACACTTTCACATATACATCACTGTATTTCTAATGATCCGAATGTCTAACACAGATACCTAATAGAGTATAAAGAAAATTTTAGATTCCTTGATCATTTAAGGCTTCTTTCCTTTCTTGCGCTAGTGTGCCCATACTCTAACACAAGTTATGTACTTTTTTTCAGAAAAATTTTAAGAAGAAACTTGAATATTTTGGGCTACAGATTTTAATTTCCTCAGGAAGTACTATCCTCACAGACACCTCAAATATTTTTGAGTTATGACTGTAATATTGATTTATAATATTTAAGCAATGATAAAATATTTTCAAATCTCTGTGATGGCATTTTGAAAATTATCCTGTTCTTTGGTACCTATACATAGATTTTTTGGGGGAGAATACTTTATTGAAAAATCTTTTCACTTTTAAAGTTCAAATATTATTACATAATATTATATTTACATAATATTATATTTGCATAATACTATATTTGAAGCCACAACGCCTAGATTAGAATTTGAGCTCCACCACTGGTGTGATCCATCTTGGTACTGTTACTTCATCTTTCTAAACTTCAGTTTTATATTGTAAAGTGAGTGTAATAATAGTACTTATTTCACAATATTGTTTTGATGATTATATGATTTAATATATGTAAGATAATTAGGATAGTGCTCAGAGCACATAAGGGCTACAGAATTTTTTTTTCATTATTATTATTTGGGAAGGCTTAGGGGAAAAGGATATGAATTATAAACCTGTGGAAGGAATTTCCTACAGAACAGTGTTACAATAATCTCCTCTAGGAAAAGGGTACTACGAGTCTCACTATGATTAGATTTAATATTGATGTACAGTGAATCAGAGAAGAATTTGCATTCATCAGTATGAGATGGTGAGAAGAATGTTTTAGTATCTAAATAATAACTGGTATATTAAATTCTGCTCCTTAATAAGGCAAAATACTGGAGAAGTTATAATTCTGTGCTATTCTCATTAGTAGGTCTTAGGTAAAATAAGCCAATGAGAGCTAAGCTCCTAATTCTGCTGCAGCAGAGGGAAATGGATAGACTACTCAGGGAAGTGCCTACTCCTGATGAGCACCAATCAGGAACGTGGGGAGAAATGTAAGATACTGGGCCCTATCAGGACTGGGACTCCTGCAGTACACAGCACCATTATGTGCTCTGAGATCTAGCTTGCCTTTGATCACTTCCTCCATAAGAAACAGATGTGAGTACAGGAGGAGTGACACAGGGTCCAAAAGGGGGCATTTACATTATAAACATGTCTAGTTATTTCCATCCCAACGAAGAATGCACAAAAGTTGAAATCGTCTGTTATCTTGGAGTCAGAGATGGAAGAATAGAGGGATGATGTATCCCACTTTTCTTTTTTCTTTTAAAAAAAACACTGTACCCAATGTACTGCACTTCAAGGTTATTAACTGGGTTGCACCATGCTAGGGTGCTGGGGGAGTTAGACAGCCTAGTTCAGAAGTCATTTCTTCAGGTACGTTTTATTTTGTAAAGCATGTCAAAATGTGATACACGTTTGTCTCGAACAGGTATCTCAAAACCTACTCATATGCCCTACCCACCAAAATATTTCCTTTGTTCTTGATTGATATTATCACTATCCATCCATCTGCTTTGAAGGCTGTAAATCTCTGAAATTCTATTCAAGTTCTTTCTGCTTCATTCTCTGTATCAAATGCATAATTCAGTCTACTATGTGCCAGACACTATTCTGGGAAGTAGGGGATGCATCAGTGAAAAGAAGTCGACAGCAACAACAAAAACAGTATCTGTCCACATAGTGCTTATTTCAAGTGGGAGAAGACAGATAAATTTACAAATAAATACATACTTTAACATGGTGGAATATGATTATGTATTGTTATGTTATACTATGTTATTATGATTTGTCTCAAATTTTATTGTCGTGAATAACTCTTTAGAAGTAAAAGTAAAAAAAATCTGGAGTCGAAACTGAAAGAGTGTTGAAAATGAGTAGTATCAGCATAATACACTACAGTGGACTGAAAAGGGCCAGAAAAAAACAAAAACATGATTTTGTCATTTATAGAAAAAATCTTAAGCCTTGGGAAATTTAATTACAAAAACATTTATCAGAAGCTTACTAGTTATGTAGTCGTTTTTCCCAGATATTTCTTGAGAATATCCTGGACACTGGGACAAAATAGTAAACAAAATAATGTCCCTGCCCTTAATAGAGTTTTACATTCTGGTGGAGGAGACAGATAAATAGCCACCCCTCCTCGTTTCCAAACCATTCTGTTTCCTTGTTCAACCACAGATTATTGTGTTTTAACTGGTCTCAAGTTTATCATCACATTGCCACCAGTTATCTTTCTAAAATAATACTCCCAATGCTCGTAATGTAGTTAATAATTACATTCCTCTGCTTATAAGTATTTGGATACCCTATCATCTGCCATATGATTTCATTCACATTCTGGCCCCTATTTATTTTTCAGCCTTATAACCTGTGTAACACCTCCTTCCAGCTGACACTCCAGCTTTCAGCTGAAGAATTGCTCATATTTCATTAGGAAAATGAGAACAACCACTCAGAAGTGCTTTCATCTTCTAAGCTCCATAGCTGTAACCCCATCTCTGTATAAGACCATGTGTCATATTCTATATCTTCCTTTAAAGCCTATAAATGGCCAGTACTTCTGCTTGTGGTACAATCCCAGCTTCTCTCATTTTTTCAAGACCTTTTGAAGTAATTACATCATAATTTACTCCTTTTCTAGTGGATTATTTCCAACTGTATTTGATACGCTCTTATGACATTCACTTAAAAACTGTATTCATTGATTCCACGTTCCCCTAAATATTTTATCCATTTTTCAATACATTGTTGTCTTAACTGGCTCTCTCCATTCTTCACCCACCATTTGCTTATCAACCCACTCCATTCTGGATTCTATTTCTTCCACTTCATGGAAGCCTCCTCCTGTCCCTTCCTTCTCTTCCCCATCTCTTCTATTTATTTTGCCAAGAATGCCAGAAACAACCAAACTGCCAAATTCAGTGGACCTTATCTGTACTCATCTTGGTCAACTACTCTATAGCATTCAATATGATTCACCACTCATTAAAAACTTGACTCCTGAGGCTAGTTCTCTTTTTTGGTCTCCTTGTGCTGATGGCCATTCTCTTCTGTCTGAGATCACTGTTATTCACCCCTTTTAGCTGGGCGATTTCATTTAGTCGCGGTGATTTTAATGCTAATAATTTTGAAAATAAATAAACATATATATATATTTGCCTGTCCACACTCTGAGTTCCAGGTTTATATATCCAACTGCTTATATATCCGGCAGCTCACACTCTCTATTTGTCTATGAGCACACACTGAGGAGAGGTCATGTGAAGGCAGAGTGAGAAGGCAGCCATCTGCAAGCCAGGAGGAGAGTCCAGAAACTGAATCAGTCAGAACCTTGATGTTAGATTTCTACTTTCCAAAACTGTGAGAAAATAAATTTCTGTTGCTTAAATTCTAGTCTGTAGTCTAGTGGTATTTTGTTATGGCAGTCTGAGCAGACTAATACACCAATATATTGGTCTGTTACAATAATGAATATATAATATCAACAGTTTTTGTTATTGAATCTTAAAGTTTGCAAATTTGTCAATAGATTTATGAAAATTGACTTTCTTTGTATATTTCTACTTAATATACTGTGTTGCCAGATTTATCAGTTTGCTCATAATAACTGAAGAACACTTTTTGTTCATTTTAATTTAAAAGTTTTGTCACCAAAAGCAACAAATACAAAGCTAGAAAACTACCCTGTCCAAGATTTTCTTTCTGGTCTGGAGGACTTGGGGATGACTGTTCAATCCCTTTAAAAATATTAGCTCAACAAATTGAGTTGGGATTGTATGTGATTCAGGGGAAGAATGCATAGGGGTAAAGGGAAGTCTTCCTGGCTTATTTCTCTTTCTTTCTTTCTATTTTTAATTACTATGATTTATTTTCCCCCTTTTTTATTGAAGTATAGTTAGTTTACAATGTTGTATCAATTTCTGGTGTACAGCATCTATTTATTTAAATCATGAGATTGTGAAGCTCCATTTCACTCTCTTCATAATGAATTGCCTCTCCTGTATTCTATAAATTATTAATATGGAAGCATACTTACAGTTTACTTTTTGTTTCTTTACATTTATCACTTTGGAGAATGTTTCTGCTGTGAATATAATAGTTAAATTTATTTTACTTCTTATATAAATACTATAGAGGGAAATTGTTTTCATTTTTTCCTTTCCAACCTTATTTTTATTATGAGGGAGAAGATATTTAAACTTTCCCCTTATTTTCTGTTATTTTATTTGTTAAATATATAACCTTGGTAAACATTTAGTAATTCTGTTGCTCCCCATATCATATTACTCAAAGAAACCCTGCCTGTGAATATGAAAGAACACCAGTATCAGCCCATATTTTTCTAGCTTAATAACTTGTCTGCTCTACTCAGCCTTCTCTATCCTACAGGGCCCCATCTGCAGTCTAACAATATTGATGATCAAATCTACAAGGGGTGGTTTAAACTGCAAAGCAGAACCTGGAACTGAGCCAGAGAGTAGCCAATATGCTCTGAGACATCTCCACGACATAGAAAAGAATGTTTTCCGAAGAACATTTCTATTACCTTGCTGAAAGATAGTCTAGAAGCTCCTGCTCTAAGTGGTTCTGGAGGGCCATAGTAATAAGTTAGATGATTGTAAACTTGCAATAAAAATGACCTAGTTTAGGCCCTCATAGTGACTGCATGTTAGATATCAGGAAAGTGGAATATTTCTTACACTCAAAAAAGGAGACCATTTGCTCTCTGTATAATTTGTTAACTTTTTCATCTGGAACTCCTTTCCCCCTTAATTTTTGCTGTTACCATATCACTGTGCATGGCAATATGAGTATTTGCATTGATATCTTATCAATATAGGATGGTACCAAACTTGAAATCATTGTTTTCAACATTTATGAATCGTGATCTGAGAAATAGTTCATTTTTTAGAAATTTCAGTTTCTTCTTTTGTAAAATCCTCCTTCTCAGGATTGTTGTGGAGATTAAACAAGACAGTGCATGTGAAAGTATCTGACACAAAGCATCAAATAGTATGGAATTGGAAAGGCAATGTTAGGTTAGAAGAATTCCCTAAATTTGTAGAATATCTATATTCATAGTTGTCTGATGTATTATTCTTGAATTACTTGGCATTTAAAAATCAAAGGGTAATAGCTTACATCTTTGATAAAATAAGGAGTAGCATGTATATTTTAAACTTTAAAAGACAAATTTACCTAAATCAGTTAAAGCAAGATAATTAAATTTAAGGTGTTTCTTTAACATGGACAAAGTTATTTATTTAGTGTTAAATTTATTGAAGACATTTAGAGATAATTAATCTCAGTGACAGTTTTTATTGCTAATGAATTATCTGTAAAATATAAGAGGAAAAGAGAGGCTTGATTTGATTATATAGAATAATTAAAAACAGAATATAATAGTAATATTGGTGATTATACTCTTAATTCTCCCCAAACAGCTGTCTCTTACCTGAAAGCATCTTTACTCTTGGTTTTATGTATTCTCTATTGTGATAGATTATTAATTGTAGAAATAAAGTAGACATTGCTAACCCCCCTCCATTGAATCCATTAATATGATTCTCATAGTTTTGATTTAAAATATTTTTAAAATTATAATAGTTACTGGTGTATGGTTATAAAATTCTTAGTAAAATTGTTTTAATTCAATGGGATTAAGAAGTCCTTTTATCAGTTTTACATTGGGAATTAAGAAAAAAATTGCTGTGATAAATACTGGAGAGGATGTGGAGAAAAAGGAACCCTCCTACACTGCTGGTGGGAATGTAGTTTGGTGCAGGAATTAGGGAAAACAATATGGTGATTCCTTAAAAAACTAAAAATGGTTTTACCATATGACCCAGCAATCCCACTCCTGGACGTTAATTAACTTTAATTTAAAAAGATATGTGCACCCCAATGTTCATAGCAGCACTGTTTACAATAGCCAAGACATGAAAATAACCTAAACATCCATTGACAAGTGACTGGACAAAGAAGTTGTGGTATATTCATACAATGGAGTACTACTCAGCCATAAAAAATAATAAAATAATACCATTTGCAGCAACATGGATGGACCCGGAGATTGTCATTCTAAGTGAAGTAAACCTGAAAGAGAAAGAAAAATATCATATCACTTATATGTGGAATCTAAAAAAAAAGACACAAATGAACTTATTTATAAAACGAAACTCACAGGCATAGAAAACAAGCTTATGGTTACGGGGGTTGGGGGAAGAGGGTGGGAAGGGATAAATTGGAAGTTTGAAATTTGCAGATACTAACTACTATATATAAAATAGAAAACAACAAGTTTCTTCTGTATAGAACAGGGAATTATATTCAATATCTTGTAGTAACCTATAATGAAAAAGAATATGAAAACAAATATATGTATGTATATGTATGACTGAAACATTGCACTGTACACCAGAAATTGACACAACATTTAAACTGACTATACTTCAATAAAAAAATTAAAAAATAAAAATTTTGCCAATATGCCCAAACCCCTATCATTTAATCATGCAGTTTTGTTTACTGCACCTTTTAGACATCTCTCAACTCTGATTCCACTACCATCATTGTTTACTCTTCTCATTGATCCTTTACCTTAACTATATAAATTGTAACTTTACTATTTTGTCTTCCTATAATCTTTTCTGCTCCAATCCCTGCTCCACAATGTAACCAGTCATTTAAGAAATGAGATCATATACATTCTTTCTTTAATACCAATTAATGGTTCCTAATATCTAGAAGAAAAAGCCTAAACTTCCTAGCACTGTGTAAAAAAAGCCTTTACACTGTCCCCAGCTTTCATTATTGATGTGTCCCCAACACCCAGTACCTAGTGCATTTTCAATGACTGAATGAATGGACCTCCCATCTTAGGCTTCTTCTGCCTCCACACCCTCTGACCCATTCCCACACTTGATGGACATTTAGGTTGCTTCTGTGTCTTGGCTATTGTCAACAGTGCTGCTATGAACATTGGGGTACATATGTCTTTTCGAATTAGAGTTTTTGTCTTTTCCGAATATATGCCCAGGAGTTAGATTGCTGGATCATATGGTAACTACTTTTAATTTTTTAAGGAACTTCTATTCTGTTTTCCATAGTGGCTGCACAAATTTACATTCCCACCAATAATGTAGGTTTCTCTTTTCTCCATACCCTTTCGAAACAGCATTTATTATTTGTACTTTTGTGTGATGGCCATTCTGACTGGTGTGAGGTGATACCTCACTGTAGTTTTGATTTGCATTTCTCTAATAATTAGCAATGTTGAACATATTTTTACTTTTCTTTTTGTTCTTGTGGATATAAAGGCTACATGTAGAACAGGTTTTAGAATTCACTTGAAAGTGAAAACTGAGGGAGCTTGATTTCTGATTAAATTTCAGGTAGTTAGCTTTGTGTGATAAAAGGTTTAGAAACTGTCAGTTTTTTATCCATTTCTACCTTTTCTGATATATTTAGTGACTATAGAACAATTCAAGTAGATAGTGAAAATGTAGTGGTATTTTGATAAACACCTCACTAGCAAAACACTTAGGGAAGTAAAATAATTTAAGTTTCTTATATAACTTTGCAGTGGCAGGCAGAATGATGCCTACCCCCTAGTCCCGCAGTGTTCTCATCTTAATCTGTGGACTGTGAGTATGTTATGTTACACGGCAAAGGGGAATTGATGCTGCAGGTAAGAATTACACTTGGGTTGCTAATCAACTGACCTGAAAGAGGTTTTCCTGGATTTTATCTGGGTGAACCCAATTGTAATCACAAGGGTCCTTTAAATGTGGAGGAGGGAGACAGAAGAGTCAGTGTCAGAGTGATGTGATGTGAGAAATACTGAACTGGTCATTCCTGACTTTGAAGGAAGAGGGCCACAACCAAGAAATTCAGGCTGACCTCTATCAACTGGAAAAGGCAAGGAAATGGATTCTTTTCCAGATGCTCTGGAAGCCACTCCAACATCTTAATTTTTAGCTGAGTCCTATTTTTGATATATAACTTCTAGAAATGTAAGATAATAAATCTGTGTTCTTTAAAGCTGCTAAGTTCTAAGTTTGTGGTTATTTCTTATTATAGCAATAGGAAGTCAATACACTTGGCTAAGAGACTTTGTTTAATTCTTGGCTAAACAACTTGAATTCTTTATACCTGAAATACTGATATAAATTCATATCTTCAGAGTCTGTACGGCTGGTCTTTTTGCTTTCTGCACTAATATAAAAACATTGCTTGTATTACAGGAAACCCTACCCTCTGCCCCATTAACTTTTTAATGAGAAGCATATTTTACTTTCTTCTCAATTTCTTTGAAATTTCGTAGCTAGTTCTCAGGAGTTCTTATATTTTTTCCCTTCAACTCAGAACAGAAAGTCTTGCATTGGGATTGTTCTTTGTTCCATCTCCCCTTCATACCTCCATTTCTACTTAGCAAAGCTTTTGCCATGTTAATGAAATTCAACTAAAATGTACTGCCTCCTGTAAGAATTTTTAAAATTGTGGTAAAAATATGTAACATGAGATTTACCGTCTTACCCATTTTTAAGTGTTAAAACACTGTTCATAGTGTTAACTTCATCCACGTTGTTGTGCAACCTATCTCCAGAACTCTTTTCATCCTGCAAAACTGAAACTGTATCCAGTAAACAGGTCCCCTCTCCTTCCCCTGGCCCTGACCACTGGCAGCCACCATTCTATTTTCTGACTCTGGAGTACTGCCTCGTTTTTGAAATATTCCCCAATTACTCCAATCAGAAGAGGTATCTTCCTCTCTGTGTAATTCTAGCAGTGGACTTCACTAGGTTCTCATGTATTGCCACATTTTAATACACCTTGTGTTGTTTTCCTTCTGTTCTATGCACCAGATCCACTCTCCCTTCTTCAGCCTGTCTGCATCCTAGGCAACTGACTTGTATGCACTGCCTCTATGGGCTCCTCTGTTTTCTGGCCTCCAATGGCGGCATGAGTAGGAGATTAGGAGAGGGGAAAGTGAGTGAAGTATTTGCTTCGGAGAACCCTTGCTCAGCCACAGTGGGCTGGCTGCCTCTCTCCACTCTTGGCTTGTGTCGTGTAGCCTACTACATAATCTCTCTCCTCTGCTTGCTTCCTTTGCCCCTTAGGACTGAGGTTGATGGTAATAGCCCTCTGCTATTACCATCACTAGAGGTACTATACCATCTCTTCTGATTTTCCTATACCCCGTACAAACTTTTGTAAATAGTTCTTTGTTACCCAACTGTAGTGAGCTGTTGATTCTCTGCTGGGACCATGACTTTTAAAGCTTTCAAGTAATGTCCTTATCATACTTGTTTTGTTCTATCTCTGTTCCTGTCCTCAGTCTACTGTTCCTGTTTTGAATCAGGAAGACTTGCCAATAAAGAAAGGAAAGGGTATTGAAAAAGTCCCCAAAGTAGACTCTTTCCTTGGGTAAAATAACAAATTAAAAAGATGAAGGGCTCACAGTTGGGATTAAGCCATAGGTAATGGCATTATATTTTACCCCTCAAAGTCTTTAGAAGAATTTAGTAAATTCTGTCTATAAGAAAATATACAGCTCCTTACCATCCTCTTTTTAAAATGACTTGTCATATAGTCTCTCTATATTTTTTTTTGATAAAATTTATTTTCCATTTTCTAGCTATTTTCCTCAATAGAATTTTCACAGAAAATTCAAGTTTGCCTTTCAGGGAAGACATTACTACATAAGTTTTTCTTTTCTAGGAGATGTAGTTTTCAGGAAATGACATTCTTAAGAATCACATATTCATGTAATTTAATCATAAAATTTTATTTAGTTAAACATGACACAGAATCACTCTCTGACAACTTTTCTAAGAATTTTATGACTCTCATTTCAAATTTCTTTTTTCTGAAAGATATAAGCTTTCTCCAACAACGTGGTCTATCTTCCTAACAGTATTCCACTTCTGCTCTTGGACTTGCTGAAAAGGCACAAAAGACTTTCCATCAAGAACTGGTTCCTCTTTGGGCTTTGCCAATTGCAGGGCTGCCATCTCTGTTATCACCAAGAGGATCCTAAGACACTTGGGATAGAGGAAAGGTTTTCAGTTGGTTCAAAATCTTCCAGTTTCTAATTAGGATCTTCCTTGCCATTAATCCTCAACGCCTGGATGGAATCCCAGTTCCTCTTGTTCATAAACTCTTCAGATGTTCCTCTGATTTTACTCTTGGCAGTGAGGTCAATGAGCCTGCCTGCCTGCCTTCCCTCCTTCCTTCCCTCCTTTTGAGACTTTACATGTTCTGATTTTATTCTTGGCAGTGAAGCCAATGAGGCTCATCAGTTACCCAGGACTAATGAAGCCCGATAATGAAGAGGACTGGTTAGTCATATGAGTGGCTTGACTAGGGACTGGTCAAGCAGGGGATGTACAAAGAGCAAGAGAACAGCCATCATGAGTGGCCTGACCATACATTCCACCCCTCCGTACCTTGTACAACCCTTACAATCTTGGTCCACAGTTCTTCTGCAATATCCCTGGGGTCAGGTATGTAGAGGTGCATTGCAATCAAGTACCACATATGCAATACAGACACTAGAAGCTAAAGAGTATCAAGAGTCCAAGAGGTGGGCAAACTTTTGTCACAAAAGGACTTCTTTTTATTATACACATGGGGGCTGATAAGAGGATTGTAGGTTTACTTGTAAACTACCATGGTCAGCTTTTCACCCTAAATAGCCACTTAAACATATAGCATCTCTAATAAAAAATTACACTTTTCAGTCACCCCCATTTTCAGACAGTATCTGGAATGACAAGATAAAAAATAACCCCAAAGAAAAGGTCTTCTAAGGTGATATTTAAAACATTTTCTTTATGATGATATTATGATTTATATACATTTAAAACATGATACTTAAAATATTTAAAACTTAGAGGAAAAAATTCAAGTTTCCCAAACTGTTTTTCAAGATAAGATAATGATTTCTTTAACAAAATATTTAACAAAACATTGTCTTTTTATCCTCATTACTCAGAAAGAAAACCAAAAAGCCTGAAGGCTTCTATTAGAAGAATATTAGGTTGGGAAAGATGCTACATCTCCCTGAAAGATGCATCCAAATCCACAGCCTTATGAGCTAAGCATAATTATTAGTTGTGAATGAAATCTGATCTTTAAACATGGGTAGTTTTTACTTCTCACCTGTCCTTGCATTATTTTCTAAATTTGTTTTATTTTATTTATTTTTTAATAAAAGGTTTGATCAGTGCACATTTGGCAGTACTAAATGGGAGATTAGTAAGTTGGCCTATTAGAGGGTTTAAAATTTTTTTATTCAGATATAGCGACAGAATAAAATTCACCTAAGTGTACAATTCAGTGAGTTTTAAAAAAGATACAAAGCACATATATCCTAAGCATACAGTTCAATAAATTTAAAAAATATGTATATGATATATAGTCACTAATCAAGATATGAAAGATTCCTGGCACTTCAGAGACTTTCTCATGCCACTGTCAAATCAGTAAGAATATCAACAAGGAAACCATTTTTCTGACTTTTATCACCTTTGGTTAGTTTTGCCAATCCTTGAACTTCAAATAAATGAAATCATACCATATGAACTCTTTTATGTCTGGTTTCTTTGACTAAACATGACTTCTGTGGGATTTATTTATGTTATTACATGTAGTAATACATTGGGAGAAGGCAGAAATAAAGTTGGGTACTTGCTCCAAGAAAAAAAAAAAATCACATTGATAAAATCCACAGCTTTTTACTGTTTTTACAGAGAATGAAAGGGACCACACATACTTGGAGAAGATGACAAGGGATCAACACAGGATGTGATTAAACAGCTGCTGAACAGTTCTGATTGTTCTAAAAGCAGTGATGAAAATTAATAGCTTGTACATTGAGAAGTCCAGTAGGCATTTTCATTTCTAATATTGATGAGATTTTGAATTGGAGTCTTGACTTCAGTACTTAAATTTCCCTTGTCTAGCGCTATAGAAAATGTATTTCTTTCCATAAAATTACCCCAGATATTAAATTTAATTATTTTTTGTTTGAGTTCTCATAAGAACTCCATATTTATTTCAAAACGGAGTGTTGTTACTTCAGCCAACACCTACTAAGTGTATTGTTTTTGAGCAACATAATGATGACAAACCAGGCAACTTAATGGTCTCATAATTCAGACTTGAAGTATCCCAGAGTGAACATTATATGATACCACATCCTCAGACTAAAGAAGACCATAAGTAAATTGTCAATTCTAGGTTTATTTTCTTTCTCTAGGTATATAGCTCAGAAAATAATTGCAATTTTGACTTTCATAGGGGTTTTGATTGCTCTGTATCTATTGGAAAGCATTTTCAGCTTTTCACAGCTCCATTATAGATAAAGGGGAGAATGCAGGACAGCAATTTGAGAACAATATGCATGACTGGATGGAGCTAGTGGCAAGATGTGCTAACACTGTACAGTATAAAAGGCTAGTATAAAAATATATAGTGTAGAGATCATTGAGTCTAACTCCCTTCTTTTGAAGCTCTTTGTAATGCTTGTAACGGAACTGCAGAAACAAACTAGAAAAACTAAAAGAAAAAGAGAAAATGATCACTTTAAATTCTTTTTTCTTTGTCATTAATCAAAATATCAGGGCATATAAAACCAAAAATATTTCTTGAGCACTTCTGAGTTTTCAACTGTTATTTCTGTTAATTAATGATGATGATTGGAATGTATTGAATAATCATTAATTGTCAGACACTGTTTTAAGTACTTTATGTAGATTTTCTCATTTGAAATTTCTGTTGTTAGCAGAAGCTTCCATAGACATTCCTGTAAGAATAATAATGTTATGATCAAACAGACAACATCTGAGTTGCCCCACAAAATTTTGAGTAATCATTAATTTTTTCAACAAATATTTATTGAGTGTTAGCTATATAGGACATCCTGTTTAAATTCTAGGTAGATAGGAAAAAGTAAACTTCTGTCCTTATGTACCATATATTCTGGAAAGTGAGTCAGGAAATAAATAAGTATATAACATGATAGGTAGCAATAAATGCTGTAAAAGAAAGTAAAATAGAGTGATGGCATAGTGAGCGTTGGGGTTGCTGTTTCAGGTAAGTTCATGAAGAACTTTTTTTTTTTTTTCTGCGAGGTGCCTTTTGAGTAGAGGTGTAGATGAAGCAGAGGAATGAATATTTAGGGTGAGAGGTTCAGAGGAGAAGGCACAGCAAGTCCAAAGACTCTGAGATTGGAATGTACAATGAGGCCAGGATGGCTGGACGGGAGTGGTCAGGGAGAAAGTGGTAGGAAGTGAAGTCAGAGAGGCAATCAGGGGTCAGCTGATCAAAGGCTTTGTGGGTCAGGATCACATAGACACATGCACCTTCAACTGCCTTTCCCCTCTTTTGTTTCTTTGTAATTGTTTGGGAAAATCACATTCTAGTTAAATATAAATCTCAATTTGCTTCAAACCTGAACTGCTTCTGCTGAAACTTGGAGAAAAACAAAAAATATTATTCTAACTGATCTCACTTTAAATCCATGGTCACCAGCCTCAGGTGAATGGGATCAAGAATTCTGACATGCACTTGTGAAGTATGAGGTGTTTATTACAAATTTAGGGGGAGGTGTAGAGTTGGATAAAAAGTAAGGAGTGTGGGGTGGGACATGTGGGTTGGTGGTAAAAATTTGGCAGTCATGTCTGTGCAAATGGCATGTGAGTGAATAACATGGCTAGAAAGTAGTCTAAAGACCAGTCCTCAGACCAAAATTTAGTCTAAACAGAAGATGCAGCAAAAGAGGCTAACAGAGTAATGAGCAAATCAGCGGTTTGTGATGACCTAGAAGTCAAGTGAAGACAGTGTTTCAAGTAGGATGAAGTGATCAATTATGTCAAATAGTGCCAAGAGTTGAGTAAGAAGGGATTGATCATTAGATTTGGCAATATGGATGGCTCTGAAGGGGAATGTGTAATTGGGACAAGTTCGAGAGGGTGTGGGAAGTGGAGAGGTGGAGTGTGCAGGTTTGGACAACCCTTTCAAGGAATGTTGTTATAAAGGGGGTCAACAGTAGAATTATAGTTAGAACAACATATGGAATCTAGGGAGGGATGTTTGTTAAATGGGAAATATTATAGCATGTACATATGATGATTATAATAAGCCAATAAACTACAGGAAAAAAGTGATGATGAGAGAGAGGATATAACTTCAGAACCAAATTCTTTGAGTAGGCGAGAGGAGGTGTGATCCTGTGCTCAAGTGGAGAAGTTGGCCTTAGAATCCCTGAGAGTTTGCCTTTGTAATTGGAGAGAAAGTAGAATAAAAATGAATACAGATGAGGGTGGGTAGATAGATGAGGTAGTGGACATTTGTGGAAGTTCTCGTCTGATTGCTTCTTTTCTCTGTTACAAAGAGGTAACTCTTGAAATGTCATGAAGGAGGAGAGGTTTGGAGGTGGAAGGCATGGCATGGTCAATGGCCTGGGTCATTGAGCTATGTATGCTCAAGTAATTAGGAAATATTAGGTATGGAGAGAGCAAGATGATCATACGGCTGTGTCAGAAGATGAGGCTGGTATTCTTTGGTCTCCCAATAAAATGAGCAACACACAAAAGAAAAATAATACTTAATGCTACTAATACTTAATACTATTTCATGACATAGGATTAGTTTTTATCATTCAAAGAATTAATGATTACAACAAAGATAGTCTCAACTCCAAACCATTGACCATCAGCTGGGCACTGTGAAAAGAAATCTGATGTTATAGATAGAATATACCAACATTCATTAAATATGCACTCTTATTTTTAGTATTAGTGAATATGGGCCTATATGAGAGAAGATGCTAAGAGATGATTCATAACGTCTTAGGTCCTGGGTGTGGTGATGTCTCTAAAAGTAAGTGCTGCACTTCTGAAAGATTTCTTCCTCTTCTTCTTCTTTTTTTTTTTTTAGTTTAGAGCAGTAAGATCTGAGGCATAAAAGGGCTCTGGAAATACGGTAATACTTCTGAAGAGACTTAGCTCTACACAACAGAAACCACAACATGGCTGAGGACGTAAACGGGGAGGGACCCTGTCACCAGCACACCATTGCTATCATCTTTAGTGTAAAATTCCACCGAAGGAGGATAAACAGCATCACTAGATTCAGCACGAGGAGAGTGGGATTTAAGGAGCTTCTCTAAATTTGACCTCCTAAATTCTGAAAAGCAAAGTGACTCATGCCCCTAGGAAAAAGACAAAAGAAATTTGGGAGTAGGACGTTCCTGGCAGCAAAACTACAAAACAGAAATATAATTGTGAACCTTTCCAGGCAGCTCACTCTTTCCTGGGCCAGTTCCACCTTTGTGGAAATAGCCAAACAGATGGCCAGATGGAGCAGGCCCTGTTCAAAGCAGAAAGATGAAAAATAAACAGGAGAGAACCCACATAGGATCTATAAAAACAAAAGGGGAAGTAAAATGAAGAAACATACATAAGCAGAAGGCATATTGAAATTTAAAGGTGATGATTTTATTGTTTAGTCATATATTGTAGTCAGGCCTCATTAACAGTGCTTGGGGGTATATGCTGAGAGTGGGCTTTAGAGCAGGGACATTTTTTTGCTAATTGTTCTCGGGTATTAACTAATCGTCCATTTTTTATATATTAAAAAGACAAGTCCTATCTAAATCTCTTCATTTCAAACCCCTGCTGTGTCCCCAAATCAGCTCAGGCCAGACCTTGTAGTCTGCAAGGGAAAGGGGTATGATCTGTCCTTCCCCCCTTTTCTACCTGTTCTTCCATTCCCTCCTCACCTCACTCCACCTTTCACCTCCAGCGTCAGGCTGGGGAGCAGCCCAGGAGGAAATGGTACGTTATTTGACTGTAGGCCTTCTGCCGGCCAGCTGCATGGAAGTGCGCTTCTCTCTGTGGGGCCGTTTTGTGGGTCCTGGAGAGCTGCACCTGCCCTGCTTGGACCTGTGGTCCTCTGGTTTCTGCTGCACTGACCTCCACCAGCTTCTCATGGCTTTTGTCCAACAGCTGTGGAGGTGGCATGTGCCATGCTGCTTCTTTCTGCAGGTTATCCACAGCAGGTTATTATCCTGGGAGGGTGTCCTTGATCAAGCCTGGCTGTATTCCAGAGCATCTGTTTTGGTCTGTAGAAATTATGCATTTTTATGCTTCTCTACCAAGCTCTGGAAGTTCAAGCCTCTCCCCTGTGTAAGGAGAGGATATTATTAGGCCTGGGACCTTGAAAGTTGCAATATACTAAAGTGGTCATGTCTGTTATACTTAATAATTATATCTTTGTTATGATTCAAGAAATATTTTCTCTTCGTTTGTGAGATGTACGATTAGCCCACTCAAAGCATCCACTACAGAAAGTAAATAACTTCAAATGAGGGCAATACTGTGAAACAAAACCCTTCTTTCACACACATGGGAGAAGAAAATGCAATTTAGGAACAGACATGGAAGCTTGCAATTCTTATTAAAACTCAATTTCAATATGTACTAAATTGCAGAGCAGAGGATATGAAAAGCAGAGTAGGAAAACATTTTCTGTCAGTGTACTTAGCTAAACTTAAGGAGAAAGATAGAATCTTCTATTGGTGAACAATGGAAGAGAGCAATCTTGATCTATAGGAGTGCATATTGGGCCACATATATTAATTATCAAGCCAACAAATGTGTAGATAAGTGGCAGTCTCAATTATGGTCCACTTAGGAACAATTAATGATAAAAAGAGAGAATTAACTAAACTACATATTTCTATAATTACATGGTAGGCTTAATTCTCTGTTGTATCTTTGGAGATATGTGCTTGCAGCAGGCTTTGTATATTTTGGAAGTCAATTGGAAGGTGCCAGAGAGACATCACCAGAATATCTCAAACTCCCAGATCCTATGATGCCTAGAATTTCACTATTGTGTAGTTGCTTTTTCTGGATTGAAGGCTTGCTGTCTCTAGTGAGAGGCAGTGGAATTCTTTAAAAATAAACATTAAATCACAATATCTTTAGCTAGATTTTAGCATATTTCTGACTTCTTTCATGAGGACTACAGATATTAAAAGACTACGGTAAATTCACAGGGGAAGGATATAAAATTCAATTCAAAGGGAAATGATATAAAAAGGAAAGCTGTAATTTACTCACAACTTTGCCTTCTTTCTTACAAGTCAGGGGACAGTGCCCTGCTTTCCTAGCCATCAGATTTTGTCATCACTCAAGACTCAGAGCCACGAGTAAAACTCCAGGGTGTGTAGAGTTTAACAGTCTTCATATTCTTTCCTAAAACCAGAAAAGTACTGGGGTGTGGTGCATTGTACTGGACTGGAAAGTATATTCAAATATAGGCTGATAGAGAATATGAATAGAGGTAGAGAATTTATAACATGACATTTATTTTTCCAACTATTTAAAATATGAGTGCATATAGGCAAGGACAAGATCATTATGAGAAAAAGAAAGGTATTAAGATAGAGGTAATAATTTTACTTTTTGGAAACTGCTTAATTTTAATTTTTTTTAACAAGAAAACAAGAAAAATATCTGGGGATGATGCATAAGGAAAACTGAAATTCTCAACAGGCTCAGTTTACAGAGCAAAAAAAATCACTATATTAAATTCACTTGTATAAAGGAAAGGGCAGGACAACTAAATATTTCCCAATAAAATTTGATTCCGTTTTTTTTAATTTTTTGAACTGTAAGAGCATAGATAGGAAAAATCAAAAAGGCTGTTTCAGCATGGGTCATGATTTCTTATAGAAGTGTTTAGAAAAATAAATATTTTGAGATATCTGCTCCTGGAGTTCAGTTTTATTTTGTAGTTTTGTTCCAACTCAGATATTAAGGTATAAAATAATTTAAATTCTGATTTCCAATATATGAGTTGCTATGGTAACATGTAAGAAAGCATCTTAAAAACAGTCTGCATAGGAGAAGTGGATTCAAATCTTCTTCTAAAACATTTCCTCCAACAATGAATGAGAGTCCTCTTGCTCTGCATCTTCACCAGCGATTGTATTGTCAGTTTGGGGATCATAGTCATTTTAATAGATGTGTGTGTAGTTGTATCTCGTTGTTTTCATTTGCAGTTTCCAGTTAGAAATGATAGTGAGCATCTTTTCATGTATTTGTTGTATGTATATCTTCTTTGGTGAGCTGTCTGCTCAGATCTTTTCCCTATTTTTAGATTCAGTTGTTTTTGTATTGAGTTTTAAGATTTTTTTGTGTGTATATTTTGAATACAAGAGTCTTTTTTTTTTTTTTGTAATTTTGGATGTAAGTTCTTTATCAGATATGTGTTCTGCAAGTATTTTCTCCCAGGTTTTGACTTGTCTTCCCATTCTCTTTACAGAGTCCTTTGCAGAGTAGAGTTTTAAACTTGATAAAGCCTAATGTCAATTTTTTCTTTCATGGATCATGTTTTTGGTGTATGTAAAACTCATTACCAAACTCTGGGTCATGTAGATTTTCTCCTGTGCTTTCTTCTAGAAGTTTTGTCGTTGTGCATTTAACATTTAGACCTAAGATAGATTTGGGGTTAATTTTGGTGCACAGTGTAGACTTGTAAGTTTTTGACTTGAGCAACTAGCTGCATAATGGTAACAGTCACTAAGATGAAGAAGACCGAGAGAAAATCAGTTTGGAGGTTGGAGGTTAGAATCAAGAAGTTCAGGTATGGACACATTATATGATCCTAATTGACAAATATATGGCTATGTCAAGTAGGAAGATGAATAGAGAAGAGTCTAATTCTAGATTTCCACATTCTAATAATATCAGAAAGTTCAAGAATCTGATTTAGATCTAACTAGCACCTTGAACTCAGTTCTTTCTCACCTCTTCTCTTTCCTAATGTATATTGAAACAAGGTTTCAACTTTCTATTTTCACAAATTTTGTTACTTATATAAAGTATGCACAAGTTAGTGTCTCTCCCATCTGAGTCCTATTTTGGTGCTTAGGATGTGATAGAGAATCACTGACTGGTTGGTGAAATTTGACCTTGATGAAACTTGAACTGTGGGATAAAATCAAAGCTTCCAGATACTGGAACATGTTTAACCCAGAAGCATAAATCATAAATAGTTTTGCTGTTCCATCTCCTGGTGAGGAAACAAAAGTGGAAGGATACCCAGTCAAACTGGCCAGGTGCTTTTGGATCAAAATTCTTTCAGCTCATGAGATTTGCTCTGAGGAATAAAATGTGTAAAGCATATGATAAGCACTCACTAAATAGTTGGTTCTCTCTTCTTCCCCACACATGCAACAAAGTGTACTCAACATCTGAAGAGCAGTTGCTCAAGTGGAAAAGAATGGCATAATAGATTTCAGGTCAATCTCATTAGTACAGTGCAAAATATGAGAAGTGCTAAAAGCTTAGCTGCAAAGATACAATGAAAGAAGTTTGCTGTTGGCAGCAACTGAATATATGAGGAGAATATTTTGGTACAATCATGGGATTCCTGCAGCTCAGTTATGAGTTCAAAGTAAAGGATAATTTGTGTTGCCATTTATATATTAAAGTACAGGGGTACTATTATTTAATTAATAAAATTGTAACAGATACTTGTATAGTTGTACCAATGATCTGATTTGTCACAGCTTCTATTTTTGAGGGGTCACTAGAACAACACAGGTTCTTTAACTACAACTTAGGTTGCTCCAGAGATACCCACTAGTAGAAGTAGTTTGAGAATGAAAAGATAAACTTCTATTTACCACATCAGTGAAAGAGCATTTTACAGTAAGAGCTCATCTTGTGTATCCCTGGGGCCTCAATTTTCTTCTGTATCTACCATACTCAAAATTTTATTTCCAGCTGAAGTCTCTTTTCTGAGCTCCATACCTGTATAGCTATGTACCCACTAAACTTCTCCACTTGAATTATTCACAGCCATCTTAAACTTAATCTGTATAAAATGGAGCTCGTGTTCTTGCTGTTTAAATTGCTCTTCAGTGTTCCCTATCTCGGCAAATTGCATGACCATTTCTATTCAGTTGCTCCAGCTGGAAGTTTATGATATAGCACCAATTTTCCTCTCTTCTTTACATCTATCTACTGCTTCCAGTTCTTATTATGACCAACAAGGCTTTGCATAAAATATCCCTCTCTCACTTTTTCAGTTAAAGTAGACTAAACTACTGCAACAAATAGACCTCCAAAAGTCAGGTTTCAAACAGTGGGAATTTATTTCTCACTCTTATAGCAGTACAGTATCCATATTCCAGGTGAGCAGGTGTTCTGCTCCACACTGGGTCCCAGGCTGATGAACTCAGCAGTCTCCAACACTTGACTTTGAAGGTTGTTCTGGACGTTGCTTTGCATTGATGACTCCTGAAAGAGGAATACAGAGCATGAAGAAGCACACATGGGGTGTTTTATGGGGAAGGCATGGAAGTGGAACACCAATGGATAACACAGTTCATTCCTGTGGAGGCCAGGAAATGTAGTGCAGCTGGGCATTCATATATCCAGTAACTATGGAGACAAAGTGAGGAAGATCTTTGGTGAGTCACTAGCAGTCTCATCTCCATTTGTTGTCCTCTCCTTCTTCCTTCTCTGTTATCCAGAGACGTTGAGTTTTAGTTCCTTGATTGTTCCTTCTTTCCCTGAGGGTTTTGCACATGCCATTCTTTCTGCTTCATATGCCTTTCATCCCTTCTTTACAAGCTAAAAATTATTATACTGAATTAGGAATATTTTATGTTCCTGCTGAAAGTTGTTGTCTCCTTTGTAACACTAGGATAACTTATAATAATCCCTTCAATCGCTGTCTGCCGTGCTAGAGTGTAAGATACAGGAGTAAGGGAACTCTCAGTATTGTTCTCTGCTGAATCCCCAGTATCTGGCGCATAGCAGATGCTTAGTAATATTTCTTGAATGAATATATGGAGGATGAATAGATGGTTGGGTCAGTGGAAACATAGATATATTAAGGGATGAATGGGAGATAAGCTGACACAACTGCACTGTGACACTGTTGGTTTTTCTCTATGAATGTTTTCTGCAAAAGTAGTGTAGGTGGTTGCAGAAAGAAAAATTGAGAAGATTGGTACAATTTGGGATAGTTAAAAAAGAAAAATGATAAAGGAAGGTTAATGAGTAAAAGAAAAAAGTTGTCCAACAATGTTGAGTATTTAATTAAACCACAACTCTGTAGTGCTAACTAACCATTATGATTTTCTCTAGCCTCAGTCATATAGTGTCAGAGAAAATGCATTTTGAAGACGATAATGGTTAATAATGGCTACAATATATTGATTCAGGTATGAGCTTAGTACTTTACATGTAATATTTCATGTAATATTTTCAACATTTTCCTTATTTTATAGATGAGGAAACTGAAGGTCCGAAAATTTATGTCCTAAGGATATGCAGTTATCAATCAGAGAAGCTTTGACTTGTGCTCCAGTCTGTCAGACTTCCAGCATGGAGATTTACAAAGCAGGCTGGCAGAGGTGTGACTGTCTCAGGAAATTAACAATAGTGCTGTGAAGATGTCCTTAAAGTGCTGGTTCCTAGGGTGTTTGAGCAAAGAAGGTATGCGGCTTCATGGATGCTTAGTGGGAAGAGACAGCGGTAGAGGTGTAAATATAGGTGTGTGAATTATGTTTTCAAATCTCAGACCAGAAAGTGAATTTAGGAAGAAGACAAGGCCCCAAATATGGACCTGAATAGTGTTTTGTCTGAGGGGAATGGGAGTGAAGTTTATTAGGTGGCTCTCTATGTGGACATTGTCTTTCAGAATAATGACAGGAATTGATTGCAGTCTTTTACCAAAGTCCTCACTAACGGTGGCATAAGAAAGTGGAGGGTAGTTGATGATAGTGATGAAGATGAGAAACATAGGATATAGTTGAATTTTTAGGGGCTCAAATAAGGAGCGATTTTCAGATGAATATCAAATGTAATGAGAATGAAATTGCAGTGGGTAAACAGGAGATAGATGAACATATCTTCTTTCTGTAAAGTATGGGAGAATTAACAGCTTCTTTTGAGGGCCTTTATGTCATTAGAGGAGAGACAGGTTATAGCAGGGCCAAAAGATGGAGGGGATGGATCATCAAGATGTTGTGTATTATAGAGAAGTTTCTTTGAAATGGAATGGGATTCTATGTAGTTCCAGTAAAAAGAGGTAGAAGTAGAATCAGCAAGGTAATGATAGCTCTGGGAGGGAGAAAATATAAATTAGATGGACGGGGGTGCAGTGTGGATTACAGATCAAGGGCACTAGACAGGCAAGAATACAGAGGAAGATGGGACATACTTGAAACTAACTAACTAGCCTCAGGTTTCCAGCTGGGGCTTTGATGGAACGTTGTTTTGTTACTGCTGAAAATTCAGATCCAAGCATTCTGGGGGAGCTAGAGAACACGAGGCGAATTGCAAAAAAATAAAATAGTAAGGGCTACTAGAGTGAGAAGAAACTTGGATAAAAATAGAAATTAAACTTTATCTAGATGGGAACACATTTTAAAAGAGGGTGGTAATTTGAGGGAAACACGAGAAAAATAACACAACCTCTTTATTTTATAAATTTATCATTTGTTACTCTTTAGTGACCAAGACAATCTTAATGTTCTCCTCAGCTTGGCTAAACTTTAGACAGCTTATTCCTGACTCTAGGCTCCACTCTCTCACCATTTCCTTAAAGACTGACTTTTTAAAAGTAGACTGTTTCCTAACTGAAAATAGGGGAATAATAACTTGAAATAGCTTAGGAGATTTGATTGTTCAGAGAAAAGTTTCCAAGCCAGCTAAAATTTCCAGAGACACTTTTCACAGAAAAATCAGAGAAGTATATATTCAAGTATTCTTCTTTTGCTGGGCATATAAGAATGCCACGGAGTATTTACAAAGTTAAGAGGAATAGAAGTGTGCCTTTGCCATTACCAGTATTGACCTCCCACCTTTCAATGAGTTATCTAAAGAGATGATTAAACCTTCCCCCAAGTGGGTCTCTGAGCACTTCTGTTGTGTTTGCCAAAGGGCACCACTGACTGTGCATTGTTTCCTCTAAAAGTCACCCTCTCCTTGATTCTTTGTCATAAGGGACAAATCAGGCGTTTAGCCAGTGCTAGACTGTGATAGTCTTCACCCTGTTTATAAAAGCAAATGTTGGGGTGATATATGTTAGAAAATTAACTAAAAGTGTGCTCAGTGAGACTGGAGATGGTCATTAGGAAGCTTCTTGGAATCCTTGTCTTGGAACACATGCTTCAAAGCGTGCGTTAGATATTTTATGGACTGTGTCACTGAGACAATCTTTATCAATAGACATTAATTCCCTTTCCAAATATTTTATTCTATTGAGAGAATGTGTATATGTACTAGATATTAATTTGAAAAAATAATTTAAGCATCAAGTATTTGTGAACATGTGAATAGATACTATAATGCTGATAAGAACCCTGTCCTTAAAGAAATGGTAACAGCGGCAACAGCAGCAATACCAAGAGAGTAACTGTGCATTCTCTTCTGCTGAGTGCTTTACACGTAGTAACTTGTACAACTTTCTGTTTAAGTTATGTATAATTTAACATATTCACATTTTGTAAATGAGTAAATTGAAGTTTACAGAGTTCTTATTAGCCATCTAAGTTTATGTAACTAGTAAGAGAAGGATGAAAACACAGGTGTGGTTGGTGAAAAAGTTTGGGCTCTAATTCACTACATAATGCTGCCTCCCTGATAGCACGTTTAAGATACAATGAACAGATTGAAGTGAAAAAATATGTTTCTACTTTAGAAGTGTATGCTTTGGGTTTCTCAGAGGGATTCAACTTTGGATCACTAATGCTCCATCACTCAGCTGCCACACCATGATCAGCTGACGTCAAAGAGGAGCTTGAGATAAGAGCATCATTCACCGGGTTTCCATGATTTCACTGGTATGAATGAAGAGGAGACCTCATAAATCTGAAATTCTGGTCTCTTCTATTGCAGATAGACATGCAAATTCCATGAGTTTTCTTTTCCCTCCTCCAACTCAGCTTGAGGAGGAAAGTTAAGCACCACTTAACTTCCACTCCACTCTCCCTCAGGAAGGGTAACTACCATAATGCTCTCTACTTATATGGGTTTCCTTAATTTTTGTGTCGTCTGAATTGGTTGAAGGACTAATTTTGGTAGCTCTTATTAAGTCCAATGAGCTTCTCATAATGCATCAGCGATTTTCTCCAGCTTTGAAGCACTGGCTAAAATTTTGAGAAAGCAAGAAAAGATCTATTTTATATTCTTTAATTGCAAATTTGATCATAAATTTGTTCCTCCTTATCTTCTAAATATACAAACATGCTTAATTTTCATTGACGTGTAGATAACTCACAAAGGGAAAAACTGGAAAAGATAAAAGAAGTTAGAAGACAAACTCACATTAAAGCAAAACAAACCAAACTTAAAACTAAGTCTGTCACTCTGCATGAATAAAATGTTACAGAACTGGATAAATGTCAAAGAATCAAGGATTAGGTTATATAATTTCTAAAAGGATACTATTTTAATTATCTTTAAGACCCTTCTATCTTTATTTACAATAGTTGAGTTTTACAGAATTCTCTTGCAAACCAGAGAGATAAATGTACTCAGGCTAAAAAAATTAAAACTCTGGGTTTGATCTCTCTAGGAAACCGTCTGGAGCAAGCTATTGGTCTGTTCTGCTCTGAGAGTTTGTTTTTCAGGGAAACGCTTCACTAGGCTCAATTTCTAAAGCAAATCTGATTTAAAACCTATTTGAGAACATTAGCTGCTTTTTGAGTCTCTTAGGACTCAAACAAACGAGAAAAGCCACATTTATAATCTCTGTAACTACCAATAAGCTTATGATAGTTCTGTTCTGGTCTTCCCAGTGTCCTGTGAGATGACCACATTGGGCAGTGGACCCCAAATAGGACTTCATGAAACTGCTGTCTAGGATGAGATCTTGACGTTTGTGTGTATGTGTGTGTGTGTTGTGTTTGTGTGTGTGTGAGCAGAAGTTTATTTCTCTTGCACAAACAACCAGGAGTGGGATTTTTGAGTCATATAATAAGTGTGTTTTAACTTTATAAGAAACTGCCAACTGTTTTCCAGAGTGCCTGTGCCTCATGCATATTCTCCTTGACTTGAATTTTTTTCTCTATACCAATCATATGCTGATAATAAGAAGAATAAGAGAATTAAAATAATGAGGACTATGCTGGCTGTGGGATAGGATTAGAAGGAAGAGCAGAGTTCCAAGGGTGGGTTCCATGAGCTGCAAGCAGTATAGCTATGGGAAATATATGCCCCTGATTTCCAGGTTAGTACAGACTTCAAGCATGGACACAGGCACTGGTTTTGGCACCCAAAAGAATGCTGCAAAATTTTCTTTTATAATCATAAGGAGTGTGAAGATTTTCATCAAGTTATGTATATTGGATTTTTTGTTGTGGAGACTATATTATTTTTCACCTTAATGTCTTGAGGCCTGGTTCAAGACCCTGCAGTACACGTTTAGTCATAATGAGGGCTTATCTTGGGACTTATTTAACTCAAAGTACTCAAAATTTATAATAATATAAGCCTGCTTCATTTTTATTCAAGTTCCATTGCATGGAGCTCCTTAAATTAGAATTAGTGAAATTATATAATGCTTAACAGTTTTAGCCTTGAAAATAGCTATTTTGTTATTATCTCTTCTTGTAGGAAAAGTAACATTTTGGCTCAGGATAACTTCTACTTGGGAAGTCTTTAGCTGCAGGGGTCCAAGAAGGGCCAAAAAGAGGCCCTGTCTGACAAATGAGAGCAAAAGTGTCAGTTGCTCACATTGTGCTCTAATTTGTTCTTTCAGGGAAAAAGGATGAAAATGATTTCTGCTAGATTCAGCCAAAGTCAACCATGTAAGACATCAGATTAGGGTTTAAGGCTCAAAATCAAGGCTGTTCCCATGTTTAAATCCTTTACTCAAAGAAAACAAACTCTAATTGCAGTTTTCTCCAAATTCTCCATGCTTATTCTTGCTGTCGTCCCCTCTTCTCTGGCAAATTCGTTATTTACCACATTTGTGGTCAGAACCCAAGTTAAGCTTCACCATGAAGCCTTAGCTCCTCAGCAGCCTGACCATCTGCTGACTCATAATGTGATTTAACTTTGATTTCCACTTGATGGGATTAAGATACTTACTATGTAGTATTGAGTACATAAAAGCTAACCATACACCCCTCTAGAACTCAAGAAAAAAAAATGACTTTCAAGACAGTCTTCAGCCCTTCCTCCTTTTCTGAATAGTAGCAACTTCAAGTTACCAAAACAAAACTATATATATATATATATATACACACACACATACACACTAATTGGGGATAGAGTCTATGTCAGTCCTAGTTTCAAGCTTTGGTGAATGATATGGATATTTAAGTTTAGTGGCTTTCTATAACTTGACTCATTATACTTCATAAATATCCCTGCTGTATCCTTGAATATCTAAAATTAATCCAGAAAAGCTCTGACTAGGCATCAAATAGTATTTGAAACTTTATTCCAACTCTAGGTTTTCCATGGCACCTCAACTGCCTAGTTTTTATCTCTCCCAAAGGCTGTTGGTAAACTACATCTTTCCCCCAATCTCTTTAGATTTACACTAAGTTGAAAGTGACAAAAAGCTATTTTTCCTAGCAATCATCTTCTCATATCACAATTATACCTTTTGTGGAATAAAGTTATCTAGGGAAGCACATGGTAATCTGTATCAGCTCAGATCAATATGTAGGCTTTTAAGTTACTTTCTTAAAAGTTATAATTACCTAAAGTAATAACTTTTAACTTTCTGTGAAGAAAATAATTACTGAATTAACTTGATTAAATACAATGAAATAATTATATTTGCAGTTATTAAAAGTTTAATTTTAGAACATTAATCTCTGTATAGTAAAACTATAATTGACCACATCTGCTTAAGAGGCTGTCATATAAGCCATTTAGTAAAAATTGCTTTAGTATATATTTAATGTAATACTGATCTGAGTGAAAAGCGATAAATTAATCTACAAAGAACAGAAAGTCTTAATTCAGATTGGGGCATCCTCAGATGACTTTGATTAATTAGTATCAGTTCATTGGAGTTAGGAGCTCTGGAATTTAGTGCTCTGAATTTTACATGCCTATAATTTTGTGATTTTTGATACATCCGTTTTCTCTGAAACCACCTACTGTAACTTTTATTTAGATATTTTTCTGGAGGATAAATTAATTGATATGTTGACAATCTTTAAATTTTATTTTCCTCCAATAAAACTGCTCTCTAGCATTGAAAAGTGAGATTGATGTTATAATTTTTCCTATTTCAGACATAGATTTCTATCAGAGTTTTCAAAATTTAATGCCCAGATCTCTCAGAAAAGAAAAATGGTTGTGTATCAGGTATGATACACAGTTATGCATTTGGCTTCAAGTAATAGAGAACCTGATTAATGTTGTCTTAAAGCATAATGATCATTTTAAGTCTCTTTAATCAGAAGCTCGTATGTAGATGGTCCTAAAGTTGGTTCACAGGTGTATTTGTCTTTCTCTGTCTAACTTATTTTCACTAAGCATAATAATACTCTCTAGGTCCATCCATGTTGTTGCAAATGGCAAAATTTTATTTTTTTATGGTTGAGTTATACACACACACACACACATGCATATATTTATATATCACATCTTCTTTATCCATTCATTGGTTAATGGCCACTTTAGGCAGCTTCCACATCTTGACTATTGTAAATGATGCTGCTATGAACATTGGGGTTCATTTATCTTTTCAAATTAATGTTTTCATTTTATTTGGATGTATACTCAGGTGTGGAATTGCTGAATCATATGATAGTTCTATTTTTAGTTTTTGAGGGAACTCCATGCTGATTTTCATAATAGCTGCCCTAATTTACACTCACCAACAGTATACTAAGGTTCCTTTTCTCCACATCCTTGCCAACATTTGTTATCTGTGTTCTTTTTCATTTGTTCTCTTACCCATATAGAGAACAAATGAAAGAAGCAAAGAAATGCAGTTGTTAAAGCATAAAGTTTGGATTAATAGAGGCCATTCTTGAAATCCCACTTGTTATTTCTTGTCTATTTGATAATAGCCATTTTGACAGGTAGAGGGTGATATCTCATTGTGGTTTTAATTTACATTTGTCTGATTTTTAGTGATGTTACACATCTTTTCATTTGCCTCTTGGCCATCTGTATATCTTCTTTGATAAAATATCTGTTTAGGCCTTCTGCCCATTTTTTAATTGGGTTCTTTGTTTTTGATATTGACATATGTGAGCTGTTTATATGTTTTGAATATTAACCCCTTATCAGTCATATCAGTTGCAAAGATTTTCTCCCACTCTGTAGGTTGTCTTTTTGTTTTGTCAATGGTTTCCTTTGCTATGCAAAAGCTTTTAAGTTTAATTAGGTCCTGTTTGTTTATTGTTGCTTTTGTTTCCTTTGTTTTAGGAGACAGAGCTAAAAAAATATTGCTGTGATTTAATGTTAAAGAGCATTGTGCCTTTGTTTTCTTCTAGGAGTTGGGCAAAAGACTCAAGCCAGCTTTTGATAAAGTAATAGGTCTCTATGACCAATACATTTTTTAAAAGGTACTCAACTTCATTAGTCATCACTAAAATACGAATTAAAACAGTAATATAGCTTATTTCACTCCTGACAGGACAGCTAATGTGAAAAACACAGACAGTCCAAAAGTGGTTGAGGACCTGGAGCATCATGAAGTTTTGTAGACTGCCAGTGGGAGTATAAATTAATGCAACCACTTTTGAAAACTGTTTGGCAGTACCTTTTAAAGCTGAACTTACCTATGCCTTACAACTTTATGATAAAGGCACCTAGATACAAATATAAGAATATTTTGTAGCATTACTCTTTGTAATGGCTTAACACTGGAAATACCCCAGTGTTCAACCATAGAACAATGGAGTACTATACAGAACTTGAAATAACAAATTTCAAACCTCATATGGCAAAAGAAGATCCATGGGTGCTTTCAAATGTTACTTAAAGTCTTGGGTCCAATGTTGGGATTTTATTTTTGGTGGTGAGCTATTGGACTTGACATAATCTTATCACCTAATATAGAGTTCCTTCTAGAATCATACAGTACATCATATGTTATATGTTGGAGATGTTGTGAAGGGGGATGATTTGGGGAAAAATGCTCAATTCCTGTTTCTAACAACTGTTTGGTTTCAGAGTTATACACAAATCTGTAGAGAGAATCATGTTTCATGATAAAATTAGTTTCCTCTTGTTAACAACTTTTGTTAGATACATATTATGATCATTTCTCAATAATGTAGAACATATAGCATTTGTAGCTCAAAAAGGTAAGGCAAGTTAAATTGTGTTTCAGCTTTTTAAAAGTGCATTTTAATTTGCTTTACTGTTGTGATACCAGCATCTATATAAATTTTCGATGTGGCACTATGGCACTATGACTTTTGTATATTTCTACACAATTTTACTGAGGTTAAACATATTTTGAGAGATATTATTTCAGATACACAATAAACTTACAACTCGGTCAACTAAAGTGTAAAGGGAAGGCTTTCTCTCTTACGTGCTTCTTATTTATAGCTTGCTTACTTTGCTATAATTTGATGAATGGATTTTGGCTAGACGCTGACAAGGAAGTTATACAATTTCTTTTCAGTCTTTAAAAAACTGTCTCTAAGTGAATTGGAATTTTATAATTCTGATTTTCTTTCCTTTGTCTGTGTGTTGTCTCAAGACTTATTAGAAGCTGACTGAAGCAGACCATGTCTGTTTAATAATTTTTTTTATTATTATATAGGTACTGCATTTAAAAATTATTTAGAATCATAAAACTCGTGACATCTAATTTAATTCCTGGGAAACCCCTGTGGAACAGTTACTATTCCCATTCTACAGAGGAAAACTAAGATTCAGAAAGATCACACAGCTAGTGGGATTTGAAGAATGGCCTATGTTAATACTTAATGCTTTAACAACTGCATTCCTTTGCTTCATTAATTTCTTCTTTTAACCATTATACATTATATCAGGCGTGGCCCTGGATACTGAGATAGCATTGGTGAATAAGCCAGCCCAGGTACTTGCTCTTATCAGCTTCCAGTCTGGGAGGGGAAACAGACATCAAGTAAATGAACAAATAAACTAGAAAGATGTCAGATAGTAGTAAATATATGAAGAAAATTAAAAGAAGGTGATATGATAGAGATTGAGAGATCAGGGAATATATCTAAGAAGCGATATCATTTTAACTGAGATCTGGTTAACAATAATTAGCCAGCCATGACAAAAGCAGAAAGAAGCTCTTTCCAGGAAGAAAGAACAACTCATTTAAAAGCCCGAAGGCAAGAATTCTAGGGTCAGACGAAGAATTTAATTCTGTGGTTGAAACAGGGTGGGTGATGTGAAGCATAAGGCAAGATGAATCAGGGAGGCAGGCAGAAATAAATCATTTAAGAGTTCGTAAACCAGAAAAAGAATTTATATTTTGAGTGTGATGGAAACGACTGGAGTTTTTAAAAACTGGATTCTGTGTGAATAATGAATTTTTCACAGTAAGATTAAAGGCTGAGGGTCCAGCTAAGGGATCACTGTGGAGATATAGGTGAGAGATAATGTTAGCTAAATACTGGAGGTAATGCAGTTGGAAAGAAACAGATAGTTTTGGGTTACATTTTTGGGGCAGAGTTGATGGGACTTTCAAACTGATTAAATGTGGATAAGAGGGAAAGAAAAGAAAAGACAGCTTATTGGCTTAAGCAACTTGTTGGATGATAGCACTAAATATTGAAATATTGATCAGAAGAATATGACCACCTCCTATTCATCCCGTAGGTGATAGAGAGATTCTGTGCCCTAAATTATAGGAGATGATCAAACATACAACACCTGACAGTGGACGGATGAGATCGACAGCAGTTAATTAATCATATATTCTTACAGCCCAGGGGAAGAGGGTACCACATGCTACTCTAGGCCTAACAGGTATTGCACAGCACAGTGAAGAAGAAGAAGCTGTGGAAGGCAGGCCTTGTAGTAACAGAAGGGTGAGCTGCTCTCTGGTTCCTGCAGGATAGTATGCTTACATTGCTTAAATAATTTTATGGGTTGGCAGTGAGGTGAATTTGTTAGGTTGAGGACCAGGTGGGGTGCAGCTGGTTCATCTGATAAGGAACTAATCAGATGGGAAACATTTCCTGCTGGGTGGGGCATTTCTGGCAAGAACAGGGAACTCACAGCTAGACCTCTGAGGCCCTGTGAAGCTCAAAGATGTCAAGGCAGCACTTGAAATTTTAGATCTTATAATACAGGGGGAAAATCAAGTTCCCTGTGATCATATTATGTTTGAGATCTTTGTGTGAAGATTCCATACAAGTGGAGATGTCAGGTTGAATATACACACCTAGAATTGTGAGATGGCTAATTTGGAGGTAGTAATTTAGGAGATACAGATATTTAAAGTGATAGGTCTGGATGGGAGAGTATATTGATAGAGAAGAGAAAGGGGCCCAGGACTTAGCTTTGGATACATTTCCACGTTGAAAGGAGTGTCAGTCAAGTAGACTAGAAAGAGTTGCTGGTGAGATAGGAAGAAAACCAGGAGGTTGAAGTGTCTTGATCCAAGAGAAGTATTCCAAGAAGAAAGTGATCACTTATGACAAATGCTCTTGAGTTGTCTTGTAAGATAAATTATCATTGGATTTACAACATGATAAACATGACAAGAGAGTCCCTGTGGAGTTGTGAGAGATGGAGAGAACATTGGAAATCCTTTGTTGCTCCGCATTTAAATTTCATTGAAACAAGTAGTGTCTCCTGGTCTCTAGCCTCTAATTATTATTTAGGTTAACAACAACAAAAACAAATCTCCTATAGAATCTAAGGCACATGGATACAGTAAATAATCATGGAGTCTCCTTCCACAGGATGTTAGTCTCATCTCTCTTTCAGAGGCCAATATAAGAATTTGTGGGGTGGGTCCTATAAGGTAAGTACTTAGTCACCTGAGAAGTCACAGCAGGCAGAGGTATAGCGACCAGCACATGGCCCTGCCTTCCTCTCCTGTCATACTCCCTCAATGTTTACTCTGGAGGCTTGATAACTTTCTTTTAGTTTCACAAGCAAGACAAGTTCCTGCTTCAGAGCATTTGCATACACTTTTATCTCTGCCTGAAAAAAGAATCTCCCATTTTCTTCTGGAAAATCTCAATCAGGATCACCTTAGATTTTGTTTAAATGTCTCTTTTTCAGGAAATCCTCCTTGTCCTCTCAGATGAGGTCATATTTCTCTGCTAAAAATTCTCATTGTGAATTTTTCCTTCAAAACTCTTCCATGGTAATAATTAAATGCATATCTATGTAATTACTATCTCCATCACTTGACTCTAAGTTTTATGACGTTTTGGTCTCTATTTTGTTCTTAATGATATTTCAAGTGCCTGGCACAACTGCTGGTACAATGTGAGGAAACAATGAATATTTTTATTGTTCTCTTCTCAGTCTTAAGTGGAAATGGAAGGATTTCACTTAGCAGTAAATATAAGGACAAAATCCATTCCAAATTTTTTTTTTCATTTTTCCTTATGCCTAGGACAGATTATTGGGATGATTTTGTTCAAAATATTAGTGTGTATTGCTAAACTTCTGTGTTGTATTTCACCCTTTAAAAAAAATCTACTTGGTTTGAACTGTAATATTGACTTAAAGATAGTAATTCCAAGGAGGACTCCCCTAGTTAATGTACAGTTCTGTATCAAAGTTATTTTATCTATCTGTCTGTCTGTCTGTCAATCATCTATCATCTCTATCTTTGTAATTATTTTAAAATTGCATATATATGTTAAATATTAATAAATTGCAAATATGGGAAAATTTTGTTGGTGATGGAGTAGTGCTTCAGAGTTTTTTTTTTTTTTTCTTTCTTTCTTTCTGTTATTCCATGGACACGAGTATTAGTAATCTACTCATGAAAAGTAGAAAAGCTTCTGAGACAAGGCATTTTGACTTGGGTCCATTGCCTTTACTCCATACATGATCCTCATTCCAACTTTAACTCCCTCTGAACTTGATGTCACTCCATTAGTGATTTCTATACATTTCTTCCCTGTACCCTGAACCCTTCATCTTTCCATTAACACTGGACCCTCATCTTTTTCTTTATTTCATCCCTAAACTTAAGAAATTAGTCTCTGACATGGAGTAAACACATCTGTCTTAAACATTAAATGATAATAAAACCAAGCTAAATATTTTATATTTTAGTCTTCCTAAAATAAAAATGACTGCATTAGTGTTGGTCAAAATAAAATGTTATGTACCCAATAGCTTCAACAGTTTGTACAAATAGTGTAAAATAATAAAAAAATTATTTTCACTGCCTTTAATGATTCAGGGAACACACTGTACATTGAGTTTCTTTTGAAATGTTACAGACAGGAAAGGCTTTGATCATTTGTAATCAGATTAGTGTCTTATGACTTTGATGTATGGCTGGAAGAAAAGGAGACTGTGAAGAGGGTGTGAGCACTTTGTTTGTGTGAATCGAAATTGATATTATAAAAGGTAACTGGCTCTGTCTGGCAGAAGTAGTTTATTATTTGGCATTGTCACACCTCAAGATAATTTTAGAGTTCCCTGATGATGTACCATTAGTTTGTTTTTTTCTTTTTACTTGGAAAATAATTCAGCAATTAGTGAGAGAAATTTGTGGATCATTTAGGCCTCCTTGGCCATGTATACTCTGTTTTCTATCTTTGACTTTTTCTTCTCTTTGGAGAATCCCTATTTATCCTTCAGGATTCAACCCAAGCATCATCTCTTCTATGAAAGTTATTCTCTATATATCTCTTCTTTCCTCCCAATTTTTCCAGGTAGACACAGGTACTCTCCCTAGACTGTTCCCAAAGTACTTTATAAATATATTCTTTAATCATTTATTATATTGTAGTGAAATGATCTTTTGGCAAATGTAACTGGGGCTTAGCATTATGAGAATTCAACAAGATACATTCAAAATTATTGATGCTGTATTAATCAATGGCGTCTTAGTCATAAATAAGAATTGTCCAAGTAAAAATAGAGAAAACCTGTAAAAAAAAAAAGTGACTGTATTATAACCCCTGTTCTGATTCTATGTTCATCAATAATTGTTTTTCCATGTAGGAAGTTAATATGCTAGTTGGTCAATATTCTGATATATTTGCAAGTTTTCTGTGAGCTTTGCTAACATTACTTTGCTGTTCTGATTTGGAGTCAGTCCTGGGATACTCCAGACTTAGAGTAAGAACTAGGACTGACATTTATACATCAGGATAACTAGACCTCATAAAACATCTTAGCACCTAACTGGTCAGGAACTTCTCTGAAATACTGCATGTTTTGAAATGTTTGGAGGTAGTAGTTCATCCTCTTCAGAACCACCAAATGAAATGTATACTATCCACATTTTAAAGATTAAAATATCAGAATGTGTCAGGATTGTTTGTTTCCTAAGGTTATTATCAGAGTCAGAGACAGACCTCTATAGCCTTTACTTCACCAAGTTCATGTGGCTGGATCTCACAATCTACTAGTCAAAGGCATAGGTAACTTCTGGAGTCAGACCTCCTGAGTTCAAACCTTACTTTCGCCAGTAGCAAGCTGTGTAATTTGGGCAAGATGCTTGAAATATCTGTGTCCTAATTTCTTTATTAAATTAATTTAATTAACTTATTAATAAATACATTTAGGGATAATACCCCATAAGTTTGTGTAAAAATTAATGTACTATATGTGACTTAAAAATATAGACTAAGTGCTATCTATAGGTAATAAAGAGCATGAGGCTGATTGAAGATGATGATGAATTTTATTTGCTGAAAGCATTAACTTTAAAAAATTTCTTACTAAATTGGACATAGTTTCCTCTTGCCTTCACGCAAATGTTTTCTGTTGAAAACAGACAAAATAAGAGGAATAAGTTAAGCAATCTCTACGTCTACATGGAAGGGAAATCTTATGTCCTTGGAATAAAATTATGGACTATTGTGAATGTTCTATGCCCTAACAGTCATATGCACACTCACATTTTCTGAGGATGATCATAATAATAAATCAAAACATTACAGTTGTCTCAACCCCATTTTGAACAATGAAATTTCATGTGATCACTGAAGAGTATTAGCAAAGCAAGTATATGATGATTAGGTATTTTTTAGTTGCTTTCACTTTTATCCATACAGGGCTATCCTTAATATTCTGCTCTTCTGTTATCATATGAGATACATGGACCACATTTTATACTTGACCACGATCTCCGTGGACTCTGATGGGCATAAAAGGGAAATGGCTGATTCAGATTTGCAGAAGTTCCTTTGATTCCTGAGAAAAGTCAGGAGGTGAAATCTAAGAGAAGTTAAGCCATGGAGAAGAAGCAGCCATCTCTTTAAACTTGAGATGGGGTGATAGATTTTGCAGCCTGGAGAGAACAGCTAGCATGTGTACTTTAGTTTTCATACTCGGGGTCAAAAGAACTTTCAAAGCGGTTGCTTGATTTTGGTTCACTATGAATTTGGAGCCCCAAGACTGAAAGAAGGTTTCCCATAACCCAAAGACAAAGAAGGCTACTTTCTATACAATCTTTCTTATATGCATACTTACAAAATCTAAAAATAAAATTTTCTGAAATATTTTAATCTTCTATAATAGAAGTTTTATTCTTCAATGTTTACAGGAAATATTAAAATATTTGTTAATAACCTAAGAAAGTACAGTACCTTTCAGTATGTAAGCATAAATGATTGAATTGCAGACCAGAATATTAAAGGAAAACTTCTGCATAATTGGTGAAAAATAAATGTAATTATTAATTATTTTGTATGCTTGTACTCATAAGGAGTATTTTTTTCTGATTTTGTATTTTAACATCTATAGTTCATTTGATTCTATACATATGTTTGTGATGCATGTGTTTTCAGATATGATGTTCATTAAAATCAGATACTGACATACTCCACTGCCAGGTACACACAATACTTTTCCTCTAGGATTTTATCATTACTAAAAACCAATGCCTGCTCTGTGTGTCCCATTCTTCCTTTTTCTGAATTTGTTTGTAATTATGATTATTCTGTCCCTTCTCCATCATTATACATTAGATGGAGGATAGGACAGATGGCTTGTCATTTTAGATTGTAGATTACAGTACCAAGAGTAACCCAAGAGTAACCCCATCCAGGTCAGATGGAGAGGGCTGCGCACTACCTGGATGTCCTGTTCTTTGAGCTGGATGCAGTAACTGCATGCCATTTTGTGATGTGTACAGTGGTGTGTGTGGGGAGGGGTATATTCTGTGTTCAACACAAATGGTGCACATAGATATTTGGTGGTGAGATGGGTCATCTGTGGTAGGGGCTAGACTTCCACTAAAGGGTTATGCTGTCCTCCCATAGTGCAGTTATTGCTGAGTGGTAGCTACTTAACCAAGGTCTATTTCTCTGGCTCCTTTGCATTTAGGTCTAGCTCTTGTCTGTGGAATATAATTAGGAATCAGACATACCCAAACTTGTTTCCTTCATATCTTCCTTGATTCAAGATAACACACTCACTTGGAAGCTGAGTTTTGAAGGTACCAATGCCACAGAAGTAAAGAGCTGTTTATTGACTCAGAGCTTGGAGGAGAACCACATCTTCTAAAGCACGAATTCTGTCTTCATACTTTGTGTGAAAAATAAACTGTTTAAGATATTATACTTTTGGTATTATACATTTAATTGATCATTACTTAAGCAAATACCAATATGTGTTTAGTATTTAAAAGTCAAATTTGTAAAAGAAATACATTATTTAACTTTTGTTTTTTGGTGACTTTGAATTGACTATATATTTTATGAGGACTATTTTCAGTTTTTTTCTTTAAATGAATAGTAAACCTGATTTTTAAAACTATTATTCATTCTCTAATTGAGGTAGTTAAGCTTCCAACTTTAGCAAATTCATAACAGACTTATGTTTCCATACTATCACTTTGTTCCTTAAATTTTGGAGGACTAAGTCATTTGTCCCTCATGTTCTTTCTAGAGCTTTTGAGTTTGCAGACCACTACTCTTTGCCATTCCCACTATTAGTAGTGCAGACCCCACCTTGGGATAATAAAGGTAGGAATAAAAGCAGAGCAGTGACTTGCGCAGAGGTGATATGGGATAGATGGCTGGATGAGATGCAACATGACAGGATGAAGTAGGATGAGATGGAATTCCTGTGTAGCAGCAAGTCTGCTATGGTGAGTAGGGAGATAAATTTCACAAGTTTTTGGGTCACGTTAGCCTGGATGACTGTTCCTAAGCAGAGAAACAGTGTTATTCTGACTGTTTTTGCAAAACCTTGAAATGAAAGGATAAGGAGCGTTGGCTGGGGGAATTTATGCCCCTCTTCTCATGCCTTTATTGTGTATGCAGAAAAAGTTTAATTTCAGATAGATCCCTCCATTCTTCAATAATTACCTATATTTTTCAAGATTTGCATTTTAGTGTCAATTCTTTGAATACATAAAGTATTTTTAAGTATGAAAAACTGTCTTTGAGATGCCTGGATTCTTTCCCTGATACTCAACCTTTTTGAGTCGTTTTCTCTTGCTTAAAACCCTCATACTGTTTCTCTGATCCTAGGACCCACTGGACCCCCATGAAGTCTGTTGCACTTGGTTTCAACTTGCCTAATTCAGGTTCTCAGTGGCTTCTTAGGTGCTCAGAATTTGTTGCTATCATCAGTGCGTATTTTGAGATCAATTCATTCATCCGTGCATCTTGCAGATTGTTTCTACCCACTACACTTGTGCATCCAAGACTTAATGGTGCTCTGCTAAATACAGGGTCATGTGCTTTTGGGGTCTGCCTTTTAGGAACACAAAGCTGAGGCTTTACATGTTTTAGTGCTTTCCTTAGTCTGGTGCCTAAACATATACTCAAGGGTTGAATTCATTTAAAATGTGTTTATCCTCTCAGGCTAACTAGGACTGTCTACAGAAATCCACTCTTAGCATATTTGGAGGTTGGAGGAAAAGGGAACTCCACATTTGAGACCCCTGGTACAGATGGCATTTCTGATTTAGAACGTAGAACAATATTCTGATGCCTTTTGATTTATACAGTAGAATTCTCTTCAACATCCTTTCCAATACATTTTAAAATGAACTGTGGGCATCTTGCTATAAACTGAAAAGAACATTTCATTGGTAATAAAATATCAAGTTAATTAAAAGAGATCTTCAACTTGTCCTCTGAAGTCTCAGACCAGGCAGTGGTTCAAATTCTTGAGTGGGAGACTGGGCCATTCATCACTGCTTGTTTGGCATGTCAGAGTCACAGGAGTTCCTTTGTAATTTATGCACTGCCTTTATGAATGTGGCATTATATCTAGAAAGTAACTATGTTAATTTCCCCTAATTGTGATATCATCTATCTATCAACAGCCAAATATTGTAACCTTTAAAAACCTGTAGCGATTGTTTTTCAAAAGCGATTGCAAGGCATGGTAACAACTAACCTTGAGAAAATGGAGACATTTCCTGTGAATTCATTTAAAATAGAAGTTTCACTCTTTTCCTCAGAATAATATTTAAAAACATTTTATTACTTATGCGGTACATGGTTGTTAAGGAAAATATGGTTAACACAGAGAAATAAAAGGAAAATTGTACTTTGTGCTTCTAGTAATCATCTACATAACATTTAGATTTTTTTTTCACTCAAGGCAGTTATAACAGATATGTGCTATTCTTATTGAACACCTATCTATGTTTGGGGAGTATCCACCTTATGAAGCAGAACCTGCCTCTATTTTAGTAGCACAAAATCCAGTACTCATTTTCTGGTGGCTTTGGAGCTAAGGGCAAGCACATAGCTTAGGCTACACCAATCTGATGCAGCCACCCTAGGCTTTGGATTGAAAGCTATTGAAGCAAAGCAGCATAGATGCAAGAGAACCCATTCCAGTGAGGGCGGTGCCACGGTGGCACCAACATCCAGTTTCCAGAGGCTGAAGCAGCAGTAGTACTAGTGGCAGCACAAGGTGCCTGGTTTTGGTGCTGAAAGTTTTGCAAGTAACAGTGATTGTGCCC
Organism: Camelus bactrianus; assembly: GCF_048773025.1. Lineage (NCBI taxonomy): Eukaryota > Metazoa > Chordata > Mammalia > Artiodactyla > Camelidae > Camelus > Camelus bactrianus. The sequence goes on along the minus strand of NC_133540.1, from coordinate 63,444,173 downwards.
CGCAGTTCTGGTGGCTATGTGGCTGCTTTAATGGTTCTGGGATGCTGTTTTCTATATTGCCAGTGGCTACATGGCCCCAGGCTTATTCTTCCAGCTCTCAGAAGAGAGTTTTTGAGTTACTTAATATAATAAAATTTGTTTTGACTAAGGTTATCTGAATTTCTTGCAACTAAATACTCTGAATCAGTGGATTATTCTTTGTCATATGATTGGAATTATATTTCAACATGATTCTGACCCTAAGGTATATTCTACCTATGGACCAAGATTTTCTGAAGGAAAGTCTTATGTTTAATTTCAGAGTCTTTTGGGTTCCTGGACCCATTTCCAACGTGTGTATGTGGGGTCGAGTTGGGGCAATATTTTCCACACAATACCAAACAATTCTCAGACACCAGCAGGGTGTCTGAAAATTCAACTTAATTCAATTCTGATGCCGTCTACCCAAAGATAGCATCAGATTCCACAGGTAAAGGGCTCAGTCGTACAAGACTGATCCCCCTTTGCCCACCCAACCACCCCCACATACACTTCAGGTGCCACTCACAAGCCCAGAATGTCACCTGTGATTCTGACCCACTGTCTAAAGATTGGAGGTTCCAATGAACCCCTCCATGTTCTAGTTAAACATGCATTGTACATCTGCTTTAACCATTAAAGAAAATAATGCATTTAAAAAAATAAAAATAAAAATGGAGTAAAGCATTCAAATGATTCAAGCTTAGAAATGGAGCTGGCTGGCCATTTGTAGATGTGGTTTCAGACATGCTCCTGCATCACTGAGAACTTGAATTTTTTAAACTGTATCAAACTCAAGGACACAATTAACCATTTTTCTTGTTACAGGTATTTTGAGATTTCCTATTTATTTTTAAATATTTATGTAATTTGTGTATTTCTAGGAATTTTTCATTTTAACTAGAGTATCAAATTTGTTGGTGTGCAATTGTTGATAGTATTCTGTTATAATCCATTTTATTTCTGTAAGGTTAGTAGCAGTGTTCTCACTTGCATTCTAATCTTATTTGCATCTTCTCTCTTTTTTTCCCTTAACAGTCTGGATAAAAGTTTGTCAAATTTATTGATTATTTCAAAGAATGAATTTTTGGTTTTGTTGATTCTCTTTGTTGTTTCTCTATTCTTCATTTCATTTATCTCCACTCTAATCTTTATCATTTTTTTCCTCTTAGTAGTTTTGGATTTAGTTTACTCTTATTTTTCTAGTTCCTCAATGTGTAAAGTTGTGTAATTCATTCGAAATATTTCTTCTTTTTTAATGTAGGTGTTTACAGCTATAAATTTCCCTTTGAACACTACTTCACTATAGCCCATAAGTTTGGAAATTTGTTTTTGTTTTCATTCATCTGAAGAATTTTCTAATTTTCTTGTAATTTCTTCTTAATCTTTTGATTATTTAAAAATGTATTGTTTAATTTTCACGTATTTGTGAATTGTACAGCTTTCCTTTTGCTATTGATTTCTAGTTTCATTCCATTATGATTGGAGAAGATATTTTGTGTGATTTCAATCCTTTAAAATTTTGAGACTTATTTTGTGGTATAACATATGACCTTTCCTGGAGAATATTTTATGTAAACTTGAGAAGAATATATGTTCTGCTGCTGTTGTGTGAAGTTTCTGTACATGTATGTTAGGTCTAGTTGGTTTATAGTATTTTTCAAGTTCTATATTTCTTTATTATCTGTCTAAATATTCTATTATTGAAAGTGGGGTATTGAAGTCTCCAGCTATTACTGTAGAGCTTCATTTCTCCCTTCATTTCTGTCAATTTTTAGTTCATATATCTTTGGGACCTGTTGTTGGGTGCTTATATGTTTATAATTGTTAAATCTTCTTGAAGAGTTGAGCCTTTTGTCAATATATAAAAACCTTCTTTTTCTCGTGTAACAATTTTTGACATAAAGTCTATTTTGTTTATTATATATGACATTTTTCCATATTGAGTCATTGCTTGTTGTTTTCAATTTTTTTCTCTTTATCTTTGCCTTTCAGTATTTTCACTTTGAGGTGTCTGGATATAGATTTTCTTTGTTTATATTACTTGTTCTCTAATTAATTTGTTTTTCAGTAAGTCTGGGAAGTTTTAAAACATATTTCTTCACGAAAATTTTTTGAACCTATTTATTTCTCTTCTTTCCTTCCAGTATTCCCATTATGTGTATGTAGGTGTGCTTCATGTTAACTCACTTTTTTCTAAGCCTTTGTTTTCCTTCATTTTATGTTCTTTAGCTTGCTCAATCTCTATTGCTCTCTCATTAAGTTCACTAATTCTTTGTCTACAAGCTTCAATTTAGTTTTTAATTTCATTTATTTTACTTTTTAACTTTTGAATGTCTATTTGGTTCATAATTTTTACCTCTTTATTGATTTTATCTATATTCTTCCTATTATAATCATCATTACTCATTCAGTATTGTAATTCTCAGAATATTTGGAATTTTCTCTTTTGATAGTGCACATTCTTTTTAGTGAAAGGCCACAGGTCCTTTGGGGAAAGGCTTGGAGGAATACTTACACTGTATACTTGTGCTAGTGTTACAAAGTTCTTCCTCAGGGGAAACTGTCTTCCTCTTTAGTCAATGAACTATGAATGCAGCCTATGTTGTAATTCTGCAACTCACACAGTTAAATTTTAGAAGTAATTTTTAGTCATATCTGCTCTGTGGTTGCCTGAAAGAAGAGGTTATTTTAGGGCCCTCTTATAATTCTGGTGGTCTTCCAATAATTACTTGTGGTAAAAGTTTAAAGCCCTAAGCTCATCCTTTTCATTCTGTAAGTTTTCTAGTGTAGGTATTATTAGAAATACTACTACCTCCCCTGCTCAGTCATTGTAATTAAAATTCCACAATGAATAAGTGTAATTGCTATTCAGTTTTTCAAAGTCTTGCTTTCAGTAGGTCTTTCATCCTATGTAAACATAGGCAATAATTTAACTGATCATGATGGCACTGCATGCCATTGATTATTAATGCCCAATTTTCCATTGATTGGGGGTTCAGATGGTATTCAAGATCAAATACATAGTTAAACTAAACCAGAATCCTCTGTGACCACTCCTGGTATCAAGTACTGTATCAGTTAAGAGGTCCAGTAAGGGAAAGGTAAATCACATGAAATATTTCAAGCAGAGATTTTGATTCCACACATGTTAGAAGTCTAAAAGTGCAAAAAAGCAGATGTTTATGTAATGCAGAAATTCATACTTGCTAAGGAATCCTGGTATGTAAAAAAGAAAGAGGAAATATTACTAGACTCAGAACTCAGAAGAGGGACCTCAGTGGGCTGGTGTTTGGGACTCTGTGAAGATGTCGTAAGTCTTCAGGTGAGGGAATGTGATGTGGTTGGTATCTGGTTGTTTAAGGGGCACAGCACAGTTGCTACTGCTGTCTTGAAGGGTACATGGAAAGCTCATGCTGGGAGTGTTAGAAAAAAGTAGAGGTAGGTGTCAACTGTTTGCTGCTGCTGGAATATCACTGGCCAGAATTTCTCTTCTACATTCTGATTTCCTTCTCATGGCTCCCATTACAGAACCTAACAGAAGGTCAGGCTACAAGGAAGTCTGGGGAGTGTATTTTACAAAGTCCTTGCTCTGATGTCACAGCAAACAGTATACAAGGGGGCTTGGTGGTGAGAGACAGTGGAATATGTTATCTGATATACTCCACTATACCTTGCACCAAAACTTACTTATTCTTTCTTTATTTATTCATTCATTTATTTAATAAAACTTATTTATTCATTCATTTATTTCCTAATAGAGCTTGTTTATCAATTCAGGGGAGTAGATAATAAATATAATGTTTGAGTAAATTATATGATATTGTGGAAAATAATAAATGCTATGACGAAATAAAGAGCAGGATGGAGAATTGCAAAGAATAGTTTGGGGTGGGGTTGAGGATTTGCTGTTTTAAATGAGGTAATCAGCACTGGGCAAAGATTTGAAGAAAATGATGGGGTTTCTCATGCAGTTATCTTGGTAGACAACATTCTAGACAAAAGGAATAGCCAGTTCCAAAGTCCTGAGGTTGTGGCACACTTGGCACATGCTAGGAAAGAAGTTAATACATTGGATCCTAGTGCGTGTGGGACAGAAAAACAGAAGAAAGTAATAAGGGCCACATCATGAAGGTGCTTCTAGGGCATTGTAAGAATTTTGGCTTTTATTCTGAGTGATATGGGAAGCCATGAGGTTTTAAGCAAAAGAGTGAGATGATGCGATGCAGTTTTAAAAGAATCATTCTAGTTGCTTTATTGAGAATCAGCTTTAAGGAGGGTGTGAGATGGAGGCTATTGCTATAATCTAGGCAGATGAAGGTAGCTTGGACCAGGTTTGTAGCCATTGCTATAGTGTGAATCAGTGGAACACTGGATATCTTTTAAGAACTTAGAGGATTTCCGGATGCTTTGAATGTGTAGTGGGCTGTTGACGATATCTCACTTCCTTCTCTCTTTCCCCCTTCATGATGAGTTGGTGGGACAGGGTAGGGTATGCTTGTATCTAAGTGGGGTTAAGGGGCTGAATCAGAGAAGATGTCCTTGCAGCTGGAGGAAATGGAGAGGTGGTGTGGGTCATTGCTGCCTCCTAACATGGAATTGTCCTGGGTATTCTTCCTCAGAGCACAGGGGAGGAGGCGGTGAGAGAGCAGTCAGTGATGCTGCCAAGGAAACCTGAAAAGAAACATTTCTGCTTTTTCTCCCTCATCTATTATCTTCTGAAGTTGAACATTTTTATTCTTCAACCTAAAATGGCTGCATCTTTCCTAAGAAATGAGTTTAGTTGAACATGTCTGAAGCCACTCCTTCTATTAATTGGCCATTTCTAAGCCCCTTTACAATTTTCCCTACCCAGGGCCCAGGGACAAATGGCACATTTCCAGAACACGCATAAAATCCATGAGAGCTTGTGCAGACTCTGAAAACAGCCCAGGGATATGGGATAGGAGGCTATAAGGCTAGTTATGCCCATCAGAGAGCTTTGGATGGGAACAGGATAATACAGGCAACAAGGGTTTCTTTAATCCCTCCAGTCACACAATAATAAGGTGATGTTTTTGAATATTTATTTAATGTTTGACTCTGCCTTATTCATGCACCAGCTCATTCAATCCTCACATTAGCACTTTGAAGAAATTTTCTCTTTTTTGCTGATGAGTTAAATGAGGCTCAGAGCAGAGAATCACTTGCCCCAGGTCCTGCAGCTACCAGATGGTGGGGCTTAGATTTAAACTTGTCTGTCGATTGTTAAAGCTCTGATGCCATGGCTCTGAAATGCTATGCTCCATACTCAACTACGTGTACTTCTGAGTCTACGTCCCAGTTCATCTGTTCCTGCTTTCTACTCAGAATATTTCTCTTCATTTTGATACCTTTGCTCCCCATAGATGCTTTTTCTGAATCAAGGTATTTTAGGAAAACTAGACATTTTTATAAGGAAAAATAAGGGAGGAAGCACAATATAGTTTTGAAGGATGGTTAGGTGAGTGTGTTTAGATAAGATACGACCTTCCAAAACATATGATATGTTAACCAGTAGGAAAATATTAGGGCTGCTTTTATTTTTAATATTATTTTTAATGTTCTTACAGGGAAAAGAAGAGAAATCAAATCTGTTATGTATTACCACATATATAAAGGATAATGAATGTATTAAACTTACTCTATAATTACCACAACTTAAAAATACTTTATCCACTAACTACAACTTTATATACATTTATTTTTTATGTACACAGGATTTTTGCCAAGCTATTTTACAACACAATTACTGACTTTGTTCACAACTATTAGATGTCATTCTCCATTTCTGCTTGGCGCTAAGGGAAATTATTACAACCTGGTGAGTGTCATTCTTGAATTTTCTTAACTTTTGGCATACTATCAACAATAAGTGGGAACTCAAATTGTTACTGGTAAAAGTGTTAAGAAATTGTTGTAATTCTTCTGCCTTTGTATTTGATGGGGTAATTTACCAGATACTAATCAGAAGTTTTCTGATGAAATTCTGCATTAACAAAAATCAAATTCAAATTCTGAGCTGGCCAACATTGATTTTTCAACATTTATTTTGTGCTTCTGAGGTTTGATACTGAGCTGCTTGACATTCTCCTGGGTGCTTTGTAAGAGTGGAGTTCACTTTGAAGTTGATCAGATCTCTGTTTTTAAGAGATTGGCAGGATCTGGAAAAGAATATGAATTTGTCTGATGGGTCAGAAATGTCATCATCATGAAGTTGGGAGATGAAATAATGCAGCAGCATACTGAACTTGCTAAAAAAAGAAAAGATATTAGATTGGATTCCATAGTAATCACATTTGCTTTAATTTTTTCCCATGCAAGTAATTTCAAAAACACTTTGTTTAGATGCAAAATATTGAAAATTCAATGTTTGTGATTTTTTTTTATTTTTGCCTTTTAAGAAAGATTTTTTTGAGTCATTCAGAGTTCTCTCAGAATAGTTTGTGTTTTTCTGCTGCTGATCCAAGTCCAAAATATCTTAGGATGTTTTGACCATCTGCCTGGCATTTCTAATGAGTGTTTGCCTGCAAACACTGAAAAGATTCACAGTGAACTTGAACATCAGTGGATAGAGCGAATTTTTGAGGCAAATCTTTCTGAACTCTGAAAATATGAAAACACAGGCATAGCTTTATTTAAAATGACTCCTACGAAAGCTTATTTCCATGTGTGTTATTCTACAATTCATACTGTCAAAATTCAGATGAAAGGACTAAAATCTTAACTCTTTCATTCTTTCATTTTGTACTCATTTATTCTATTATTATTTCTTTTCAAATTTTTGAACTTAAAATAGTCTGCTTTATAAGATCTTGGTTTATGAGTCATGAGTACTGAGGAAATAATGTCAATTTTCCCTAGAAAAGTATTAAAAGAGATTGGACCTCGGGTATTTCTGTCATGCGGGAAGAATGATACTTAGTGAGCACAGCAACATCAAAAACAAAAACAAAAACAAACAAACAAAGCAGATGATTGGAGCGATATTTTTCCTTAGAAGTTCTAGTAAATCATACTGAATTTCCCTAGCATGTGTGGAGGCCAGGAGTTATGTTTTTCAAATGTATTAGTGTATTTTGGTGATGGCTGACTGCACTGAATTTGAGGGCCAAACTCACACTCCTATTCTACAGCTGAATACAGCCCCATGTACCTAAAACATTCATTGGTGCTAGTCTCACAGTTATTGATAAGCTAAGAAAAAGACATGTTTGCTTTAAAATATTAGGCTTTTTCTTGACTTTCACATTGTATGATAAGCATTTCCGTTTTTTGGAATGAACACTTAAAATCATTATATGCATGATTCGGTACCAAGTGAGAACACATTTGCTTGTCTAAAGCACGCATGCAAGGCGCAGTGACTTTACTGAGCTGTTTGTAGCAACTCAGTAATGACCACTTACTATTTCAGCATTCGGCTTTAAATTTAAATCTTTGAAATGCTTACATACAGTAAACTCTATGTGTCTACGCACTTGTATGTGTCTGTGTTTATGTGTGTCTATTTATTGGTATAATCAGAAGAAATTCAACTTACACATATATGATAGGGGTTGTTTAGACTTTTAATGTTTTAGATATTTCTGGCTTTGGGTCCAAGATAGTGGGGAGGATTGGAAAACTTAACATTGTGGCATCAATAGGCCACGATATTCTCTTGAAATAATTGCTTTTATCTTGTTCTTAAAAAACTAGTGAGTTCTATATTGGTGGAGGCATAACACTCCAGTAGTGTTAGAGATCATTATTTTACCTGGATAGCTTTAAAAATCTAACTGAATATTTTAAAGGAGAAGTTTGTGCTGCACATCTACATTCTCAGAAGGCTTCCTGCACAAGAAGAGCAGGACTGATGGTATCTCTAATTCAAGAAGAAAAGATGATTTACAAGCACTGAAATCTGGAAGATAAATTCAACGCTTAATGGTGTACCTTGTTTTGTCATGGCTCTCAGAAATGTGTTAGTATATTTTTTTCTTGTAATAAAACAGATGCTTCTTTAGGACCATTAGCTCATTTCTTTCTAGGGGAACTTCTAAATTATCTAAGCAGACAAGAGGAACGCTCTCTCTGTGGAAAGGTGTGTGTTGTACTCTGGTTTGCCTGGCATTAGTTGTCATGTATCCAAATATTGCCCTGCTTCCTATTCTAACAGTCGATTCAACTTTCTACATCTTACTTGATTTACCTGTATGTCATACTAGTATATATAAGTAGTACATAGACTTTTTAAGGATTTGCATATGAACATATTTTCTGATACTTTTCCCTGGTCCTTACACTTTTTTTCAGTGGGGAAAGAGGACAGACTAAGGGCACTGTACTGTCGTTAAGTTGATATTCACCTTAAACTTTTTCCTTGAGTTATGGAGGAAAAAAACTTTTTTCTTTAGAACTAGTAGATGCTCTTGTCTGCCATCATAACTGAATTACTGTCTTTAATTCTTGCCTAAAAATTGGTAGCTAGTTTCAGAGATAAATGGGATTCTTCCCTTCTTCCTTAGGAAGCATCTTTAGTGTTTTATAATCTACCTATTTTTTAAAAATTAAAAGTATTTGTGAAAAATAAAGTAAAGAGGATCATAGGGATTTGCTTTGACTATTTCTTAGCTTGACACCCTAAAATATGTAATGGTCAAAAAGCACATGATTACTTCTTGTCTTTTGAAGCCACTTTCCCAGAAAAAAATAGTAAAGAGAATGACATGTACCGCTGCCTAATAATTTGCTTAGGTTTCTTTTTCAGTTATATTTCATGGAGAAAATCTTTAGATCTTTAAAATTTTTTATTCCACAGAATGAGTTCTTCTGTGGAAAGATTTTTATTAAATCTTACTTTTGGAGGTTAATTTTCCATCATTCTAGTGATAAAATTAATCATATAACTTTTTCCTGTTTTACAGCTGAAGATGAAGAAGTTTAATTTTATATAGGCTTCATTTTTATTCACTTTTATTATATTTTAAAGCTTTTAAAACTTGTTTAATCTTTTGGAAAAATTGTGTGTCACTTTAGCGTCACAAATGTATACTGCAATTTTTAAGTGAGAAAAATGGAACACTTTACAAGAATTTTCAGATACATTTTTCTGTTACATATAATAATTTAGAGTTTTCAAAGAGTAAATTTAAAGCCCCCTTTATTTTTGAGGGGGCAAATATCTTAATACTGTCTTTGTTACGTTTATATGCTACCTTTCTCATCTGAAACAGCTACCAAGAAATTGCCCTTCTGTTTCCAGAGAGTATTCAGGACAGAGTAGTAAGCAGTCAGGGGCATGCGGGCCTGTGGTGGCACCGTGGTGGTGTCATACTACTGTTTCAGCTCAGGAATGGATTTAGGAATATTCATCCACAGAGGTGTGGGGTGAGCTTATGAAACTTGAAGTGGTGGAGGCAGATTTGGAATTCCTGCGGGAGCAGCCATGGGAGCTTGGGTCTCTTGGAGTCACTCTCTTCTTCCGACTGGATTTGGCGTTGTCCACCTCACTGGGGTCACACACCACCGTCATGGACTCCATCCTGGTCACAGTGTACAGGCTGCTTTGCCGAGTCGGGTGAAACCTGGTGGTCTTGAGCTCCAGCTCATCATAGCTAGAAACTTTGATGAAAGGACACCAGCGAAATGCTCTCTTGAAGCCAGCTCGAAATCTAAGGAGAAGCAGGCCACGAGGAGAAAAAGTCGTGTTTTCAAGTGGAAATTTCCTTCAGCTGCCACAAAAAAACTCTCCTTAATGCCCTTAAGTGAACTCAGTTTTTTAAATTTAATTTTCTAGTCAAAACTCTTAGAATTTATGCCACAGTATTGGTACTAGTCTTCAAAGTTCTCCTTTGAATTGAAACTTAACTTTGCATCAGTGAGAAGCAAGTCATCAAAGAGTAAGCTCACAGCATCAGTAATCAATATGCCAAAGAAATAGTGTATATTTCTTCAGTAATGTTATATATTTGCATACGTGTAATTTAATTAGGCTTGCTGGTTAAGGCACTTAAAAATGAAAGTAGCTTCTTACAGAAATAATTACACATTTATAAATTAAAGTCTCACTTAATATTAAAATTAATTGCTAATCTAGATGGTTTTTATCTAATCATATATGAAAGTGCAAAATCCTTGGCTTTGTAAACCATTAAATAAAGTTAATTAGAAATAGATGTACTACTTATGGAGTGGCTTGAATTGATATATGGCTTATGCAATTAATGAAAAATAGCAAGAACTAAGTAGTTTTTAACAAACCTAAGACATAGTATGGTAGAAGCCCAACTGGAAAGAGAGCTTTGGATTTAGGTCATGTAGTTACTTACTTGAAGTTCCATTTCTGCTTGTACTAAACCACACTGATCTATTAAACAAATTTACCCTATGAAATTTAACCCTACCCCTCCATGTGCTGACCTTATAAACAAGGTGTTTTTTTAAGTCTGGAAACCACAGTTTTGTGTTTTTTTTTTTTTTTCCTGCAGTCTTAAATTTAACTGTAAATATTTCTGCTTTTTTTTCAACTTCATTTTAAAAGTAGCTTTCCCCCTGACCACCTCAGTTTCCTCACAACCCATTCCCTAAAGGCTGCACCCTCTCTTACCCACTGACCTCGTTATGCAGGAAGGAAGACTGGAATTCTTCCCCTTACTCTTGCTTCTATTACTGTCATAACACCTTCTATTTTGAAGACTACTTATAAAACATCCTCTTTAATAGAGTCTACTCACATATGCCATCATCTCTCCACCTGTGCATTTCTACAAAGCGTCTTCATTTCTTTGAGGATTTGAGCACATTTTCAACTCCCTTCCTTTAATAATAGGTTATTTCTTTTTCTTTGGCAAGTAAAATTCTGAAGAGTTTGGAGGGAGAATTTGGCCTATATAAAAATTGCCTAGTTGTGGGAAGGGTACAGCTCGGTGGTAGATTACATGCTTAGCATGCATGAGGTCCTGAGTTCAATCCCTAGTATGCCCATTAAAGCAAACAAACAAACAAACAAAAAACCTCCTAATTTCTCCCCCTAAAACAAAAAAAAAACAAGCAAAGAAACCCAAAACAGACAAAAATCATCTAGTTAGAACCTCTAAGAGCATTGTTTTGAGGATATAATTGTTAAGGTGAGATATTTCATTAAAAAAGGGAGAGTCTAGAAAAGTATCTCTAGCTCTGTGCTTCTCTCACTGACTTTTTCAATTTTCCCTTCCTTTTGAATTTTAAAAATGCACCAAGAAGCTGGAACAACATTATATGCTTTCAGCAAAGCCAGAAGTGACCACGAACTTGCACTTGGTAATCTGGTTTTTACCTCTTATTCAGACAGCAGTAGATGATGGGGTTGTACATGGTGGAGCTCATTGCCAGCCAAAAGCTAGCCAGGTAGACCTGCTGAATATATTTCCACCTATTTAGTTGCTGATAGATTGCAGTGAGGATGAAGTAAATATGATAGGGCAGCCAGCAGACGGCAAATGTCACCACAACAATAATCATCATTTTTACAACCTGGAAAGAAAGAAAGAAAGAGGTCATTTCTGGCAAATGTAAAAGTTATTACGTATATATTAGTTCTAATAGCTTACTGCAAATCATGTTTTTCTGCCAATACAGTTAAATACATAGCATTCCTGAGGAATAGTCAAAATATTAAAAAAAAATGGTGAGATAATACAGGGACAGTTACCTAAGGTAAATTTCAAGAAAGCATGTTTGTGTCACCTAGTGAATAGGTGGCACTAACTCAAACGGAAACAAATATATTTCAATTGGCCTCAAGAAAATAAGTGTTTACAAAACACCAAAGAACCTGAGGGAGAAGGAAGCAAGAGTTAGGATTGGGCTGTGCTAGCCTACACAGTAAAATAGCGAAGACAATGTATCTAGAGAAACTGAATTTTATATCTAGTCATTACATCTGGAGAAACTGACCCAGCTCTGTGATTGTTGAGTCACAGTGCGGTACATGAGGCCATAATGGCTGGGCAGGTTCCTAAGTATTTATTATAGCCTGAGTATAGCTTATGATTGTTCAGATGTCTTTAATACCATGCTCTCTAGACAAACTTCTGAATTTTAACTTGGTTTCTTTTGTAATCTGATATTGGGAAAGGTTTCTCTGGATAGTGATAAAGAATATTCACATTAGTCTGAGGAAATATCACTAACTTCAAGTTTATAAATAGGCAATTGGCTTATACAACTGATTTATATATCAATTTCTGTGAGTTTGGTTAACATGGCTCATTTCCTCTATTTTCACACTTCTGAACCACAAATCCTGGAAGGCCATAGCCAAAGTAGAATGTCAATCTCTATTTCTTCTCCACTAGTCTTTAAATTTTTTAAAGGCATAGATAATGTCTTAACTGTCTTAATATTCCCAGCATCTAGTGCAATCCTTAGTATATTGCTGAAAGTAGATAATTAGATATAAAGTGAATGAATAATGAACGATGATGTATAATTTGTAACAGGAAGTTGAATAGGAGGATTTTTTTTGTCTCTAATGAGATAAAATTTGTTCCATTGTTTGTATCTATAAGAAAGGTAGACACAAAGATACTGAATACTGAGCAGCTTGACTTTCTAAGTAAAAGGAAATAATAATAATATTCTAGAATAATCTCATTTAATATTTCTCATTACCAGTCTGTCCAGTAAATTTGTTCATACTTCTTTTGGTAATTTGGAAATAGGAAAAAGTTTAGAATAATATGTATTAAACGAAATGATTTTGAGGCTTACGGTCACGTTTGAACACAAATCAGAGTAAGTCCTGGCATAAATGGCCTATGTGGCTTCTGAGAACTGTGAAAATACGTTACTTAAGTCCTGGACTCATCATTTGATTGCAAATTGGGATTTAAATGAAAGTTATGAAGGTTAAAAATCATGAGAGACATGATTTTAGAAATAGACAAAGCATGAAATGGATCAATGTATAAGGCAAAGCTTTCCTAAGGGTCTAATCAAGGTAACATCCAAGTATCTAGTATGAGCTGATGGAAATTGGCTATCAGAGCTGAAAATCCAGGTCAATAGCTCACAGAATGTCATCACTGGCCACATCATGCAAAGTGTTTTGATTTTCTCATTGTTACTTGCATTTTTTTTCTGAAGAACTGTATTCAGAATCCTGCATTTTAGCTCTCCTATTTTTCATCCATATATTTGTAAAATACAATTAAGGGCCATATTTTATTATAATTTACATTAATATTGTGTTTCACACTCCTAACAACTTATTAATTGGTTTTTAATTGCACTTTATGAAACTGAGGCAAAGGCCAAAGAGTTGACCATTACAATTCATGGAATGTAAGTTAGAGTCTTTAAAACTCAGACTCTTAAGTCTGTTTTTCCTGCTTACAACTAATAACATTTATTGAATGTCTGTTGGGTCTAGAAAACAGAATAGAGAAAATTCATGAGTAGAAGACCGATTCTTTATCCTGAAAAGATTGCAATATAATGGAAGAAATGTAGATTAAAAATGCATGGAAATATGGTAAACATACGCATATGTAAATAAAATTGAAAATAATATTTATGAGAACTTACTAGTTTATTATAGGCAGGAATGACTCAATGCATGTTAACTGTAGGCTCACAGAATATTAGACTGAATGACATGGATTTGATTGACATTTTCACATTTGACTATGTGAGCATCATACCATTCCTTGTACATGTTGGACAAACTCCTGTGCAAGATCATCCCCCTCGGCTCCTCCCTCTGGGACACGCCTCCAGCTGTTATTCTTGCTGGCTAACAGCCTCATCTCCTTCCAGCTGTTACACAGTTGTCACTTTTTCTGAGAATCCTATTCTGACCAACCTATTTAAAATTGCAGTCCGTCCTTCTAGCACTCCCCAGACTCCTAGCTTTTTCTTTATTTTCAGTTTATTTGTTATGTCTGTTTTTCACTTTGTGTCTCCTTTTGCTAAAATACAAAAGGGCAAGAATTTCCTGCTTGTTTTGTTTGCTGAGGTATTTCAGACATATAGACTGGATTTCACAATCGGTTTTCAAGTTTTTTAGAAATAAATAAAAGTGAATACAAAAAGAAAGAAACTAAAAGACATGTAGTTGGTTAATCAGTGTTCATAATTTTACTCTGTCATTAATTACTGGGTCATTTGTCCTCCAACTTCAAAATGAGCCTGTGTATGTATAAAATGAGATATTTCCCTTTTCTAGGCGAACAAATTCAGGTAAAGAGAATGAATGTACAATATAACCAGTGTAGTATCTTGGATGCATGAAAGCATTGCATTTTATTCTGAACAAATGTTAAGGGCAAGAAAAAACATTTATGACAATGTGAACATGGTTCAGGCTACTATGTTAAATATAGTATCAGCAAATGTACATAAAAGCTTATTTGAATGCTTTTATACAGACTGATCACAAACTCCCTTTATATGAAATTGTTTTTCAACAATAGCTGAAGAGCTACAAAGGCTATCAGAGTCTTTTAAAGTGACTTGCAACCATCAGTGTGGAAGAATTCCAGAACGTGGGAAAATTAAAGTGCATATGGAGAATTAAATGAAAATGCATCTGAAATGGAGATATCAGATAACTTATAATTCACATATATATCCTTAAAGACCCTATTGCAAAACATTTAGAAACTTGTTTGAAAATTTTTAGGAAGAATCTAAAAGAACCTAAAAGAAAGAATCTTTTGCAGTGAAACAACTGATATAATATATTTTATCTATTTATTGCTATAAAATAGGTTTTAACCATTACCTTGGGTTTCTGCTCACAAAATCTTGTGCAGTGATTTCAGACATCAAATTCTCAGCCCACCAGGTTTGACGTAAATGCAAAAGCAGGCTCTTGGGTGGGCAACATTGCCTTGCTTTGTGAAATGCTGGAATCATGAAATTGTAATCATGCTTTTTTCTCATAAAAAGGCAAGGGAATGAAGCACAAATCTTGAGCAATGATAGATGTGCAGCTGCTCTGTTCCCTTGTGTCTCATGACTGGACCATGGCACTGACACAGAAAGGCTATAAATGCTGAGCAGGAAAATTGGTAGACTTCCTGAAACTCCTGCTATTTTTTAGGCAAGATAAGAGACTGAGATAGAGATGATTCAAATCTTTCACCATGTCTTAACAAACTTTATTGTAAATTGATTGAAGTTGGGTGTTTCTTGAAGCTGAAAGACATATCCAGCTTCTGAAACAATGGGATTTACTTCCCATGACATGGACAGTTGTGGACACCCATTGTCCTTGGCACGGGAAATTACTAGCAGGAGGAAGAAGGGAGGTGGGACAAGGGAGGTAGCTCTTGCACAACATAGTCTCTTTTTAATAGTTTAGAATCCACTTTACTCACGTAGGCAGGATTGAAATGCGTGTCATACATCAGTGAGAATAACCTTTGGGCACGTTTTCTTCATGTATCAAAGGGAAAAAGCCTCCCTGCATAGATGAGACTGGGATGCCTGCTGCAGCCGTTCTTATCTAGCACATTAAATTGATGCAGGATGGGTGCTTTTGAGGTTTTAGGTTGTGAAAGAAAAAGAGTCAGCAGAGGAAATTAAATACTATATTACTGATCCTAAAAAAATCTAGGAATTATATTCTTTAGGGAAACATTTATTCTTTTTAAATGCCTGACCTTGAAATGATTAATTCTAAGTGAGACGAAACTTCTTGTTTTGATTGAAACTTCCTCAGAGCATGTTTTGGAGAACCAACCATGGTCCACACCTTACCACTTCTCTATACCTTTTGTCTACACAAATATTCTTAAAGGACATTGTATCTCTTTAAGTCAGAGTTACAATCCTGCTTATTCTAACTTCCCATTAGCAAATTCAAATAATGGGAAAAAAATTAATGACAAGCATCAGAATCTAAAGTACTACTTTTAGAACTATTTAGATTGGGCTTTTGCTGCTTCAGAAATCATGCTAAAAAATTTCAATCCCAAGTGAGAAAATAAGAACTAAGCAGTAGCACTTGTGAAAAAAGTGCAGGATGGTCCAGAAGATGAGTTGAATTTTGCCAGTAATTTCAGAATTAGATGAAAATATAGGCATATTGTGTTAGTGTCATCCAAGGAGTTTGACACTGTTGCCAAATCCAACTAGCATGTCTATCCAATTAACATTAGCTTAGAGCAATGCCTATAAGAAATTATGTGAAGGCCAAATAAATGAAGAAAACCCTGTGAATGTGCATGCAGATATGGGAAATATTTCTCTCTGTGTATGTACGCAGTATTGCGTTAGTTTTATTGAAGGAAAAGTTGATTTACAATATTGTGTTAGTTTCAGGTATAAAGCAAAGTGAATCAGTTATACATACATATGTATATATATTTTTCAGATTCTTTTCCATTATAGGTTATTACAAGGTGTTGAATATAGTTCCTTGTGCTATACAGTAGGTCCTTGTTGTTCATCAATTTTATGTATAGTAGTGTGTATCTCAAACTCCTGATTCCTCCCTTGGTATTGTGTTTGGATTCTACTTATTTACATTTCATTGCTCATGTTTCATTTTTAATGTGATTTCATTTTTCCATTGGAAACTTAGAATTTGAAAGTATTATAAGAATTCAGGTTTACAGTGATCTGAAGCCAAAAAAAAGAATTCAGCCACAAAAACGAAAGCAAGATAACATTAGAAAAGGAAGCACATTAAGGCAAGAGGAATAAAGACTTATGTTATGGGATCATGATTAGTGATAAAACCTTATAGAGGCTTGTTATGGATTGAATTGGGTTCCCTACACCCATTTTTTTGTTGTTGTTTACAAGTCCTTTTTATTTAATAAGATTTTTTCTAGATTTATTGAGGTATAGTTAGCATATAACATTGTGCAAGTTTACAGTGTACAATATGATGATTTAATACATGTAAATATTGTGAGGTGATTACCACAATAGGGTTAGTTAACATCTCTGTTACGTCACATAATTACTTTGTGTGTGTGTGTGAGAGCATTTAAGATCTATTCTCTTAACAACTTTCAAGTATATGATACAACATCGTTAACTATAGCCATCATACTGTACATTAGATCTCTATGCTGTACTTAACTTATAACTTGGCCAGTTGGGGGACACACAGGTGAGGCACCCCCTGTGGCTTGTGAGCTGACTTCCTGATGGAGCCTAGGATGTGTTAGTAGGATCTGAGTCCCTTTGATATGTTCAGTTTGGAGCCCTGCCTGCTGTTCTCCTAGCTGCTCATTGCCCCCTAGTTGTGCAGCTCACCACAGTCCTCTGGATGGAGGGAGAGAGAGGAGGCCCCATTGGCAGGGCCCCACACCGCTGAGGAACTGGGCACTCACCCCATCACATGCTCTTATTACCCACCAAGGAGAAATCACACATGAGAAGGCCATCCTGGTACTGAGCTGTGTTGCCTTGTGGCGAGGGGTGACGTGTAAAGTCAGTTTGTTCCTCTTACTCTTTCCGGTGCATCCAGTCTCAGATTTATTGGCTCCAGTGATGTGCTACAATTGCTCTGCTGGACTCTTGGACTTCCACAAAGGCCCTCTGGTCTGTGGGTGATTGTCTAAATCAGTTAGTTCACGGGGCTTTGGTTTGTGGCTGAGGGAGGGCGGAGCTGGTTCACGGGTTCACAGCAAGACCAAGGTCTGTGTCTTTCACCTGACTCTGGGTGGGCAAGGCCCTTCCCAGATGTGGTGCTGGTGACATAGCCAAAGCCAGATGAGGCCATAGCCACGTCCTCGGAAGTACGGGGCTGTTTCTGGGTGTATAGCCGGAGCCATGGTAGGCAAGTCACCAGGGAGCAGGCCTGTCTTCTCAAAGTGACTCTCCTCGTTCTTGGACTGTTTCACAGTCTCCTGCCTGCATCCTCCAGCTCCCACAAAGGGACTTTGCCCATGGATGGATGTCAGATTGTTGTTGTTGAGTGGGGATATGACGAGGGACATCTTGTTCCGCCATCCTCCTGATGTCACTCTTCCAAATTCATATTGAAGTCCCCAGTACCTCAGCATTTGACTGTAAGTGGAGATGGAGTCTTTGAAGAGGTTAATTAAGCTGAAATGAGGTTGTTAGAGGGGACTAAACCAAAATGTTTGGTGTTCTTAAATGAAGATGTGATTAGGATAAGACACACAGAGGGACGATCATGTGAATTCAGAGGGTTACAGCCATGTGCAAATGTAGCAGTGAGACCTTCTAAGAAATCAACCCTGCATGACACCTTGAACTCAGACATCCAGCCTCCAGAATTGTGAGAAAATATTTCTGTTGTTTAAATGACCAGTCTATGGTATTTTGTTATGGCCTCCTGAGCAGATTAGTACAATGTTTGAAATGCTGAGGACAGAATATTATATGGTTTCATTCCAGCAAAGTAGGAGACCAAATAGATTTCCAGAAAGGTTTGGATTGCCTGAGAATTACTTTCGGCGATGTCAAGGACAGACCAGGATCTCTTTTTCCATGAGTTGAGCCTCCCTTAGGTTATATGTGGTCTTCCTCACAAGCACTGTTTTCCGTGATAATTCCTTTGCAACAGAAATGACAAGCACACAGAAAGCTCACTTGCTAGGCAAGGTGATAGATTCTTCATGGTTGTATTACAAGTCAGAAATCCAATTGAATCTGTCACTTTAGCTTAGACTGAAGAGTTGTTCCTTTGATTAAGGCAGAAACTTCTTTGTTATCACACTTAGGTATTCACTTCTGAGGAAGCAGAGCTGGCTTGTTAGTATTTAGAGGAAGATAATTAAAATAGAAAATAGCCAGAAAAACTTCTATTGTTTTTAAAACAACAGAAGTAGATTTATTTACCATTATTTCAGGTATTCAAATAAATAAGAGCAATTTCAACAAGAATTAAAAAAAATAGTCACAAATTATGAATATTGGGACCAAGTGATGTTTTTGAGGCTTCTGTTATAGTAGAATAGGGAGGAATGTCAAAATATGGTTAAAAATGTGGTTTACTTTAAAGGTATACATCTAGCAAATAACACAAAAATGTAATAAAGCTATAGTATTTGCAACATATAGACAAAATATATAAAAGTACCATTCATAGTGGACTACAAGATGGTAGTCTGGTAATGGGACTGGAATTTGGAATTTTTTAATCAATATCTTCTGCTCTTACTTGTGGAGATGGGCTGGGCTGTTACACTGTAACTGGAGAGCAATAGAGAACTCATTCCTGACTCTACATTTCAAATTTCTCTCTCATAAATTCTAGAAGGTATAGCAGTGTTTTCAAATTTCTCATTCTGTGCCCTACGTAAGGACTTTCTCATCCTGCTTTTCAAAACTTGTATTTCCTTATCTTCCTCTTTACTACCTTCCTGTGCCAGTTTCTGTTGTTACAGGTTCTTGCTATATAAAGCAGTGCATAGCTTACTGGAGGGACACACTCAGCCAGGTAGTTCTCATAGTCATTTTGAAATCATCAAAGGAAAATCAAGCTGAGAAGTACATTGTCCTTTGAGAGAAGCAAAGCCAGTGGATACATTTGAGGGAAGCACTGGTGGACAAGTCAGTGGAGTTGTATCCATTTTTGATTCTAGTAATAGGCTTAGTGCTTTATATATTCATTAGAAAACCTTTCAAATATATGAATTTATTTAATCTCCATGATAAACCTTTGACCATATAGTTTCTCCATTTCGTCGATGGGAGACTTAAAACAAAGGAGGTTAAGTGGTTTATTAAGATCTCAAAGGCAGGTTCAGAGATAGGATTACTGGACCTCTTAATTCTTCATTAGCTAGGGATCATTTTGTATACATTCTGCTTCTCAAGACCCTGAAAAATAGCCCTTGCTTCTTAGCATTCTCAGGGGATGCTTAAGCAAAACGTAGTCAAAGATATTCCACCAAGGAATGGCCCAATTGAGATTTATGTGAGATAAGATATTTTCCTAAAGCTGGAAGAAGTGAAAGAGTGAGAAAAGAAGTTGGAATGGTGGAGTGGGCTCAAGAACTTGAGGTTGGAGTCTGACTTATCTAATGCTACAAGAATAAGGACAGATTTATCTGCACTAGTACCATGAAATAGGGACTCAGGACTTTACTGTGCTCATATGGTACCACTTACTTCCACATTATTTATTTATATCTAGCACATTTAAAGACAAATGGAAAAAAGCACAAATCTGTGACAATCTCATATGTTCCTTATATCTAGAAACCATAAAGCAGGTCTGCTGAAAGGACTGTCTTAGTCCCAAATAAATAGTTACTATTAGGGCTTAGGATCTTTGACACTCACAGAATGGGAGAGAGTCGAGAAGATTTCTGCCTCAATTACCTTTCTGGGGAAGAGGTTGTAAAAGAGGAAAGAGCTGCCATCAACTGTCAGGTCATTTAATCTTTCTCTGTTCCAGGAGTTGCAGGGAGATATCTGGTATATTGAGTGTACTTGACCCTGTGAAAAGGACTAGGCTGCCACCATTGCCGGAACAACAGATTTTATGTCTCGCTATATATTGACATAACTTGTCCTTTTACAAACACAGTGTTGTTGATATATTGCGGTCTGAAATGTTGAGCCAACCAGTGTCTTTTGCAGTTGGCTTTTTATCTTGAAGGTGTGCATACTTTGTTTTTTGGAAACAGTAAAATCTAGAATATTTAAGATTACTTTTTTCTGTATTTCTATAGAAAATAAGATCAGTCACTGAAAATTAATGTTTTTCTCTGCAGTATATGACAGACTAAGAAAGCATAGTTTATAAATTACATTGTCCTTATTTGTAGTTACTTTGAAGTAAATCTACATGATTTGCACATGCTTACCCCTGTAATGCCCTGATCCAGTTTCTTTCCCTGTAAAATTTTCTAGCCATCCTTTGGGAGGGTAACTCAAGTTCACCTCCCCAAGTAGCCTCCCTCACTTCTTCATGTAGGTAGTGTAGATACTTCCTAATTAACCTTAGGATTTTATAATTATATCTTATAACACAGATATACAATATAGTCATGTGCAATTCTGTTTCCTTCCATCTGGATATGGGCACATGCATTATTCATCTTTGTGTCTCCAGAACTTAGCATAGTTCTTGACATTCAATAAATACCTGTTGACTGAGGGTATCTGATTTTCCCATCCATTTTATGACCACTTTAGCTGCAAGAAATATCATTTATCTTGTGTTTTTCCCTATCATGCACATAATAAGAATTCAAAAATATTAAGTGAGTAAAACAAAAATAATTTTAAATATTTTACACCTAAATTAAAAATTATTATTGCCCTTGGCTTTTGTGTTTAGCACAGGAAAGCACAGATATTTGAACCATGTGATGGAACAGCCTTAAGAAAGAAGATCTATTATGTTATCTTAATTAATCTAGTATATCCTTAGATTACAATTGTTCTTCAACAACACCATTTTTTCTAAAGAAACCAAGGCCCTAAGCTCTAGAGATACTGTGCTAAATTAAAAAAAAAAGTTGTCTAGTTTCACAGCACTCACACCCTATTAAAAATGTCATTAAATAATAAATACACAAATACACATGAAATTACAAATTATGATGAATTCTATAGAGAAAAATAATTATATCTAGGTTGTAGAATACAGTGGAAGTTCTATTTGGGGAAGTAATATTTAAGCTGAAATCTGAAGGATGTGTAGAGAGAAGAATGAAGGGCACATCATTCTGTGCCCTGATAGCAGTGTAAGAGGAGACTGGGAAGTGGGGAAATGTTTGATGTGCTCAAGCAACTGAGATTAAGAATCACTGGAACATAGTGTATGAATAGTACAGTTGTATAGAAGTAGGTTGGCAGAATAAGTGGTAGTAAGATTCCGCAGGACGTTGTAGGTTATTTTCAGGGTTTACAATTTCTTTTATCTATTTTCTTATATATATCGAGGAACCACTGCAAAACTAAGCAGATTGCATGAGTTGATTTAGAATTTAAAAGCATTTTCTTGTACAGCATGGTGACTGTAGTTAATAATACTACATAGTGTATTTGAAGGTTGCAAGTAGAGTAGATCTTAAAAATTCCCATCATAAGAAAAAATTACAACTATATGTGGTGATGTATATTTACCACACATATTGTGGTGATCACTTAGCAATATATACAAATGTGGAATCATTATGTTGTACACCTGAAACTAACATAATGTTTATGTAAATTGTATCTCAATTTTAAAAAACCACATCTTGGATGCTGAATGGAGAATAAATTTGAAGAGAACAAGTGTAGATCTGGGGAAATGAGTTGGAGAGTTAGTTCTAGTGGATCTAGTGGCTGTTATAGTGATAGTCATTTCATGAAAGAGTTATTTCAATGGAAGAGTTATTTCAATGGAAGTGGAGAGATGTACAGAGATGGGAGGTATTTTGAGGGAGGAGAATCATTAGGGTTTAGTGATGAATTAGATGGTGGTGGGAGGGAAAAGGAGGTTTCAAGAATGATTGTTTTCAGAATTTAATACCTGGGTAAATGGAAGTACCAGGTACTAATATTTGGATGACTGTAGGAAGAGTCTACTTTTATGACAGATGTGAAGACTTGAAACTCAAAGATAAGTTGTGTATATTATAATTTAAAAATACCTCGGAAATAACCAGTGCAAAGACATAAAGTATGCAGCTGATTATTATGTAACTTAGAGCTCATAGAGGAAGTAGATTTGGAATATACATTTCAGAGTCAGTGATATATAGATGATATTTAATGTCATGGAAATGAATGAAAATAGTAATGAATATAGAAATATAGGAATGAATATATTCTGTACTTTTGGTTCTGTTTCTCTGGAGAATTCTGACTGATACAGCTACGATATCCATTATACTGCACAGCTCCCTACTATATACTCCGTATTTTTGGCCTTCTTAGAAGGAGTAAAATTTCTGAGCAATTTCATTTTCATTTAAAAATATATTTGATCTAAGGGAGAATACATTTCTTTTCTGATCATCTAATCTCTTCCTCGTCAGTTTAGCTGGTGGCATTATGGCATTGCTTCATACTTTATTAATTCATTGATTCTGCAAATATTTGTTGAGCATTATATGGTATGGTACTGACTCAAACAGTTATGGAGACTGAGAAGTCCCACAACTTGCCTGTAAGCTGGAGACCCAAGAAAGCTGGTGGAGAAAACTGATGTACCAACTTAAGTAGTTAGGCAGAGCAAATTCAAACTTCTGCTTTTTTGTTGTATTCAGGCTCTCAGCAGATTAGATGATGTCCACCTACATTTGGAGAGGGCCATCTGCTTTACTCAGTCCACCAGTTCAAATGCTAATCTCTTCTGGAAACATCCCTCACAGACACACCTGAAATAATACTTAACTACCTATCTGGGTATCCCATGGCCCAGGCAAGTTGACACGTAAAATTAACCATTGCAATAGCAAAGGCTTCATTATGCTATTGAATTGAACTGTAATATGTTACTAGTAGAGAAAGATAGGTACATGTTTGCATCATTCATTGCATTCTGTTTCAATGGTGGCTTAGAAACTATTTCCATACACCAACTTATTTTTATGGAATATGATACTATGTCAGTCTGGATTTATTTATATCCTAATGTAAATATAAGTCAAAATATATATTCTAGAAGCTTGTACTTTCTTCCCTTAATAGCAGCAATGATAAAAAGAAGTTGCTTTTATTGAAAGGAATTTTATTAGGAAGGAATAAAACATGGAGGTACATTTAGTTTTATAAGACTGTTTAGAAAAGAGGAAAATCAATCAATCAATCAATTAATCAGTCCTAAAAAAGTGAAAGTAAGGGACATTTGCCTCCGAGGCAGAAAGGAAACTAAAATTGTTGAGTCCCTGTTAAGCAAGGTACTGTGCTTGCACTGTATGCATTGTATACTCACTTTAACTAATGCTATTGGTACATATTGGAGGTGCCAAGATAACTGTGTTTCAATTACAGTGAAATGTCTAGTAGGTAGGAGTTTCTTTTCTAACAAGGAGTGTTGTCAAGAAGTTGAAGAGGCTGATTCTGGAAATAAAGGTAAATAAAACATTTTTCTGTGCATTAAATTCTATTCAAGTGAATGAATCCGTATCACTGAGCTAGACCTCTCCTTTAACCTTCTGTTATTTGTTTCCCTTGTGATCCTGGTTTTGATATCTGTTTGTGTTTTGAAATATTTCTTCACTTTTCAACATGACATTTTCTTTTTTGACAATTGCAGTTTTAAATTTTAAAAATGTTATATTTTGTCTGATGATTTTCATGCCATAATTAAGAGATTGTATCTTTTGTGTTTTAGTCCATGAAGTATGGCTTATTCTAGGTGCTCTGCTTCTTTGTCTTATTTCCAGCAACTGGGTTCCCTAAGGTCTGTTTTTATTTCCTTTTTCCAATTCTAGGCTCTGTCTATCTTTGCCTGTAAGGATAAACTGAAAGTGTTCTTTTCAGGGCTGCAAATCTGGACATCACAGAGGGAGCGCTGTTTTCTCTCCTGATGGCCAGCTGTGTGTCCTCGGAAGATGGCAAAAAATCAGTCTGCTCCATGTGTCCCTAGTGAGTGTGTTAGCACCCTCATAGTCTCAGGAATAATGCGGTTGATGCATAAAACCCTGTGCCTTTCTCTCCTTGACTGTAGCACCCTCTGGACATCACATACCCCTCTGAACTCTGCCCACTGTCTTATCACAGTTGCTACTTCACTCAGGAGAATTAGCAAGTGGTAGATGAGAAGGCAGAATTCAGGACACCATCTTCCCCAGAGAGGTGATCCATCTGACTATCACAAAGACATCTCAAAATTTTATGTGTTAAAAAACAGCTCCCTCCATTCTCCACTCCTCCTGCCCCCCACATAGTTGTTCTTTCTGTGAACATCCCTATCTCAGTAAGTGACACCACCACACATCTAGTACATGAAGCTAGATACTTAGAAATTGTGCGTGTCTCTTTGTATCCCCTCATTTCCACCACCCTATTCAATATCTAGGCAAGTCCTGTTGGCCAAGTCACCAAAATATGTGGGTAAATCTTACTGTCTTGTCATCTCTATTGCTAAAACTTCTTATAAGGCATCTTTAGTTTTCTCCGGGACTAATCAGTAACCACTTAATTGGACTTTGCTGCCAAAGCAGCAGGTACAGTGATTTTTTAAAAAAATATGCAAACTAGATTACCTCTCTGCGTTAAGTGGTTTCCTCTTTGTATCTGGAATTAAACCAAATTTTCATACTTTTGCTCAGAATTTCCACTGTATTTTGCTTTTTTGCCCTTTTCTCCAGTCTCACCCATTACCTACTCCCATTGGTTCTTTATGTTCTGTACTCTTACTTTCTCATCCTTAAACACATCAATAACTTTCCTTTTCCAGGCATTGTTCCTGTTGTCCTTCCTGCCTGTAGCACTCTTCTCCCAGCTCTTTGGGTACCTGACTCATTCTCACTGATAAGCGCTCAGCTAGTCATCTTCTTCAGTAGGTATTTCCTAACATCCCATTTAAAGAAGACGCTCATTGCAGTTATTTTTTTTCATATTACTTGTTTATTTCCTTCAGCATTCCCAGCAAAATTTCTCCTTATTTTATTTGGGAGGCCTCTCTGCTCTACTTAAATGCAAATGCCATGAGGGCCTTGGACATTTCAGTTTTGTTTATCCTTATATCTCCAGCTTAGAAGACTACAAATAGCCCATGATGACTTCCTTTGAATAAATGAATACATAAATACATGAATGAGGTAGTTCTGGGTAATTCAAGATGGAATGAGTGGCATTCTCATATGTGGTCTTGGCTATGTTATGCTTAATAAAATACACCTTTAATCTCATACAGGCTGCTGAGAGAGCATTATAAAGTTTCTCTTTAGATTCTCTCTATATTGCAAAACTAATTAATAACATATGTATAATTTTGTACCATTCAAAGTGGTTTATAGTATTAGTCATGTTTTTAGCAATTATAGACATCGCTGGTGATACTGAGTCCTCAAATAGGAAAAGTGCTTACTATTTAGTATCACAACATAGGTGTTGTGACAGAAGAATGGATGAGGAGCCAGGAGATGTGAATTCTAGTCACAGCTTTGCTAGTAAATAATCTGTGTAATCTTGTGCAAGTTATTTAATCTCTCTAAGCCTCAGGTTTCTCATAGGTAAAATGGGACTAATCTCATAGGATTGTGATGAAGATTACTTAAAATAATGCTTTCAAGCATCACAGAGCTATTGTTATATTTTAATAGCTAATAGTAATTATCTTAATTAGCTTGGGCTGCTATAGCAAAATAGCATTGACTGAATGGCTTCAATACCAGACATTTATTTTCTCACAGTTCTGGAGGCTGGAAGCCTGAGCTTAGGGTACCAGCATGGTTGGTTTCTGGTGAAGTTCTGCTCCCTGGTTTGTAGGTGGTCACCATATGCCCACGTGACCTCTTTGTGTTTTTGAGGAGAGGGAGAGTGAGTGAGCTCTCTGGTGTTCCTTCTTACAAAGACACTAATTCTGTTGGATCAGGGACCCATCCTTATGACTGCATTTAACTGTAACTATCTCCTTATAGACCCTGTCTTCAAATACAGTCATATTAGAGGTTAGAGCTTTAACATGTGAATTTGGGAGAGACACAATTCAATCTTTAGCAATACTAATTGTAAGATATTCTAATTTCAGATTCTCATTTGTGAATGTGTTTAGTTCTATTATTTTCTAGACTTTCCCTTTGAGTTGGTAATTACCTATTGATGCTTTCCAGAAAATAATGTTTTTCTTCTAATATTAGTTTTAGTATTTACATTAATGTACCATAATTTATTGTTTGGCTTGGGAAGAATAATTCCCAAATTGGGAGAGACACACAGCTTATTTAGGGAGTTGCTGAGATGAATTTTTTCCTGTGATATTTTAAAGTGAAGGTTTTATTAACTTGTTTCTATTTAGTATTAAGGCGGAGAATTTAAATGACTCATCAAATGGCTGATCTGTGGTATCAGTGGAAACACAGAACTTTATGGAATAGAAGCAGACTTTGAAGTCTTCATTGCACAGCAGTGTACAGCAGTGTTAAGAGCACTGGACTCCACGGCTTTGATTTAAATCTAGACTCTGTTTGTAAATAGCTATGTAACATTGGGTGAATTACTTAAATCTTTCTGGACATCAATAGTTTTATTAGCAAAGAAGAGATAAGAACACTCGTCACAGGGGATTGTGAGGATTAGATGGAAATGAGGATGCTGGGCTCATAAACTACTCACGGCATGCTGAGATACTCATTTTTCCTTCATTCCCAAGATCTGACCAACTTATGAGCATTATTTTAAATTACTGATATTATGCCCTAAATTGGTTATGAATGTGCTTTTGTAAAGGCAAAGGAAGGCTATGTTGGTGGGTTGGGGCACAATGGGTAAAATGAAGATTGGGTACTGAAGGGCCAAGGTCTTCTGTCAAATTTTGTGACATGCAGACAGTAAGAGTTTTAAAAACAGTTCTTTTAAAAATTATAATGCCTGCTATCTGTGTATGTGTGTCTGTGTGTGTGATTTGAATGATAGAGACAGAGATACGTGACATCAAATCCATATTTTTCATTACAGCTTAAAAAATAACAAGCCTAATCATTTTAAAGTCACAATGGCTTTGTCACTTCTCCATTATGGCATATTTCTATAAAACAACAAGATAACAGGTATTCCTTGAAAAACTTTCTTATAGAAAAAATTATTTAGATGATTACCAGTAATGTAAATGTTCTGTACTTGGTATATATTTTAGTTTTATAACTGGAAAATCAGGAACTTGAAATGTATTAATAAAATATTAATTGAACAGTAAAAAGACCACAAATTTTTTTTAAAAAGTTAAAAATACTTAGACTCTAATGGACATTTAATTGTTAACTGTAATATTTAGGGCATAAAATTAATCCAAAATATTTAATCTCAGTATCTTTCCTATTGGTATTTAAAATCTCAATTTGTTTGAAAAGTTTTCTGAGAAAAATAAAAATAACCTGTCTATATATTTACTCCTTTAAATGCATGA
Source organism: Camelus bactrianus (assembly GCF_048773025.1). Taxonomy (NCBI): domain Eukaryota; kingdom Metazoa; phylum Chordata; class Mammalia; order Artiodactyla; family Camelidae; genus Camelus; species Camelus bactrianus. The sequence goes on along the minus strand of NC_133540.1, from coordinate 63,416,164 downwards.
ATAATTTCTGGAAAGGAGAAATATCCTCTACCCTCTCAATTCCAGAAGTAATATTTTAAAACATTAAATTTAAGTCCTCTACACAATATGTCAGGACAATTGGTGCTGTTCCAGAAAATTAAACTTTACGGATTCAGTTAGATCAGTGATGTCAAAATTTAGTGACTTGTGCTAGAGGAAACTCCTAGACAGGATATTGGAGAATACCTAATTATAAGTGCAATGTTAGTACAAATTTGTGCGTGACTACACAGCATGAAAGACACAACAAAGCAAAAGGACAGGATATATTACAAAGATCTTTCTAATATCAGAAATATCAATACAGTGTATAGTTTGTACATACTGTATATATATAATACACTGTATATATATATATACAGAGTATATATTGTGTATAGTATATACAGAATAGCTTGTGTGTATATTTATGTATATCTATATCTATCTACTTATCTATCAAACTTTTTTTCCTGAGAACAACTATTAACTTTGGAAAAAACAAATTACAATAACAACTACAAAACTGTTTCATGGCACTGGAGAGTGATCAAAAGAGTGCTGAAACTGGAGACTATATACCTGAGTGAGATTCACATATATATAACCATCTCCTAAATCCTTGGCTGCTCCTGCACTGAGCATGCACAGGACAAGGGTATGAGCAGCTTAAGAGTGAAAAACAGCTGAAAGGCTGTAGAGTGGAGAGATTTTTAGCAGCCACTCCTCCTAAGGGAGACAGAGTTTAGAGTTTGAATCTCATGAATCTAATAAATAACTTGGGTTTTCCCAGAAGATCTAGGCTTCAGGAGTAAATACTATGCCCAGGATTAAGAGATCAATCTTAAACTAAGGGCAAAACTAAAATAGATTCACCCTAACAAAGTACCAAACCTCTGCAAATTTGAATGATCCACCAGTAATGTAACTGCCTGCTAAGAGAAAGCACAGCATCTTTCAGATGAAGGCATCAAAAGTCTTAACATCGTATCTCACAATATCCAGTATACAATCCAAAATTACCATACATGCAAAGAAATAAATATCATACATGTAAATAAACATTTTAAATGTGACCCATAATCAAGAAAAAATGAGTCAGTAGGTTTTGCAGTTAATAGGTAAGGTCTTTAAAAAACTATGATAAATATGTTAAAGCATTTACAGAAACGGATGGCTATAATGAGTTGAAAGATCATTTCAGGAGATACATGAAAACTGTAAGACTGTAAAAAATTCGTATGGAAATCTTAGAACAGTATCTGAAATCAATATAAAAGCATTAGATATTTTGTTTCAATTCAGACTCTGTAAATATTTGATAAGTGCTTGATAATACTTGATTCATTTTCTCAGTATCTCTTGTCATTTTCCAAGATTATACTCCTAGAATAAGACATTTCTTGTTTCTACTACTACTAGAAGGGAAATAATTTTTTTTAGGACCATTAAATTAGCAAAATCATTGAAGTGCTAAGTTTATATTAATTGCCGCAGTTCCTGGCCAGAATCTATTATTGCTAGCAATTCATAAAACATAAGAATTGGTGTTGAATGTCTTATTAAAAATGAAACCACATTTGGAAAGCCAAAATGAGTCATGATCTTTTAATATTTTATTCGAGTCATAAATTTAGAAGATCATAAATCACTTGAGTCATGGTTTAAGACAAATAAGCAAATAAATATATAGCAAAGTTTTATTCATTTTGAAATATTTTACTCTTTATAATAAATATAAACTTTCACATATAATAATAATTATTTTTAAAGTAATAACTCACTTGAATAGAGGATTGAAAATTTAACTAGCATCTGTCTTCACTTTGAAAGAAACTATATTCATCAGGCATCCAAGAGTAATGGCAGTTAGGAGATAAAATATACCTCAAGACCTCATGAGGCTTGTAGGAAAGAAAAAAATTGAGGGGTGGAAAAGATTGCAGTATACTGAAAATTCAGTGTCTATGAATTTAGAAGAATCAAATTTTCACTGGTTTTCAGTCCTCTTTCAAGGGTATTTGATAACCAGGAAAAAAATCTAAGGAAACAGATTCATTCCTTCATTTTATGAGCATTATAGTGTTCCTGAGTTATGCTAGACACTCTGAGTTGTTGAATATCTAAAGGTGAGTAAGACACAAACCCTTCTCTCAGTTTTGTAAAGTTTGTTGGAAGAGATAGTTGAGCAAATGGATGTTTCGTATATAGTGTTGTTAAGTTCCATGCTAGAGTTTGCCATGTGGTATAATGGGAAATCAGGGACCAACACTGAATACAGCTTGGGGGTGGAGGTTTCAAAGAGGCTTTCTAGAGAAAGAAGTGCCTGTGGTACAACTTGAAAGACAAATAGGAAATATTCAGGTGAGAGGAGCAGAAAAGGGTTGGGAGAGTGGGGAGAAGAGTGTCCTAGTCACAGAAGGAAAATATGCATATCTCACAGTTGGCTCTGGGAATACAAAAAGTTTGACTAACTGGGATGCAGTGCGTAATATAAAATATACTGATGAAGAAAGTGAGAGAGAGAGATGGAAGTGAGATTAGGGAGGGCCAGAGAAGCCATTAAAGAATTTTAAGAAGAGTATTAATAAATTCAGATTTTAGAGAGAATACTTTGAAGGTAGAATCGATTTTATTTGAATCAGATTTAATGGAAGCAGGAGGATCTTTAATTGACAAGTATACTAATCCAGGCAAGAAATTATGTAGATCTAAACAAAAGTAGAGAAGGGGCTTAGGAAAGAAAAAAATGTATTTGAATGCTTTTAGAGTTAATTTGAAGCACTGTCACTGACTGAATTTTGGTTGAGGAAAGAGATAGTTATAGATTATTTTGCTTTTTGTCTGGGCCACTTTATGGGTATTAGTAATATTCTATCAAATGGGAAGAAGACTTTCCAAGAATCAACAAAGATGGCTATTTCATTTTGACAGGCTTATTTTGAAATTTCTGTTGTACATGGGGTACAATGAGAGATGGTCAACAGAATTTTAATCTGGAGCTCAAAGCTTGGACCTCAGAAAAGAAGTCTAGATATGGGCGTATTGTAAATGTAGATTTGGAAATAATTTTCAAAGATGTTGATGTCCTGGGAGTGGATGAAATTATCTAAATAAGACTCTATATGAAAGCTATAAAAATATGAAGAATAGGCTTTTGGGGTAAAGATTAGCATGTAAATAGTAGAGGAAGAAAGGCCAGAGAGAGGAATGGCCTGAGGAGAGGAAGGAGGCAAATACCATGGAAGGAGAGACTTCTCATGGTGGGAGTGATCAGAAGGTATCTATTGTGTCATTCTGGTCAAGGACTGAATATACCCCATGAATTTAGCAACAAAGAAGGCAATGGTAGCTTTGGCAAGGGTAATTTGTGCAGAATGGCTTGTTGGAAGCCACAAAGCATTAACCAGAGAGGCGGAAAAGATTGGTAAACAAAAGGAGAGAGCAAATGTAAATAACACAAGATGGAAGGAGATGTGAGTGTGCTTAAATTTTGAGGGAGAATCACAGTGAAGTGAAAGAGGTCATGGTTTAGAAGACAGATGGTTTAATTGATTGATGACTACTCTTGAGAAGGAGGTGCCAAGGATCTAGAACACAGGTAATGAATGGATCAAGAATGTGAGGAGACAGTGACCAGAGAAGGCTGCAGCAGCTTGATGAGGTGTGCTGACAGTGAGCCTAGTCAGCAGTCTGGTGGCCACTTGAACACCCAACCCCACAGTGAAATGAATCCAAGTATGATACAGAAGAGCTGTGTTGTTGTGAAGACGTGGAGCTCAGTTGCAAGGAGCAATCAGAACCAGAAAAGAGCAGTGTCAAGGTAATTAGGCAAGGGTATTCATCAGCTTTAAGGAATTACACTTCCAAAAATAAAAGGAAATGCGTATTAAAGTTTTAAACAAAATGAATTGTAGGGCAGAGTAATAAGTAGGAATGTCGTAAGGTCATTTGCTTGATCTACCTGCTGTCAAATCGGAGTTATACCTACAACTCTCTTGGGTAAGGAATTCAAAATGAATAGATTAATTCTTTCTTCTAATACTTAAAATTAATATAAATAAAGCTCTAAGCTTTTTTTTTCCTACTCAACTATATAACCTGGTACTTTGGTGGGATGAAAAACATGATTGTGTGCAAAGCAACTGACTTCAGAGAAATGAGAATCTGATCTGTGCTGTCTCATTACCCAAAGACAGGGACTCTGTGACTTTCCCCTAAGACTTTAAAAAACCATTAACAAATTCATGTGCTGGAAACTAGTTCCTTTTGCCTATGACAAATTTTGGGGGGGTTTGGTTTGTTACCACAAAATATAATAGAACAGTGATTGATATGCCTTCTATGTATTAAGAAATGAGATTATTATGGCAAAATGCCTCTGAACTATGCCTCCCATTTCAGGTTATGGGACTCAAGGAAGGTATGGGTAAACACCTTCATGTTTGACTCATTTGTTCAAAGCTGCCTAAATTCTCAAATGTCTTATAGGAAGATAGGAGAGCAATAGAAACAGAATTATAAGGTGTAGGGTCCTATTCATTGTGTTACAGGTGATCATTAAATAAATGTAAATTTATTTATTTATTGCCTCAAAGCACTAGAGTTTGTGCCACTGTAGAGTCCTTCCTGGTCAAAATAAGTGGTCTGGTAATGAAATGTTGCAGGAGAGGCTCATGAAATCTTATGTCCAGGAGGGAGACAGGTATTGTAATGATGGAGAACTGGCTTGTATTTTCAGTCAAGTGAATGAAAAAGTGTCTTCTAGTTCTCCATAAAGCCTTGTTTAAAATAAAATAATCTCCCTTGTTCAAGCTGGATTAACTGTGACACACAAGCTTATGGTCACCAATTATTAGTTTTCAGGCACTGTGTATGAAGGGAATTATTATCCCATACTTGATCTACCTGCTTTTTAATCAGCATGGGTAGCATTTGAAGGACCTGTTGTTTATTCTAATTAATACTGGAGTTTCTATTCCCTTTGGTATGCAACTACTATTGTGTCTATTGTTTTCAGTTCTTTTAGAATGCTCTTTTCCTTTACAGATTTAATATGCGAATCATGTATATATTTCTTTGAGTTGTCAGTGAAAACCATTCTTCTCATCTGGGCTTAGATGGCTGCGGCAAAAGGCTTTAGAAATCCCTGTTTCAGAGATTTGTATAATTTGTATTTCAGATCATGCTGGAGAATGATGAAATAGTGAGGCAGAAATAATCTGAGGATAAGACCTGAGAATCCAAATGTAAGAAGTATTCACAATGTATTATTTCACCCGTTCTAAATATTTCCAAATAAAACACAGGTTTTGGAGAAATACAAATGATTTGAAAAAAAAATCATAAGTTTGGAAATACAGTGAATGAAGTATACAGAAGTACGGATTATCATAGTCCTTTTGGAATCTACTACTTAAGCAAAGTAATAGTTTCTCTGAAATCTTTTCAAAAAGACATCTGAAAAGACTTGGAACAAGTAATTAGCATCACATGCATAAAGGGTTCACATACGACCTGGTGTGACAGAAAACAACTTCTGTTTATGATCCTCTCCTGACTTGAAGGAGAGTGAAATTGGGTCTATGTCGAACATTTTGTTTGCTGAGAAGGATAATGGAAATAGATGGAGATTTGCACGTTTGGAATTATTTGAATCATAGGAACTGTGCTGCAGTTTGAATTGTAGGAACAGTGCTAAATTTGTCTTGAAAAATGATGGGTGAATGGTCTTTCTGCGGCTGAGAAATAGACCAAGGAGAGGCTGCAAGGAGGAAAGGTGAAGAGGGAGAAGGAAAGTGGGGGAGGGAGGTGAGGAGGGAGAGAGGGACACACGATTGCCTAGGGGCTGACTCGAGAGGATGTGCCAAAGGAGTTTTGTGTCCTGAGAGGCAAGTTCTCCCATTGGACAAATGTACAAAATTTACACTTGTCATTGAGGACACATAAAAATAAAAAATGTGATACACATGAAGTTAGTTAAAATATAGGTCATATAAATAATGGTAAATGAAAATAGTAGGTTACTGGGAACTGGCTATCATACAAAGCCAGAGTACGAATTCCTTCCAGAGCACTCTGGGGCGGTGGACGGGTATCGTTCTAGGCACTTTAAAAGGCTGCACTGTCTCTTGCTGCAAAGATTATGAAAAGATGGAAAGTCAAAATAATTTCCAAAGGAACTGTCTCCTCTAAGGTAGGAATGAAGAAAGAGGAGTAGAGGACAAAGGGGAAACAGAAGGGCTCTGAAAAGCAAACTGCCACCTGGGGATGAGATAAAGGAGTAAAATGTTCAAATAAAACAAGCAGAAAAACAGTTTCCTCACCTTTCTGCTTAAGGATAAGCCTGTTAGAAGGAAGGAGAGGCATGTGACCCACCCTAGTCCTTCATTAACAAGCACTCTCACTTGCTAAGGAGCCTGTAACTTCATAGCAGGGCAGAAATCCTCCTTGGTGCCAGGAAGCCCTTGACTATATCAACCCCTGTGTCCTAGCTGTCAACCAAAGAGATACTAAGAAAGAAATGTATTCATGTATTCTTTGGGTTTTAGAAAGAATTTTTGTTTTTAGGAAAAAAGATTTATAACTGATGACAGCCTGGGGCAGAATGGGAGGCATGTGGAAATATTTGCTAGGCTAGTAAATCTGTTGTGGAGTTATGCACCATTTAAGCCTAAGAGTATACCCTGACTAGCCATCATTCTGTTAACAGAACCTCTCTATTAATTATTTTACTTGGCCAGGAAGTTTATATTTGATGTTAATAAAGTTAGTCCGGCAAAACACTGAGGTGATTTTTCCCTCTATGAAAGAAAGAAGACTTTTTGTTTGTTTGTTTTTCAGCACAGTTCAATGTTAAGGGAATTTGGAATTTTGCAGTGAGAAATAAATGCATGGTATAAATTCTTTTTACTAACATCAATTTTTGGTTTATTGGAATACTACATCAAGAATCTATACAACGGGGAAAATCCTATTTATTATTTTACTTGTGGCAGAGTAAGAAATATTTTTATTTAATGAAATATGGAAAAGTTTCAAGAACAGTTTAATTTATTCAAGAATAGATAAGTAGACCTCATTTTTAGTTCTGAGGCTATTAAGATAGTCCTGGAGACATTGACTTTGTCCTGAAGATTCAGACTAAAATCTTTCCTTTGTGTGCTGGGTCTCTGGGCATAGTATCAGGTTGGAACTCAGGAAGCCTAAAGTCTAGAACTGGTTCTCCTTTGAATGATTTCTGACCTTTTGAAAGTCACATCACATGACTGCACATTTTCTCATGTATAAATTGAGAAGGTAGCTGACTCACGAAACTTTACGTTTTCAGTTGTTTATTAATTCACTATCCATCCATCCATCCATCCATCCATCCAGAAAGCATCATGCTAGGCACTGAGGATACAGTGGTGAATAAAGCACATCTCTTGCTCAGTTGTCTACAGTAGATCTAAGAATTTACCTGTGATAAAATGCCCACATTTCTTAGGGAAATTACCGAGCACCATTTAAATTTAACCTAATTTTAAAGCACCTTATTCTTTCCTCCTCTATTTTTTGTATACTTTTGAACTTATTTTTAAATGAGGTTTAATTGTAAACTAGAGAATTGTAAGTGGTTATTAAATGATACACTGTTGTTGACATAAGTGAAATTTCAATTATTCACACATTGTCTAGTTAAAACTATTTAAATTTGCATTAAAAACTACTTGAACAAAGTAAAATAGGATAACATGACTGACATTTAGAAATAGTCATTAGTCTTAGCAGAGGGAAGAGACAACACATTTGTAGAGAGTTACCTTTATCAGATTAGAAATGGAGAACATTAAAATAAATTCTGACAAGAATCTTGCCAGCCTAAAAGCTGCACTGAAAGCTGGATGAAAGCTCATGAATAAAGAAGAAAATAATACATTAAGGACAGAGACCAATCTGTTTCCAGATAAGGGGTGTCATATGGAAAGGGAGAGGAGCACTTTGGCTTTAAATGCAAGATCTAACAATGGATCATTCCATTATAATGGATCATTCATAGATAACTGAAGGAGGTGAGGTGTACTGTGAATTATGTGGACAATAGAATTAGAAGGATTTAGTTTATAGAAGGAATTTTTCTTCTTAAAATTTATGTGTTGAGTATACATTATAGAAAAAGCTAAAGTGTTAGAATGATGGTGTTATGACTTGTTCCCCCTCTTTTTTTAACCTCTTTTATTGACATTACAATGTACTTTAACTATAAAAGGAGGAAGAATGGTAATGGATTAGATCCTTGAGTTTAGTTTTAGCTTGGGTTCCAAGTCAGATTCCTCTGCTTACTTGACACATAATTTTTAGCAAGTTGAACTCTCCAAGCCTTGGTTACATCACCAGTCAGCTAGTATGATAATACCTCAGACTGTTAATGAGGCTACTAAATTAAATAATACATGTAACTGACAGTACTTAGGCATATGGTCTTAGTATGCCTTATAATGAAAAATAATTAACCAGATAAAGAAACATTGAACATCTGGAGGAAAGTATATCTAGATTTTATAATCTTAATGCCCACTTGTTTCTAAATAAATAAACAAAGATCCATGGTAGCTTATTGACTATGAATTTAAATGAAATTATTTCCTTCTTCAGTTGAATCATTTAAAAAATCACCAGGTGGTTTCTTGAACTCATTATCTTAGAGTTTAGGTTAGTTGTATTTGCTCTATTTTTCTGGCCAGAGATTTCCCTAAGTTGACTATTTTTCCAACAAATGGAATCTTTTGAAATAGAAACTGGAGTAAGTCTGTAAATGTCAGTATCAATCAGTCTATCACTTTGAAAATCAAAACCACAACAAGATTTCACCTCACCCATGTAAGAATGGCTATTATCAAAAAGTCAATGTATCCCTAAACTGAATAAACAACTATAAAGTCATCTCTTGCTGGCAAAGGGTCAGAAGCTAAAATACTACTTATTAATATTAACCCAAGCTGGATGATGATGATGGAAAATGAAACAGGGACAGAAGACAAATGGTATCCACTCTCCTGCTTTTGAGAGCAAAAAAATAGTTGTGTGAACTGTCAATTAGCAGCTCATCTTTTTCAAAGGACATTTTGTTAACCTGTTATTAACTGTTAATCTCTAGTAAAGAGGCTATAGTGTTAATCAATGGATTTTTCTGCATTGGTTTAAAATCTTCTTTTAACTAAATTAGAAAGAATAAAAGGTAGAAATGATGAAATAAAGAGAAGCTGAGAGGTCTGGCAAAAGAATTTTTCTCTACTTCTCTGACCTGGGCTTCAGGTGGCTGAGGGTGTGGAGATTTGGAGGGAAAAACAGGAGATGTGAGTAGAGGAATTTGTGCTCACCTATATTCATAGAAGGTGACACAATTATTGTGTCATTCAGAGGGTGTGATAGAATGTTCTTATGAACATTTCTAATCAGGGTACAAAATACCCTGTGCTGATAGATTAGAGATGTATGAAATGTTCTGTAATAGCGTGTTATCTTCATCAGCATACGTAAGCATTCTCTCTGCTGGAGCATACCTCCAGCTGCATACAGGCCATTTCCATCTTGCTGGATTCTCCTAAAATGAATTTATCTGCTTCACCCAAGATTGCTGCATTTTCTCACAGATTCCATATTTCTTGTCAATAATGTCCCAATTTTCTTAGTGATTGAATCTTTAAATAGAATTTTTCCATTTCCTCTCCCTCAGTCTTTAAATCTAATAAGTCACCAAACTGATGATTATTTTGAAAGTTTTCCCACTGATCCCTTTCTATTTCACTGTTAACTTCTCTAGCTTCAATGTTTTCGCTTATGTATCTCTGAAGATAAAACCCTTCCTATCTATCCTAGAATATTCTTGTTAGTGTTAAATAAAATACTGTATAGACTGTGTTCTATGAAAGGTTATAAAATTGGAAAATTTTTTCCCTATAGATTCTGAGCTAGTTTTGGACTCCATTATTGCTCCTTTGCCTTGCCATCTAGTATGCTATGTATAAATACATTATGCATATTTCATATGCATATATACATATATATATCTTTGTATAATATGTATTATATGTATTATACATATATACATATTCATGTAAGTAGTGGACACAGAACTACTACATATAAACAGTATTACAGTGCACTAGAATTTGATACTATTTGTATTAATGCTTCCTGTGATTTTCCTCCCTGTTTTCTGTCCCATTAGTACTCCTACGAAACACTTACTTAAGCATATGTCAAAGCACATAGTTCTTTTCTCCAAATAGATAGGGCTGGGGTAGAAGAAGAAGGAGATGGAGGGGTGGCTGAGACTGGAGAGAATAAAGTGTAGGGACTGAAATCTTACAAATTAGAAGAATAAATTTTATTTTCAAGTGGAGGGGACTCTGTGCTGAACTGACCTTAAGTGTTGGTCTTTCCATCCCAAACACTGCATAATACATCACTTGCAGACACCAGTTTAATATGGGTGACTGGTTACTTGAATGGGGTCAAAATTGTGAGGGAAATCTTTCGCTCTAACTAAAATCTACTATACAGAGCCCATTAGAAAATTTCCTATGACCTGGGCCACTAATATTTCTGACTGAAATACATCTTCTTTTATAGGATTTTGTAAGGTTCAAGTAAAATCATTTGTGCACAATGCCTAGTACATATTAGATTTTAAATAAATATTTGATGAATCTCAATCATGGGTATTTATATTTGGAAGAGAACTCAGAGGTAATCTAGTTCAATCTTCTCATTTTACAAATAAGACAATGAGCCCAGAGAAAAGTGGTGATTTATACAAAATAATGCTGAAATATAATACCAGGTCTGGCATTCATCTGTCCTGAGTCCCAGTTCTCTTTCCACTGAATTACAAAACTTTGCATCTCTTTTGTTTTGTGTCATCATATCTATCACTCTTCTTCCTAGTTTTCTTTCTGTCTTAGGCACATATAAAACATCATGCTCATTTGACTTTACAAACCTAGATTTTCTCCAAATATAAGAAACAATTACATTTATATTTGTCTACTGATATTTGCCAGTGGCAATGTATTTATGGTAGAATTGCTTTAGTTGCAGCAAAACCATCACTATCAGGATGCTTTAGGGTGTTATATTAACTAAGGAGAATTTGTTAGGGGGGATTGTGTATTGCTTTTATTCAATATACATTAAAAGGAGCTTTAGCTATATATTGAGCTGATTTACAGTTTTTAACTATCAAAAACATATTTTAGTGTACATTTTTGCATATCTAAAATAGATGCCTTCTCATTTTCGTTACTGCATGTAGTCCCAGTTTACTGATAAATTGTTTTCTAAGAATTAATTTTTAAGCTGATTACTGCCACTGGAAATAAATTTTAAGTTGACTGTTGGTACTGGGAAATAACTTTTCCTTAAAGACAATGTCATATATTTTGGTTAGTTTGATCTACAAAAGCTTTTAACTCAGAATATGTCAATAAATAATACAATAATATTATTCAGTTGTACTACTGGTAATTAAACAAATAGAAAAATAAGAAAATAATTACTTTGTCTTATTTAGCCCCACCCCCTTTAAGCAAAGTATAGAAATGATCAGTCTAATAGGGAAGTGAAGAACACATTCTCTAGAATCAAGACTTTCTGGGTTCAAATCCTGACTCTATCATTCCATAGACTAGGCAGTTACTTAACTCATCTAATGACTGTTTCTTCATCTGTCAAATGAAAATAACAATAGTGCCTCCCTTCTGCAGTAGTCAGAATTCAATTGGTTAATCTATTTAAAGCACATACATCAAGTCTCTGGCACATAACAAGCATAATAAGTGCTAGATGCTTTTATAGAGCTATCACAAGCATTATTCCTTTTATTAGTGATAATAGTTAGGTTTATTTTGGTCTCATGAATAGATGAATGTAAGTGCAGGTTGGAATCGCATATTCATGAGCATTAGGTACCAGACACTTTAATACATACATTATCTTGATTAGCCCTCATCCAAAAAGATTTCAAGAAAAGAAATAAGACTTCAGTATTTTATAAATGAGAAAATGGGCAGAAGATTGGCCTAGGGTACCTGCCGGTTCTTTGCAGTTCTGTTTAATGGAAGGAACAATGGGTCATCTTGCATTCCACAGGACTGAATGGACTCCACTTGAAATATTACCAGTAGTATGAATTTGGGTACTTTTCACCTTCTCAGAGCTTCAGTTTTCTGATTTATTAAAATGAAAGAAGATAATTTCCAGCAGCCCTACCTTCAGGGGGTATTGTGAAGATTGGTACAGTTAGTGTATGAGAATGCACTTTGTGTAATTCAAAAAAGACTTAAACATGAAGTACCATTCTAAAACTTGGTCCTTTGAGCTAGTTCTCTAAAAGAACACAACTCTAAAAACCTTCATCCAGGATTCAAGTCCAAGTTCTGCTACTTAACTAATGTTAAAAGTTTGAGATTCAGTTTCATTTTTCTATAAAACAAGAAAAATTCACCTAGATATTGTGAGAATTAGTATTTATGTAGAAGTTATTTACAAACTATGAATCACTATAAAAGGTAGGTCAACATTATGTCTAAAAGATAAAAGGCCAGTGTTACAGGCCAGTTTTCTACCTCTGTATTTTTCTACCACCTGATGCTTTCTGAGTGCCATAGTGCTGGCGTGTATATTCACAGTAACGTGCCTAAAGTAACAGGTGCCATTTACTGAGAGCAGTTCTATATGCCAGGCACCTTTTGAAGTACTCAACATTTATTGCCTCATTTAATCCCTATACAACCACATGAGTATGCATTATTATCATTTTCATTTCATCTTACAGGGATTGTAACCTCTCTGAGGCTAAGATAGGTTATATTACCCAATATATTTGCCAGAGTCAGCATTTGAACTTGGCACACTAAGAGTCTTTGTTTCTAGTGATTACATTCACTTGTCTAAGAGTAACAAAAATGTCATTCGTTTATCTGTTCATCAAACCATTCGATATTTCCTTTTCTGAATGTTTAGTGTCTAATTCTCTCAAAGTTAAAAAATATAATCTAATTCCACAAACAAAAATCATTTTTAAGTAAGCAAAATGATTTTTATGTAAAAATAAGCAAGAATGGCTAAGAAAATTTTGGGAAAAAAAAAGAATAAAAAGAGTGGAGAGTTGCCCTTTTAGATATTAAACTATGTTATAAAGCTTCATTAGTTTAACCAGTGAGATGATAATGCATGAACAACCAGATAAAACAGGGTAGAAAGCCAACAGAGCTTTGAACACATCGGAGAATTTAGACTATGATAATTGTAACATTTGAAGTTAATGTTGAAAAATGGGTTACTCAAAAAACGGCAGTAGATACAACAGGAAATTATCTAAAAAATAAAACTGGGGTCTCATTCCACAATTTACCTAAATAAACTTAAGCTAGATCTAAAACAAACACATTCTGAAACCACAAGAAGATTTTGATTCAACCTAATCTATCCATATAAAGAGTGATCTTATAAAATTGACAATAATTGATACTTTTCTCACATGCAAGAGTATGTTCAGAAGTATTGAGAATTTTAAGATAGTAGTTCAGGATCATTCTTTTTGCATGTGGCTCTCCAGATTTCCCAACACCATTTATACAATCCTTTCTCCATTGTGTATTCTTGGCTCCTTTGTTGTAAGTTAGTTGACCATATATGTGTGAGTTTATTTCTGGGCTCTCTATTGTGTTCCATTGATCAATGTGTTTATCTTTAAGCCAATACTGCATGGTTTAATTATTATAGCTTCAGAATGTAGTTTGAAATCAGGAAGCATGGTGCCTTCAGCTTTGTTTTTCTTTCTCAAGAGTGATTTGGCTATTCAGGGTTGTGGTTTGTGTGTGTGTGTGTGTGTGTGTGTGTGTTGTGTGTGTGTGTGTGGTTCTATACAAATTTCAGAATTATTTGTTATACTCTGAAAAATGCTATTACAATTTTGATAAGAATTGTATTGAATCTATAGATTGCTTTATGTAATAATGACATTTTAACAATATTAATTCCTCCAATCCGTGAGCACAAAATATCTTTCCAGTTATTTATGTCTTCTTCAATTTCTTTCATCACTGCCTTACAGTTTTCAGTGTTGGTTAAGTTTCTTCATAGATAATTTATTCTTTTTGACTGAATTGTAAATGGTATTGTTTTCTTAATTTCTCTTAATGATAGTTTACTATTAGTGTATAGAAACACGACAGATTTCTGTATGTTGATGTTATAGCATGTGTTACTGATTTCATATGCTAAGAGAAATCCATGATGCGTAAACATGGCTGCAATCTTGCCTGCACCTGTAACTGCAGCATGAGAAATATTAATGGGTAACTATAGAAGAATCTTTTCAAGTGATTGCCAAGCATTCAAGGGCTGCAGATATTCTTCTTAAAGTGCTATCTTTTCTTACTTTTTTTTCAAGGAATAAACATTTCTACTTCTCAAGTACTAGTAGGAAACCAAAAAGGAACACGCAGAGACTTTTTTAGACTTTTCAAAATAATTTCTATCCATTAGTCACCCATAAAGAGCAGGGAGAAGATTTAATCAAAGCAAGTGGCGTTTGTGATCACTGCAAAGCTGAAGTGTAGGAGGCACTCTTGATTACAGCTTGTATCTCTGTTGGGGTAGACGTTAGAGGGAACAAACAGCTATTAGTTTTCTTTACACTTCACTGTTTCAATATCTGTCATAAATTTAAGGTTTTTTTTTAACTTTGTTTTGATTTTAGTTATTTTCCTTTAAGATAATAGGGTTTTAAAATAGTTGGCTAAATTTTCATCATATCCTGAAGAATTAAAATTTTATATAATTTCAGAAGTATAAAAAGCAGATACATTCTAATGGTGTTCATTGATTCATCAACCAAAATACAAACTTTTATCAAAATATTTGAGTGAAAAACACTTGATAAACAATCATGAACTTCTGTATAAAAGTGCTTACAATATTAATTTTTATTTATTGGGGAGTTACTGTCTTATACATGACAGAAACTTAAAAAGATAATTTTATGGTTCTTGACTTTCATTTCCCTAGAAAATCTACCATTGAAATGTGGGTTTTATACCTGGATGATAATATAGATTTTTAAAAGAAAGCAGAATACACAAGATATATATTTTTAAAATATGGAAATATTTTTAAAGGAATATATGGTTTTATAATTAATAATAATATGACAGAATATGCATGGAAATAACTAGAAATGTGTCATGGAGGTGTAGAAATGAGGGAAGGACACAAAGGTAAATCACATTGCAGTATACACAAGTTTGTACATCTACATAATGTATTACTGTTTGAAGTCTAAGTCATATGGATAATACCAAGTATTTTTTATGGCAACAAAGTAAGCAAAGTACATAAAGAAATTGGTTATGGGGAGAGTCAGACAGAAAAATTCTAGTTTATTCACAAAGCTAGCATTTCAGCAGATTCTCAATTAACGTGAACATTTACCACTGCTGATACTGAACAATAAGTGCTCTTTTAGAAAAATATATACATATTATGTGACTTTATTTGTTTAAGCTGGTTAGCTAAAGGAAGACAACAAGAAAAAGTTCAAATTAATATTACAAAATGTTATATAACTACTAAAACACAGAAAAGGAAATGTAGTATCAAATTCTTGATTCATCTTTAATGGATATTCTCCAAGAGTAAGAAGTTTATAGGCTAAATCTGAAAAAGTTGAAAATAACTCTTTTTTTCCCTTCTATGGTTGAGCTTTGTTTTAACTTCAGTTAAATATCACCATAGGAAATTTTCCGTTTACATTTCTTGTTAACTAAATGCAGAGAAAAAACAAGCAACTTTACGCCACTTGGATACTGATTTTATCCTTAATGTAAATTATTTTAACTGTAAATCTTGATAAAATCTACAGCTGTCATAAATACAAATTCTTGACTAATTAAAAGAAATAGAATAAGAGTCAAATACAAATGTCTTGAAATTAGTTCTGCATTCATTTTAAACTGCATTTGATTTTAATCAAAATTTTTTAAAGAAAAAATAATATTTATCTGCAATATAAACAAAGTCCTGTTGCTGATTTGAGATGTGTATTATATATAATATCATATATAATATTATACACACACATATATATAATATATATACACACATTTATAATATAATACATATATACAGTCACAAATTTTCTTAAGATCATAAAGCAAATCTGTCTTGGCATACCCTCATTTACACAAATCTGATGCATCTTTCTGGGTGTTTCTTTTTAAAAGTAAAAAAAAGACAAAGAACCACATACACCATGGAAGCTTTTTGCCAGTTTCTCAACTGTGGCAAGATTTTAATGTGCTACCATAAAGAATAGCAGTAAGATAAGGGATTAATGAAATTTAAGGTGCTGATCAAATCTATCATTCTAAAATAGATTTTTTTAAGCTACAAATGTATTTTAAATCAGCTTGTGAGTTGAGCACTAGATATTTAAAATTTGGCTTTTCATATGCCAACATATATTAAATAAAGAGATAAGTTTTTAAATTTTGTTGAGTAATTGGTATGGCTTTAATAGATAGCTTTAATAATAATTTTCATTTATAGTACTTTAGCCAAGATTTCAATAGGTAGCCAAAATCTATGACTATATCTACCAATAAGTAGAACAAAATAGACAAAGATCACTTTGTTTTTCTAGACACTAAATTATTCTCACACTGGAATGTAAACATTAATACAATAAGCTCAGCAAATAGGATAATGTTAGAAAAGCATTCCTTCCTAAAAGTTTATAAAAATGTTATAATTTTAATTTTCAATTTTAATTTTATAGCAATGTACTGAATAGTATATATTTCCTAAAGGTGAGCTTTGGCAAGAATATTAACCAATTACCACCAAAAACAATAGAACCAACCTTAGCCAAGGCTTTGGGGATTGTGTGATATTAATATTTTATATTTTGCTACTATCTGAAGATACTGTTATTTAAAGTGCAGGAATCTGTAAGTTAAAGAGATATTATTATTTCAATATACACACTTAACAGACAAATTTAAAGTCAATGGGTACATATCATACAGGATCTTAAAACTCAGAAAACTATAAATTAAGGATACATTTGGTTGAGTTATGAGGCATACTTTGTCCTTTAAAATTGTAAAATACATTATGTAAGAAAGAGTATATTAACGTGCTTGCTAACTCTTTCGGAAAACCTAGTTCTATATTATGTGAATCAAATGTTAGACAATCCTACAGATTGTCTCCTAGGGTTTAAGAAGCTTCATGCAGCCATAGAATTTTAATACTGATTTTCAGGTTCAATACTCCAATTTTAATGGTGAGGAAATAGTTCTAGAAGTATTAACTTTTTTCTCAAGGCTAATATTTTGTCTTTTTACCTGTTACTGGATAGAACCACTGGTATTATTTTCAAACTATGTATGTACTTAGGCAGCACAAATGTCAAGGGCAAGTGGGGGTTATTAATCCTAAATTATCTGAAAGTTTCATATTAGTTTAATTTTTAGACATTGCTAGGTTCTATATAACTTAGACATATAATTTATTTCTACTGGCTGTTCTTCAGAGAATTTAATCTACGAGGCTTGAAACTGAGCACAGTTCCTAAAGATTGTGGGAGAAAGAAAAATGGAATCAATGTTTCTCAGTAGTTGCAAAGATCTTCTCAGTGATTTGACTAAAATTTCTTAAGCTTTTCTTTATTCTTGTTCACGTGTATATGAGAGCTCAATCAACAACCACTATTCTTTTATTAGTATTAGGCTGTCTCAGAGTTGTTTACGGAGTTGTTTTTTCCCAACAGTCGTGATGAATTTGTACTCCTATAACCAATACTCTCTTATCTCTCAAGTACGATCTGTAAAATCAATGATGTATTCTCTAGGAGACAGCATATAATTAAATGGCCCATCCAGGGTACGATTCATATCTTTGATATAGGTAGTCATACTAAAATATGAAAATAGCATGATTACTAGAAATAACTGTATTCCAAATCATAGCAGACAATATTTTAATTCAAATTTAAAAAGAAATTTGAGAAGAGCTATTTATATTTTAAAATTTAAATTTTTTTTGGACAGAATGGGTGTTAATTCTGAGATATTGATGGTCGTACCACTAAGTGACTGTGAAAGAAATCCAAGGACAAGGTGATTTATTGTGAAAGTCCATGCACATGTGTCATTTTATGCCCAGAACACAATCTGAGAAAAAGAAATATGGACTTAATGTCTTAATTTTTGAAAGTTTCTAGGAGAGTCACACTCTCAGTTTGAATTGATATTTGTACTTTGAAATTATACATTAATGAAGTAAAAAGGAATATTTATGCCTTACTCTCATCTGTTATGTGGGGGCAAATATAAAAACAGTTCCTTTTGCTTTTGTTTCTTCTGGGACTCAACTCAAAGGAGAACTCATTAAATTTTCACTTTTTCCTAGAAAAATGTTACATGTATATGAAGGAAAAGGATCTATAATCTATAATTTCTGAACTTAATTTGTCTAGAATTGAACAGGGGAAAATGTTTTTTAAAAAGATGCTTAAACCAGCAGGAAAGAAATAAAAGACAAGAGACTAAGTGGGAAAGATTAAGACAAATTCTTCTGAAATATAATACATCACATCAGTTATTTAATATGATTATGCCTAGAACATAGCTGGTAGAAAATGTTTCTCTAAAAAAGGATGCAATATGAGCAAGATGTTAGAAAGTGAGGGTTGAAATTATAAGGAGAAACTTTTTATACAAGATGACCATGTTATTGAAGTTCTGGTAGTTCTCAGATTCTTTTTTTAATGTTGTAATGTGATAGTTTGGTTGTTTGTGTACTTCATTTTTAAGGTTTTTTTTCATACAGAAATATAATGAAATTATGTATATTATAGGCTGAAATGACTAAACTGATGTGAAAAAATTGTTTTCAAATACTAGACATCATGATAAAATATTAACCAAACATGCTTTGTTTGTCAGTAACAAAGGAAAAACATACTAGTGTTAAGATAGAATCCATTTTCTACATTAGATTGATCTAGTCTTAAAACCTTATTTATCATTGTTAAGTGAGTGTCTGTAGGTAAGTGGTTTTTAAATTGTTGAGTGTGTTTTTTTAAGCAATGTCTAGACCATGCAGAAGAGATGAAATGGTTACTCCATCTGAATTTACGGTGGCTCAACATTGTTTTATCCTGTGCATATAACTACTCATACCATTGAAAGACTATAGCAGCAAATAAATGGAAAGATTAAAAATGCCAAGTGTTTTTTAAGGGAAGTGTCCATGTAGCTGATTGTAGTTCTACATAAATAAATGAATCACAAGTGGAATAAATAGTAAGTGGCATAATCAGTACAATTTGCTTATCCTTGGAAAAACCTCCCTGATTTGTACTAGATACTCACCAACTGGAGAGAGGAAGATAGAATAGATGACTCTAAGATTCTTTTTTAACTGCACACATTTATAAAAAAAAAAAAATCTCACTCATTGAGTCACATAGTGGTAGACAGAAAAAAACTTAATGAAAAAAATAATCCTAGTAAAACATCACTATAATAATTTTGATAGGTTTTCTTGTTTAATGTGTCATTCCTGGGATAAATGAAACTTCTGAAAGATTATATAGTACATCAAAGGCATTCTGTTCAATAAAGGAAAAAGATGACTAGAGCTACAGAAAGCAATCAACTGGGACTCCCAAAGGGAAATTTCAGAAGTTTATGGTGGAGTAATTAAGAATACTCTGCAAAAGGTAATAAAAAGTCTTTCTGTAAGGAAGAGACTGTTCTATCACAAACTGATATTATACATGGACAGTGGCTTATAGAAGACAAAAGGAAAGTAAAATAAAATTTTGATAAAAAGAAATAAAACAATGAAAAAAGAGAAGTAGGAGTAAAGCATCAAAGCTTACTATATTAAATTGCCATAATTAGGTGTTTTCCTTCTCTGATGTGCCACAATTTACACAAACGCTAGGTAAATTATATGGAACAGTACCTTCCTTTTAGCCTTTAGCTGTTCATGATACTTGTCACAGGTGTCTCCAGGGATCTCTCCTCCCCAGAGAGTGATTCCAACAATGGTGTATGTGATACCCATGACGAGCAATGGGAAACAGTACACCAGTATAATGACAATAATATGGTAACTGCAAGAAATAAGAAAAACACATGCTGAAGAGCATAATAGAATAAATAGTGGGACTTTGAATTCATTCCACTTTAAATCTTAATTGAAAATGCCAAAGATTATCTCCACATTTTCTCTAAGTCCTCATTTCACAAATCCATCAAAATACCATACTGTTGTCACCTACAATCGTCCAAATGCTATCAGTTGATCTTCATCAGTCTTTACCTCATGTATGAAAACTATAGCTGAACTGCAGTGCCTGTTTAAACTACACTCGTTCTCCCTTGCCTAGAGGCTCAGGATGGATGCCTTTCCTCTGTTTGGTAATTGTTGATCTAACCTTATTAAATGTATAATCAGAGGAAAAGAGATGGGACAGAATAAACTGATCAACTGACATTTTCTCCTATGTAAAACTATTATATATATCCTGTAATATCAGTCATATTTGAAATAAATTGGTTTTCATCCAAATGAGAAAAAGTAACTAGATACTCTGAGTCACATTGGACCCACAAGCTATTTGACTATGATTTAAAAATCAGATAAAGACATTTACATGCATTTTTCCAAAGTCCTGGCACATGTGATTGCATCATTAATTTGACATATCACATACAGATGTGTTAGTCACACCAAAATCAAGAGACTATAAATTATCAAACTAAATTCTGAGATTTCATAGCTTTCAATCAAAATTATAAGGATGTAATTAGGGAGGAATAGGAGGACAACCAATAACATGATAGTGAATTAGAATTTGTGTAAACTTTTGTGTGACTTCCAGTTTTAGGAAGGCTTTAAAGTGATTAAAGAGTCTGGTATGCTGGTATTCTCAATACCTGTGCTTTTTGTGTAAAGGGACTCAAATCTCCGTGCCTTTCTGTGCTTGTTTGCTTATTAAGTATTAATGTCAATGGGGATTTGATTCAGTCAACAAATAATATTATTATGATGATTAATTTTATTTTGTTATCATACAACTAAGATTTATTAATAATACCTAAGGGAAGGAATGCAGTTTTCAGTTTAATAACTGCTGCCTGCTTTTCCTTCAGTAAATACTTTCTAGTGTTTTTCTTTTAAAATCTGGACTCTGAGTAGAGCAGAGTTTGATTAAATGGGTACTTTAAAAAATGACCATTATATTTGCATCATTTCCTATTTTTAAAGGCAAAACAGATCACTAGGTAAGAATTTTATTGAAATAAAAGTTAAATGGTCAGAATAAGAAACAAAATGCAAACAATCACACAGTTATGTTTTATTTTTCCCTTTGCTTTTCTTAAGGTGGGTCCAAAATATGAAATACTAAATTCTGTTGTATAGCATCCCTATTTCCTTTCCAGTCCAGTGCTTAAGTTTTTTTAATGCTAAAACAAAGGAACACAACCAAGAACCTACCAGGACTCCCTTTCCCTTTAGCCAGGCTTCTTAAAAGATCAGTCCACACCTTTCAGTTCTTCCCTTCTCACTTATTTCTCAATCTATAACAACCTCACTTTCCTTTGCGATTTCATCTCCAGTAATCTCATTGCCTCCTCCAGAAATGCCCCAGAGCTTCCCCATATAGAGGTCGTCACATTTTTCCAATCAGAAACCTTTGTAACTTATACAAACTAATTGGCCATATCATATTGTAGTATAATATTTTTATGTGTCTCTTTTCCCAAGGAATGTGTGAGGTCTTGGAGGAAATGTCTGTGTCTTATCTGCTTAATTGTTGCTCCCAACCTATAGTTCCTCAAGTGATCAATACATTTAATTGAAAATTGTAATAGAGCATTAACTTACGTGAAATGTTGTTTGGGACCTTCTGGCCATTGCACATAGCAAAGAGTACGGCCCGGCAAGACCTTGGTTTTAGAGTAAAGACACTGAGGGAAGGCCAGTAGAAATGCGAGAATCCAAATACCTCCAATGACAATCTTGGTTGCTGTGGCAGAAAGTCTGGGTTTCAAGGGATCAATAATGGCCATATACCTATATAAAAACAAACAAAGCATTTTGTTGGCTCTCTTGTTAACAGAGTTTAAGATGAGTTTCAAAGGAGTTTCAATGGCCAGGGTTCTCTCTTTGGGTAAACAAATTGGTAAAAGATTTTGCTTGTGGAGAGGCAACATAGAATAATTATGGCAAGTCTTAGGAATCAGGCAGATTAAAGTTCAGATCCTATTCTGTCACCTATTTAACCTTTTTGAACCTCAACTTCATTATTTTTGAAATAGAAATAAGAACGTGCACTTCTTGGTGGTAAAATCAAGATCAATAGAAATAATGTAAGTGAAAGGTGTTGATTATTTGGTGCTGTGCCTAGCACATTATCACAACTCATAAATGTCTGCTGAACAGAATTGGAAAGGTGCATATTAAGGGCTTAAAAATATGAATTATGTACCCCAGGACCTCCATTTTTCTTCTGTATGTTTAACTTTTTTTAAAAGAAAATTCTAGAGAGCTAATATAGATAATAGCTATATGATTGACAAAGATAAGGAACCCCTAGGAAGGATATTGTCAATATATCCATTTAAAAGCACCCAGAGACAAGTTCAGGATTTACATAAGGACAAATAAATCAAGTTTAATTGAGGCGGTGCTTTCCTGTTACTTTCAAAATTGAATTCATACTGCATCGTGTAAATATTCGTAGTGTCTATGTAACTATATATATCATAATTGTTATAGGAAAATATATTGAGGCTCTGAAAAAACACACATATATTTTTTTAGAGTGCGACTTTTTGGGACATTGGAAACTCTTTGAACATAATAACAAAAAGCAAATTTTATTCATGTGGTAAAATAGTAACAATATGTCTGGGAGAATCAAATTCCTGCCTTAAATTTGATAATATGGCTAATGGCCAAATTATGGCTAATATTCAGAGTAGACAATAACATGCACTGTAGCATTTCTCTCGTTATATTGAATTGTTGCTTTATGGTGTTCCCAGAGTCAGACACAGCATTTATCAGTAAATTTTACTGTGCTGAACTGAATATTCTTCAGTTCTATCATAATCTTTTACTTGTTTGCTTGCTCTAGATATTTTTGAATGCAATTTGAGTGGGTAGGCAGTTGATTTTTTAAGACTAAAATGAGAAGTTGAGTGACATGAGCAGATTTACAGCCTTGTACACCTACTGTAGCATGGATAATTCAAAATAGACTGCAAACTTCTTATTTTTTTTGTCAATTAGTTTAATGTAAATAAAATTATTTCCTGACAGGTAGAATATTATTTTATTTGAATTGTATAGACACAATCAATTTATGTTCTCATTAACTAACACTTCAGTGAAAGTAGAAATTTTGAAACTTTAAGTTGACATTTTTGTCATTTCTGGTCTGATCTATTATTCATTCATTCAACCAAACATTTATTGGATACCTACTATAGTATTCCAGACACTGTAGTAATACAACAGTGAGAAAAAATGGCCTTCACAGAGTTAATAGCCTAATGAAGTAGATAGATAGTAATCAAATAATCTCACCAATAAATGTAAAATTACAAATGTAATAGATGTCACAAAGGTAATGTTTATGGCCATCTAAGTGCATTTACTGGAAAAAAATATATTTAGATTGTGAATTAGTCTTTCCTAAGAAAAGCATTCTGGGTTGAAACTTGAAAAGGTGACTAGACAAGGCAGTGGAAGGGTGAGGGTTGCCAAGATTTCTGGGAGAACAAACAACATGTGAAAAACTCCTGTGTTAATGGTGGGTTTTTATATGTTGAATTATGTCCCCTCTAAAAAGATATGTTTAAATCCTAATACCCAGTAACACAGAATGTGACCTTATTTGGAAATAGAGTTTTATATAGGTAATCAAGTTAAAATGAGGTCATTAGGGTGGGCCCTAATCCAATATAAGATACAAAGGAGAAATCTGGAAACAGAGAAACACAGAGAGAACGCCGTTTGAAGATGAAAGATCCATCGACAAGCCAAGGAATGCCAAAGACTGCCAGCAGTCCACCAGCGAACAGGAAGAGGCAAGGAAGAATTTCCTTACAGGTTTCAGAGGGAGCATGGCCCTTGCCAACACTGTGATTTCAGACTTCTAGCTTCTGGAAATGTGAGAAAATAAGTTTCTGTTGTTTTGCCGCTCAGGTTGTGCTACTTTGCTACAGTCGCCCTAAGAAACCGATTTGATGGGTAAGAGTGGGAGAAGAATTGCGCACCTGAAGAATTAAGGGCTAATATAACTGAAGCATTGAAAGTGAAGGAGGAAAGTGGTTTGAGAGGAAGTTGTAGGGCAGATCATAGAATTTTGTCGTATAGAAAGTAATTGAGGTGGTTCAGTCAGAGGAGGAGAGTAATCAGATTTTAGTTTGGAGAATGGCTTGAAGGAGAGAAAGAATTAAAATAAGGAAATAAGTTACCTTGTTATTATTTTGGTTTGGGTGAGAGATGATTGCTGCTTGGAATATAGTGTTACCCATGGAGACTGACTTATGTTAATGATTGAGGAAAATAAAGAAATGTTGAACTATGGTAAAAGTGGAGAGCCAGTTGGCCAAAGAAGTAGATAGAATTGCCAGGCACTGCTGAAGACCAATCTGAAATTGGTAATTAGGAATTCACTGCGGCATTTCCTATTCTGTGACTCTCTCCAGGAATAATAATTTGCTCAACAGTATGCATGAAGAAAATGGATCCTTAGGGTCATCCAAATAAACATCCTCTGGACCTTGAGAAGAAATGATACAATACAAGATATAATCTCATGCTAATGATTGTCAGTACTTCATTCTTCCTTTAAAGAAATACACATCTTTGACATGATCACATTATTTTCCTAGGTGTTTGAGCTTCTTACCACCACTTTTTCCCCACAATGAACAGATTATCAAACACATTAGAGTCATTTTAGTATGATTATTTCACAAGGAATAGCTGAGACTGGATTCTTCACTCTTCCAATTAGCATATCACCAAAACAAGTTTTAAAGTCTATTTTTATTATCTTTTATAGAGGCTGAAATTCCCAGAAGTATCCATTGAAAGCTCGTATTTTTAATGCCATCTATTATTAGTTTTCCTTTCCACTCTAGTACTAGACCAGTTTCCTTTACCACTAACTTTTTTTTTTCTGATATAATCGAAGGGGTCTTTTCTATTTACTTTGATGTCTTTTGCAAAATAGAATTTTTTGACATAATTTTTCTTTACTTACTCTCAATAAGTAAGCTTTTCCTTTGAAACAGAGCAGTACCCTGCAGAGCCTTCCCACGGACAGACCTTTTACTTCTCCTCATGTCTCCCACTCTTGTTTATAAAAAAAGCTTTAGCCTCCTAGGCCTTCCCTGAGTTCCAAAGAGCAGATTTAATCAGAGAAGAGAGATAATGTAGAAACAAAGGAAAACAGTCAAGCAAGACAAAATAGTAATAGTTTAGTCATAAAAGAAAGTCAAGGATCTTTAGTTCCTCCTCAAAGGCTACAGATAATATCCTGAGCCATATCCTTGAGTTTTTTTTCAGAAACTAAAACCCCCATCAGATGGAAGAAGCTAACTGCACGCTGACCACTAGCACACAGACCCCAGACTGGTTGGAACCAGAAGATTGACATTGTTAACTTTAGAAATACCACCTTGTTACGTCACCACCAACCAATCAGAGAATTGTGCATGAGATAATCACACAACCTGTGACCTTCACCCTCACACTGTCTTAAAAAACACTTCCCTGAAAGCCATTGGGGAATTTGGGTCTTTTGAGTATGAGTTGCCTGTTCTCCTTGCTGGCCTTGCATTAAATGCTGTGCTTTCCTTCACCACAACCTGGTGTCAGTAGATTGGTGTTGCTGTGCATCAGGTTTGGTAACATCATTTTGCAGTTGTTCTCTGTATCCTGTTTAATTCTTCCTTTTGTTCGCGTTTTATTAAGCTCTATTTCTGGATCCTTATGTGCTTCTATACATTTAAAAATTTTGGTATAAAGACAGTGCAGCCTTCAGCTATTTACTTAATTATATTAACTATGCAAAGAATATTTGCCTGAAGTGACATGGATTTTACTGTTCTCCAGTTTGCTTCTGTCCACAGTGTACACTGCTTTGGTGTAAATCCCAAATATAAAATGCTTTCTGGCTATTATCTGTGCAAAATAAATATTAGTTGCAGTAGCTCATGAGCCAAAAATCTTCAACTTAATGCTAGATCATTTTCTGCTTTGACAGATCACTAGAGAGAAATATAATCTTTTTTGAAATTGCATTTTCTCAAATTTTATTTTGTACCTTTTCATAAATGCTTTAAACATACTTAAGGTTGAGCCAATTAATTGTTTGTGAATATTATCTAAATTTCTAAGTGAATAAGCATTTATTAAAATAAACACATACATATACATATATACATTCATAAGTATGTACACATATAATAGGAACTTCAAAATATTACCCCTCAAGAAACAAATCACTTGTTCATTTACTCTGATTTCTTTATTTATATAAGTAAAATGTATACACTAGCATTTGAGGGAAATTATATTAAAAAATAAAGCATCAGAATAGTAAAACTATTTGATTTTCATTGCATATTCTTTCAGTTTAAATTTAGCAATTAGATTTATCTATTCATTTATTTTCTGAATATCAGCTATTTATTTCCAACTATTTCTTGAATGCTAACTTTTTCCAGGATTGTATTACATTCTTTGATCATATTGATGAACAAAGTAGATATGATTCCTACTCTTGTGGAGTTTAGAGAGTAACACGGAAGAAATACATAATTCAAATAGTTACAAAATACATAAGAAATTATTACCTAAATGTTGCTTGGGATAGCATTGCCTCTTGGATTTGGTTAAACTTTCATTGGATCTTTAGCATAATGGTCTGTGTGAGTTCAGTGCCCTCTCGCATCATTTCTAAAAATTTCCAACCTGACCTAGTTGGTATTCTCTGTTTCCATTTTTGAATCTCTGTAAAATATACTCATTTTACCTAGTGTGAACCTGAATGCAAAGTTGTATTGTTATATGACTTCCACAAAATATCCAATTGTATAAAACATTTCAGATTTCAAAATTTTATTGTGTTTAGGAGTTTACGGGAGGGGAGAATACACCACCATTATTCATCCTGATGGTTCCAAACTCAACTTTCTTCTCTTTGTTATACTCCACTTTATATTCTGCAATTTCCAAAGACCCTATATGCAACATAGGTGACCCTATCATTTATATTCCCTTGAGAAGGTTAGCCCAGTCCCCCATTTCCTCGTTAGACTGGTCTGTCTAGCCCAATCCTGTGGTAATTCTGCTGAATAAAACTGTCCCCACTGTGTACACTGTGATGTTATGAAGTCATGTACTAGTGATTGTAAAACATAAAATAGGGAATTTGACCTAATCTGGGGTATAGGCCAAAATGATGGTAGATATGTTAGGTATGTCTTCCCTGAGGAAGCAACATCAAATCAGAAGGATAAATGGGGGTTAATCAGAGTGAAGGTGGGATGAGAATAGAAAGTAGAACAATGAGTCCTGAGGTTGGAGAAAGCATGAGATACTTGAACTAAGGAAGGCCAGCTTCCCTGTAGCACAGAGAGAGAAAAGCAGAGGTGTTAAATGAAGATGGAGGTGTAGGTATTAAGCATGATTTCACTAATACAATATATTCAATATACATTTAGATTTTCTTTTTAACAATTAAAGCAATAATTGCTAATCCCTGTTAAATATTTATTATATACCAGACACTATTCTGAAAGCTTTGTATATAATATATAATTATATTAGATTGTATAATATAATGATCTTTATATTCTAATTATTTATAGTCATTAAAACTATACCAAACATTTATAAAATGATTATATCAAAATGCTACTTCATTAGTGATCATTACATGAAACAGTTTCTCCTTAAAATTTCAGACACAGATTTAGAAATGATTTTCTGTATCAATATAAAACTTACTGCTAAAAATTATTTTCTGCTACTTATACTATCTCTCGTAATAGATAATTTAAAAATCAGAACATAGTAGATTATTTCATCCATGAAATATAAAATTCTAAATCAATTTTTTGAAGTCTAATTACTAACATTTTGTGTCATCTTTGTATTGTCTCAGAAAATTAATAGGAAAGTATTTTAGATAACCACTTTTAAATAAATCACTTCAAAAGCACCAATTGCACAAAGTCACTCTTATATTATCAACCATGTATTAAAAACAACTTTGTTAAGATCTTAATTTCCTATGAAAATACTTTTGAACTCTTGGCAGGTTACTTTTGTGGAAGAAATGCCTTCATTGAAATATATTTGAAGTTGAATTCATGTATAAATATTTTTAGTATTCAACATTTTATAGAGATGACACAAGATACTATACATAATAGTGTGTAGTATATGTAACTATATATGATCTTCTATTTATACTATAAGGTAACATGCTTCCTAAAATGCATACAGAGACCTTTTTCAGGGTAATAGAAGAGACATTTAATCAGTTTTATTTCATTTTATAAATGGAAGAATTTTTTGATGAGCAGAGAATTCAAACAGTTGTCCAAAAGTGGAGGAGTTAGAAGAGTAAGAGCTAAAGAAACTCCCAAGTGGGAGCAATAGACGTATCACAGAGTAATCAATGGGTAAAGGAGGTAAAAAATTTTAATGAGAAAAGACTCAAGACACTTGCTGGCTCTAGTCAAATATATGAAGAAATGTAGTGTAGAACAGGCATTAGAACAGTTTTAGCTCACCCTAAGGGGTAGAGCTAAGACTATAGTTTCTGGAGAAAGATGAGTTACAACTCGCCAAGGGCATAATGGGTTATCTCCAGTGGTATGGAGGTTTTTGTTTTTCTTTTGGTCTCTGTTGTTGAAAGTACTCAAGAATAGAATGAGTGACCATTTATTGAGAGAATTAAAGGACTATAAACTTCCAGATGAGTAGCTGAAATAGATGAAAGTGAGCTCCCTCACAGCTTTGAGGTTCTAATTTAAATCAGAGGTAGATTGTCAGAAAGCTAATTATAGTTCCAGGCCCTTGTGTTCAGGGTTATGACAAGAAGCAGATTGATGGGGACAAGTAGTGTTGGAAATTGTGTATGTTCAAAGTAACTGTTATTACTTTGCGTAACTTGCGGAGTACTACAAGTATAACTCATACATCAAATTGTATGGAACCAAAACTTCCTTCTATTTATTAGCTGCTTCTTATGATTATTTAGCTTCTCTTTTTATATGCCTTCTAAGCATATGATTGAATAAAGCTACATATTATAATTAGCACTACAAGTCAACAGGCTTTTTTCTTAACCAATAGCAACATTAAGAGTGCTATGGGAATGAATGAAAATGATTTTATATCTACTCTCCTACAGTATGAATGATTACAGAAGAAACATAAATATTTCTATATATATATGAAAATATGTTTATGTTTCATTAATAGTTTTCATTCTTGGTAAAGTAATACTTTTTGCATATGCTCATTGTAAGTATTATTCATATGTACACAGGAGTTATTCTGAATCTCTTCCTTTTGCTCATTTCCTTTGCACAATCATACATCTTATCAGTCTAATTTCCTACATCACCAAATGTGCTCCTTCCCTCCCTTCCCACTTTCAATGCTTGGACTATTGAAACATTATCTTTATGGGCTTCCCTGCTGTTACTTTTTCCCAGCTTTTTCATAATGTCTTCAAAGTGATCTTTCTAAAACTTTTCACTGTTTCTTCACTTCTGACAGGATTAACTGCAATTCTGCAGACCCTTTACTACAGTGACACTGCTTGTCTTATCTCTTCCCCAAATTTACTGTATTGTATCAGTCAGAGCTCCAGGAAAAACAGATAACAGACTGGAATGGGAAAACTGAGGGGAGTTTAATAAAGAGGCCGTTTACAAAATTTAATGAAGAAGCCATTTATAAACCACATTTTATGATTGAGATTAAAGGAAACCAACTTGAAATGAATGTTCCCAGGACTAACAGTAACAAGGAGTAGGTGTCCCCCTTGCTCCAGGCCTGGAGGATGAAAGGATCCCATAGTCTGAAGTGAGGAGATGGAGGCTTAGCAAGGAGCACTTGATAAGAGATGTGTGTACAGCTGGAGACTAAGCAATCCTGAAAGGCAAGGCAGGAGAGGTAGAGATAGCCCCGGAGTCACTCTCCTCTCTTCCTCCCACCCCCTCCAGGGGCTCCCATTAGCTCTGGCTCCAAGAAGAGGCCAGAGAACTAGGGACCCTCTTGATACAGTCAGTCCATAGTTAGCCTAATGGGAAGGGGGCAGAAAAAAGAGTGGATGGAATTGATGGTGAGTAGATCTGAACTGAAAAAAACAGAAATTATCCAGCTCAAATATCTGTTAATGATTTCATGTTTTTTACATGCTAGTTTCCTTGCTGGAATGATTTTTCTCTTGCTCATATGTTATTCTGAAGTTCTATGACTGGAAAACTTTTACCTAATCTTTAAATTCCATTCAGGTTACAGAACGATCACTGTAGGTTCCTTCCCTTCTTTCTGTCCAGAATTAGTTTTTACCTATTCAGTACTGCAACAGCATTATGCTCATACTTTGATTTTAGCTCATTGGAGATTTGATTTATTCTTCTCTGTTCTGTAGCACCTAACAAAGTATCCGTAGTAGTCAACATGATTGTAGAATAGTGACTGCAAATGGTGGTTGAATATTTGGACACGTGGATGAGTGAAGAGTTGTTTATAAATGGAAACTTGAGTGTGTGCACAATTTTTAAAAGAAATTTTTTTCTTAACTTTGCTAAATGGGAATAATAAACATAACATATAAAATGATTATGAGGTAAAAATGACATTAAATAACACAGTGTATTCATGGAGACTTTATGTCAGACACAATATACACATAACCTAGATCATCATAAATTATGTTGAAAAAATGAAACACTTGATACCAAAAAAAAAAAAAAGCTATTGTGGAAAGCTTGAGACAAAAACAAACAAAAATAACTTATTTAAAGTGATTCTTAGGTAGTTATGATTACAGTGGAAAGAAAAATGAGTTCATTCCAAAATTTTGATCTAAGGATTAAAAAACTTGATATCATCCCTAGCTCTTCCACAAAAACCTATTCCATCAGAGTAGTGCATTATAGGTTATTTCTCTTCTAAATCTTTCCTTTTAAAACAATTTCCTCCATGGAAAGTAATGAGGTCTTCGATGCAACATCAATCAGGGCAACTAGTGCTCAATGGTTCAATGATTAAATGGAAATATTCAATGTTATAGTTGTAGATTCTGTAAGTCCTTTGGATGCACTAGGAATCTCCACACTTTATTCACTGCTAAAAAGAAATTTGGTATCAAACCATGAAAAAACATAGAGAAACCCTAAATCCATGTTACTAAATGAAGGAAGTCAATCTGAAAAGGCTACATACTATCTGATTCCAATTATGTGATACTCTGGAAAAGGCAAAACTATGGAGACAGTAAAAAGATAAGTATTTGCTAGAGATTTCAGAGAAGTAGGGTTGAATAGGCAAAGTATGGAGGATTTTTAGGGCAGTAAAAATATGCTGGATGATGTCATAATGATGGATACCTGTCCTACACATTTGCCTAAATACATAAAATGTATGACACTGAGAGTGAAGCCTAATGTAAGCTGTGGACTTTGGGCAATTATGAGCCAGCATAGGTTCATCAGTGGTAACAAATGTACCACTTTGGTGGGAGATGTTGATAATAGATGTGCATATGTAGGCGTAGAGGATATATGGGAAATCTGTACCTTTCCCTCAGTTTTGCTGTTGACAAAATATTTCTCTAAAAGTAAACTCTTAGAAAAAAATATAAAGGTATCATGAGTAGTTTGAATAGTGTTTACCTTCTTCGTTCATATAACTTTAAGAGCCAACATCTCTTCTATGCCTTGGAAGAGTGTCATACTCTTTTGGAAGTTTGAATCATCTTCCAACATTTTATCCTTGAACCTTAAAGTGGTGAGATATCTCTGAGAGTTTTTTTTTTATGTGAATATTTTTGCCAATGTCACCTCCTCTGGGACATCGTCATCATTTGTCACTATCATCTTCCTCATTTATGCTAATAAATTCACCTCTACTCATTTTCCTCTGCCTACATATTTAGAGTCCCTTGTAAAGTGACTGTGAATGTTCCCTTGTTTAGCTCTTCTTCTTTGTCTCCATCTATACTGGATGTGAATTTCACTTTCAGTGTTACCATTTTTTATTTCTTCACTATACTTTCATCTTTGTTGGCAAGTCCTTCTTTTGATTAGAAATTTTTGTAAGATGTCATTTGAGCTTATCACTGAAAGACAATGCGGCAATGCAACTATGTGCTTTGCTGTCTGTGTGTGAACTGACTAACAGATAATCAGTGAGCAATCAGTAACAGATTTTGAAAAATAGGAATATGATTGTCACTGATTATGAAGTACATCTGTTATTGATTCATGGACTGCGGAGCTAGCAGCTAAATTTTTACTTTATGTAAGTATTCACAGTTAATATGACATGGTAACTAAACTTTGAGCCATGCTGTTGAGGGGACTGGTGTTAATAATGTTAGCAACTGAAATTTGTGCAAAACAAGAAGTGCATATATAGAATTGTGCATGTATAGAATTGGTTATTGTGTGTGTGTTCTTTGGCACATGTGTTTTATTTTTGAGCTGCTAAAACTTTAAAACGGTATCCTTTTATATGTTTCTAAGGAAGCCTGTTTCACTCCTGCTTATTAAAGATATTCTCAGCAATGGTTTTGTGACTGGTGAATGGGGACTGTCAGTAATTTCTTACATAGAAGAGCTTTTTAATCTATTGTTAAAAGTAATATCATTACACTAGTTTTGTTTGATTCTGAAATAACATAGTCTTCAACATGAAATTTAGGTTATGTAAATCTTTGTTGCAGAGTTATTGAAATATTTTTATTTAAGGAGTAAACATTTCAAGCTAATGAAAACATGATATAAGTTTAAGAGTTTTGATTTACTTTACACCATGCAGTTATCTTATTGGAAAAAAACTGCCTTCATATCCATATAATTTGAAGATATAAAAAAATCCATACATATGGTACTGTGACATCTTTTAATTCAATAAGTTTATTCACTCAGAAATTCTGAATTGTGACTAATAATACTTAATCAACATAAGCACTCAATTTGTGAGTATTTTAATTTCTTCAAAATTGTTCCCTATACTCATTTGGAAATCTCCAAATCTTTTTCTTGTAATCATCTATAAGGTGATTCAGCTTAATATGATAATCACATATTAGGTTGTATAGAATATTTTAAATGTTTTGTTTTTACTTAAAATAGTAACTACTCATAGCCAATTTATTAGGAGATATTTTCTATTCCTGTGTAAAATAAAGAACTTTTAAAATGCTTCTACATTTCTATGCTTTTCTGCTCTATCACTGTAAATGTGCTTTCCCCTGCTATATGTTCTCATAGTTACCATAGACTCTACTTATTATTCATTTACTCAGTTGAGGCACAGGTCTAGCCTTGTCCTCGTGGAACTTACAGTCCAGTAGCAAAAAACAATAAACATTACAGATGAACTAATTATGTAATATTTTAGAAGGTTATATATGTGATAAAGAAAAAAATTAAAGCAGTTTTAAATAGAGTATTCAGGGTTCAGAGGTAGTACAGGTAATGAACAATGCGGCTTATATGAAGGAAGAGTGTTTCACACAGAGTGCAAAATCCCAAGATGGAAACATACTTAGTATCTGATGGTGGAGCAGAGCAGGTTGGAGCAGGGCGGTGGAGAGGTGAGTAGTAGAAGATAATGTCATAAAGTTAACAAAGGACCAGCTACTATAAATTGTAAGAACTTTGATTTCTATCCTGAGAGAACTGGGGAGCCATTGGAGGATTTGTAGAGGGGTTATAAGATTTGACTCATTACAGGATCACTCTACTTGTTGCACTGAGAACAAACCAAAGGGGAACAAGAGCAGGGGTAGGGAAACCAGTTAGATGAGAAATGATACTGACTTGGATGAGGGAGGCAACAATAGACATCTTAAAGAGTGATTAGATTCTACATATGTTTTGAAAGTAGAGGTGATTAGATTTGCTGATTGATTGGATATAGAGTATGAAAGAAGAGATGAGCTGAGAATAATTCCAAGAGTTCTGACCTAAGGTTCAGATTTTGACCTCAGAAGATAGAAGGAGGAGTAAGTTTTGGAGGAATGGCAGGAACTTAGTTTGGAACGTGTAAATTCTGAGATGCTTATTAGACATTCAAATGGTGAAGTCCAACAGGTTGTTGGATTTGGGACTCTGAAATACAGCTGAGGGGGTTCAAGTGGAGCTATTAATTACAGTTTCTTTAGAGTATGGGACATATTTATTTTGCTTATTCCCATGAATAAAAATAGCTTTACAATGTTTGTTTAGTACTTAGAAGGTACTCAAGAAGTATCTGTGGAGTGAATGACTACAAATATAGTGTAGTACGCTGGTAAATGTCTAATCACAAACACTCTGAAGGGAAAAAAAAATACAGAAACAAAACAAAACTGATTTCTAGCATTTGTACATTTCTGAGGTGTAAATACTCCTGCCATGATTTCAAGCTACCAAAGGTAACATCACTGAATGCAAAGTTGGGAAGAAATGTGCACAGTTAATTCCTTCTAGCCAGTATAAACCAGCTCCAGAACAGAACTGAGCCCTCTTATTGCTTACATAGAATCAGATACACATTTTTCTTACTTACAGGTGTGTGTAAAAGAAGAATTAAATAACCTTGATACTTGGGCAGATTTGAAGGAAAAGAAATTCATTGATGAAAACACAAGCTCAAACTAAGAGACTTAAGCAAATATTTTAAAACCTTTGTCATATACCAGACTAAATAATAGAAACCCTGAGCTAATTTATCCCTGTACCTTTAGGCAGTATTCTAAATTACTCCACACAGGTGAGATAGCTTTATATGGTTCCTGGATAAAAGATTTCACATTTTGCAAAATTATTCATTGTAATATTAACAGTTCTCTCTTGCCAAAGATGTCTTCATGATTTCTAAGTTAGCCTAGATAGTGTGTTTTAAAATGTTGCCATAAAGCATCTATTAAAAAATATCTATACAAATTTAAGCAAGTTGTTCTTTTTTGGAGTCCAAACTCTCTGGCATATATAGCAGAATGATTATTAGGTCTTTAAACAGTATTTGTTTAAGTAATTAATACTTTAAAATTTTTACTGTGGTAAAATATATCAAACATAAAATTTACCATTGTAACTATTTTTAAGTGTGTAGTTAAGTAGTACATTCACATTGTTGTGCAATCATGACCATCATCCCTCTCCGGAATTTTAATTAATTAATAACGTGTTTTGTTTTATGTAAAAGAAATGCATTTTGTTGTAGTTAATTAAAAAAGGAAAAGTATAAAGGAAAACAAAATTACCCAAAGTCTCACCATTCACAGCAAATCAAATTTGTATCTAACTTATTGCACATATAGAATTACATCAAACTGTCCCAATCCATAGTCAAAAAATTCCTCATGTGTTAGAGATCCTGCTGAGTCTAAAATGGGATTCAGGCTCTGACTCTGTCCAATGAAGTGGTGGGCTGCAAACCCCACCATTTTGCAGCATTTATTTAATGTACCAGTGAGAAAGCCTCAATAAATATGATTTATGCTCAAAGCAATGATGCATAGGGAAGAAGAGGTAGGGCCAATTCCTCATCCTGGACATTTGGTTTAGAGCTGAGCCTCAGGGAAAATGTGTTGCAAGTAGGAAATGAAGGAATGCTGGTCATTAAGAAATTGTTAGTGGAGCAAAGATTAGGGACAGGATTTTTGTTCTAAATTCTATTTGGAACACAAATAGACATCACAGGAACTTCAAGCAGAGGGTAAAGTTTGTAATTTATGAGTTTTGCAGATTTGGATGCAGTATGTCCAAAACAGCCATCTGGAGAAAGACGTGGCTTCTTCCAGAGAAACTGTCATGCTCTGTACCGAAGTGTTGACGTTGCTTTCTTTTTTCTCTCTCTCTCTCTTTCTTTTTCTTCTTTTGGGGGATAGGGTGGGCAGAATGGAAGTGCTAAAGAGGACTACTGATAAACTCTCATCAGACCTTCCTAGGGACTCTTTGCAGTAATTGGAGACTAGCAAGAAATAGATTACAAGCAAAGGCTATGGACTGAAAAAATTTAGATATGTATGTTAATGTTAGCGCATTTTCCTAGAGACTTGAGAGAATTGATACTGTATTCAAGTGTGATTTTTAAATTTCTACATAGAATTTTATTCTTAGATGACCCATCATTTATTCGTTCATTTTTTTAAATTGGGATTTTTAGTTGTTTTCAGTTCTTTGAATTTTGTTTTGAAAAATATCTTTGAACATATTGGCAAATTGCACCCCTGAAAGATTTTTGACAATATATACCCAACTGTTAGGTTAAACCACATGAAATGTTAATTGACATTTTAAACTATAAAAATTGGCCATTTCATATAGTTCAATCTAAAAGTGTGTGTAAAAATGCCATTTATTACATACTTAGCAATCTCTGCCAATTTTAACAGAAAAAAGTTATCTCATCACTTTAATTTTTATTTATTTGATGACTTTTATGATTCATTTATTCAGCAGTCTGGATTGTGCACTTACCATGTACAAGCCAGCGTGAGAGGCATAGGATGCAAAGAGGACTAAGAACAGAACTGAACTTGTCTTCATGATGTTTACAAGCTTATTAGGGGAGATTATTAATCACATATTCTTAAGTATAAATGCGAAATTTAATATGTAAAAATGCTATGACTAATATGTACTAAGAGAACCTATAAAGGGACATTTAAATTGGGAGGCTTATGGAAGGTTTCTCTTTGAAAGTGACATTTGAGCTGTTATCTAAATGAGGAGTACATTCAGCTGACGAGGAATTGGTAGAAGGGAATTTGAAATAGAAGGAAAATCGTGTTTAATTAAGGCTTTATGGCAAAAAGATAGCATCATAAATTTTGGGACTTGAAAGAGGATCAGAATGGCTAGAACATAGATTAGGACAGTTGAGTTATGGTATCAGTTGAAGTCGGACAGGTCATGGGATCAGGCTATACAAGGCACTACTGTCTGGGGTAAGAATATTCTTCTCATAAGAACTTGGGAAAACATTACAGCATTCTAAGAAAGGGTGCAGAAACATGTTCTTACGTATGTTTAGATGGATTACATATGCTAGGGTGGATTAAGACTGGATGTGAGGGGGCCAGTTAGGAGACTTTTTCAGTAGGCCAGGAAAGATGTGATGGTAGCTTGTATTAGGGAAGTAGGGGTAGTGATAGAAAGAAAGTAACAGATTTGGGAGCTATTTGCAGTCAAGTGCTCTACCACTGAGCTATACCCCCAGATTTGGGAGCTATTTGAACAACTGGATGGATTCTTGAGAACTTCATTCACTGAGTTCTGCTTTGGCACAAGCCTTTGACCTTCTCAGAGAAATGCTAAACAAACACCTGTGGGAAATCTTCTTTTGCATTTATGACACTGTGGTTGAGGACACTGTCCTCTTAACTAACCATACAAAACATTTCTTGAAATTCATATATCGGAAGTTCCTAAGCCCTCAAGGAATGTGTATATATTGCTTTTATGGGAGTGCAAGCCATATTACTAACTGTATTTTCTTTTTTGTGTGTTCATCAAGAGTCTCAGAGACATGTTTGAAGTCTAACTTCTGTAAACGATTAGGAGTCTTTGACCTGAATGTCCACATTACAAATTCACTCTGGTGTTGCTCTCATTTTCTATTTTCTCCAGTTTTAATTTTTCATTTATTAATATTCATCTATTTTATTGTATGGATTACTATGTATCTTATATAATCCATAAGAAAACCAATTAGATAATAGAAAAAGATGGAAACTCTTCATTCAAAAGTGAAAAATGGAGCCATGGGTTTGAATGAGATCACTTGGGAGAGGAGACTAAGTAAGGACAAAATCAGGGCCAGGATTTGGCACTGAGGAACCTATGCATTTAATCAGTACATAGAGGCAGAGAATCAAAAATACATCCATGCAAAAGAGTCTGAGGAGGGAGGGAGGTGGTCAGGAAAGTTGGAAGCCAAGAGGCAGTAACCTCCTGTGAGGAATTCTACTGATAGGTCAAGGAAATTTAGGACTGAAAAGTGCTCACCAGATTCCTCAGGGAGGCTCTTTGGATAGAGTGTTGGGAAAAGAGTTCAGATTTGAATGCCTTGAGAAGCAAATAGCAGGTGAGGAAATGGAAATACAGAATATAAGCAACCCATAATTTAATGTTTGTTAGACATTTCTATTTCTTCTTTTGTGAATTCTCTACTACTTTTATTCTTTTTATATTAGAGTTATATATTTTTATTAGTGTAAGGATATGTCATATATTCAAGGGTTTTTTTTATGTCTATTAAATAGAATGTAAATTCTTTTTTTTCCCAGTGTGGTTAATGTAACTTTGATATGAAATGGAGTTCTGCTAGTTATGTAAGAGCCACTTCTGATTACATCTTACTCTGTGATGATCTTATATTTCATCCATTCAATTAATATATATTTATTGCTTTCACTATATACTCAGGGTTAATTTTATAAGAATTTGCACTATAATTTTAATAGAACATTCACAGCTCACTACAGCAGTAATTTTAGTGAATGCAAATGAGATATTTCAAAATCCTTGAGTAAGAACTACAGATTGTAAAAAGAGCTAAAGAGTCATAAATTTTCTAAAAATAATCTTTTCCAAAACATAATTTTAGTTACTATTTTGCCAAGAATGCAAACATAAAGCAATTGATCTTAGGCTAATCTCATGCAGTTTATCCTCTGGGCTAAATAATGTCAAGTCTTACTGTCACACTAATAAAGCATAGTAACTGCATGGGCAGTGGCTTTCCCCAAAATAGGGAGGAATGAGGGGATTGGCTCAGGCACTGGAATTAAAGACTGATAAAGGAGTTTTTAAAAACTCACCAGGTGTTTGTATCCATAATATTTAAAGCAATGGTAAAATTTACCACAATACATTTAGATAATTTGTTACCAAATTGACGCCTCATGATTATTTATGACTATATATTTTATTTGTCCATAATAAATTTCAAAAGAAATAGAGGTTCTATCAGTGCTTTGCATAACAGTTAGCTTTATGAAAAAGAAATTAAAAAACAAGGTGTAGCATATAAGATAAATTTTTAATCTACCTCGCTAAAAATAGAACTTAGTTCAGTTGGATTAAATATTTATTTTAATAATTACTTCTGTCAGGTGTCCCTGGGTTTGAAGAATGTAAAGTATTTTTCTGTGTTTGTTAATGCTTTTGGAGTATTAAATAAAACATATTGTATTACTTCCTTAAGATTTCCTGGTAAAATATGGTGACTGTCATTTAAAAAAATTCTTTAAATATTTTAGTCAATACTGGACCCTGTGCCGTGAAATTATCCTTTTCTATATATTAACAAACCTTCCTAGAGTTTCTCACTTAACCTCAAAAATGTGCTTAGAAAATGGAACAAAATATAATCTATTTTCTAATATCCCCATATATCAAGTGGTGTTTGCCATAAATTTAAAAGGATAATGATTTTATTGTACTAACTGTTTTATTAATAATTTTCTAGCATCTACATTTTCAATGAAAACATAGGTTATATATGTAACATGTGTTATACATACATGTAAGATATATAGCATATAAACAAGTGCTAAATTCTAATTTAAATGAAAGTAATAATGTTGTCTAATTAAACCCTGCAGTCATCACAACTCCCCAGGAGCCATAAGAATGGAGAGGCTATGCAACACGTCCTGGAGTGGACTGCAGTGGTTTAAATCTTGGCTTAACTCTGTGATCTTGGGAAAGCTGAGCATCTTTTAGATAAATGTTATGTTTAAATGTTACATTTCAAAATGGCAAATTTGTGAAGGATGGTAGAGAGAAACAGGGACTTTTCATTGGCAAATAATTCCTCTGTGTGTGTGTGTGTGTGTGTGTGTGTGTATGTGTGTATAGGTGTGTGTAGGGATGGTGAAGCAGCCTGTGTAGAACTGAAAGATGATTTATTTGCCAATAAAAACACAGCTTTGCAAGAATTTGTAACAAAGCAAAAGGATAAGATGTTTCAGGATAAGATCAGAACCTGTGAACTCACAATGAAATTTTTAGTAAAGTTACTAATATTATATTAAAAATGTGGAATTAAAAATCAAGCAATTCTCTCAGTGCAGAATGAGTGCAAAACACTTCAAGGAAAACCCAATACCTTTTACTCAGCAAAATTTGTGACTGTTGGCTTGAGGTTCTCCATTTGTAAAATACAAGTGTTGTTTATTAAAGTGATATCTACAGTCCTTTTCAGGTCTAAGATTTCTGAGGTCATAGGAGGTTGCAAGGACTTTGATGAACGAAAGACCTAAGCGCCTGAGTCAAAGCTGAAGTAGTCTTAAAGCTTAGAGGATCTTTTGGTTTTAGGCAGAGGGACAGAATGAGTTGAATACATTTTCCATGTAGGCTGTGAGGACACAATTCAGTTTATATTAAATGGGGATAAAAAACACTCACAATTCGACAAGCCAAGTGTTAACACTGCAGTCTAAATGATGTATTCCTTTATCAGTTGAAACCTAATTAGGGCTTATATAACTTGACTGTTACTTCAATAAAGCATTAATTACATAGGAAAATATAATTTCTCTGAGCACATACTGTTAACTATGTTCTGTATGGGGCAGGAAGCCCATGCAGCCACAACCAAAGGCACCATGACTCACCTGAACTTCCTCAGAGGGGTCAACCTTGCCAACTTGAATCAATGCAATAACTGCAAATACCACAGGACTAGTTTTCTCAGTTCATGTTTTATAAAACACTAATGCAGAAAGATTTTGTGGACTGGTAAACTTGAGAATTCTAATAAATGTTGTATTTGTATAGCCTTTGATTCTAAAATAAATTATCTCTATTTCTGTAATTCTTTTTGTCAATTTTCTGCTCAAATAAAAGTTTTTTTAATTAACAATTTTTAAAAAATTGTCAGTATCCAAATTGGGTATGCTTCAGATTTTGTTGGAAATTGTGTGTTCCTAAATTTTGAAATGTTTTGGTAATTAAATAATATTTTCTAGTAAGGAAATATTAAAGAATAAGTAGTAAAGTATTTATCGATTTCAAACCAGTAAGTGTGGTGAAATACCATTATATTATCTGTTAAAATAACTCCAAGACCATTTCAGATTTTGTGTAAATATTGGCAGAAAAGAATTAGGAAAATGACCTCCCTCGCAGACTTGAAATATCAACTTCACGTACTAAATTTTTATCAAAATTCATAATGCATTATTAGCATTTCAAGAAGATTGTGAGAGTTTTATAACCTACTATCCTAATGTGTCTCCTCTAGATCAGAATGAAGAAAAGTAAATCAAACCAAAACAAAAAAGAAAGATGCTCAAACCAAAGAAACAGTCCTTTCTTGGTGGAGCAAGATTAGAGGCAATTTCACCTGTTCTCCAACTTGGGGCTGATTTTGTTTCTTCTTAGTACTCACTTCAATCCCTACAGAAATGAAAGGGTGAGATACTTGTGGAATATCAGAGACAAAGGGGAAAGGGAAGATTGGCAGTTTCAGAGACTTAAAAAAATGTGGTTTTGTGCTTATTTAGCCCAGTTAGTGGCAACTAACCACAGCTCCTTCAATTTACCCTCTGGACCTGGCATGAGAAAATTGTTTCTAAAGATTTGTGTCATCAATACCTCTGTGCTCACTATTTCAAAACAGTAAACACAGAGAATGGACTTAGGGCAGGAAGTTGTTTTTTTCTTAATTTCTCTCATAGTGGTGGCTTAATGTAGTAAGAATCAGTATTAA
The DNA here is from genome assembly GCF_048773025.1 of Camelus bactrianus. Taxonomy (NCBI): domain Eukaryota; kingdom Metazoa; phylum Chordata; class Mammalia; order Artiodactyla; family Camelidae; genus Camelus; species Camelus bactrianus. The sequence goes on along the minus strand of NC_133540.1, from coordinate 63,374,110 downwards.
GCCTCATTTTACTTTGAAACAACTTGCTAATGTAGAAAAGAAGTGTTCTTTTAGCAGATGAGAATATTGAGACTTGAAGTTAAAGTGACATCACCTCCCACCCCATGCATCCCCCATGCAAGCTGCCAATCACAAAGTGGAGACTGGAATCTACTGGATCTTTTTAACATAACATTTGATTAAAGTGTAACTATTCAGTAACAGGTAAAGATTTACCACTGTTTTAACACAGTATGGGTATTTCATAATGTTCAATATGAGAAAGCAAATGCACCCAGAAATTTAAAAAACTTAAATATGAGAACAAATATTAGAGGTCTATTCAGCTTCGTATAATTGCTTAAGAATCCCAGAATCCCCACTCTAGATGAGGGAACATTCTAAAAATTATCTTAAAAAGTTATAAGGCGGTGTGTCTCATTTGTTAACCATTTATTCTTTGGGTTTTTTGTTGCCCATCATCTGAAAGATTAGGATGCCATCTTCCAGGAGCAGGGTTTACCCAGCTCATGGCCTGCTCAGATTACTGGAAGTTAAATCTAATCTGAAATTCTGCGGAAACTTTTAGCTGACAGCAGTCATTTAGAGGGAGCTTGTTGCCTCTGATAAATCCTGCATAACTGGGAGTCCAAACCAGTGTTGGCTTTGGGGCAAGGATAGAGATTGGAATGGGTGGTGATGAGGACCAGCAAACCAGAAAGAGGAGGGTAACTCATCATTCATTTCTCGTATGCAATAGTGACTGACAGGGAGAAGGAAGACCAGAAAGTACATTTTACAGATAACATCCTTTTTATGGCAGTTGTTTGAAGCCATTTGAGAAAATGTGCTAGTATTGTTTCTAGCTGAGTTTGTCCTGCTTGGGAGGACACATTTTCCCGTCCTTCTCATTTGCTTTCTTCAGTCCCTCAAGATGCCCTTAACGGAGATCAGGGGGTTAGGGTGGGAGTAGGGAGGCGGTAGAAGCAGAAACCGGCTCAATCATTAGACTACAAATGGCTTAGTGACCTCCTTTCCTCAAGAACTGTTTTCTAGTCCCTCTCCTTTTATCAAACCAATTTTGTCACCTTTTCGTTTGTAACGTTCTCCCACTGCCCAGCTCCTCTTTCTCCCTCCACCATCCTCCCAGCCTTCTCCTCACCTGTCCACCGCTATGGCCGTCATAGAGTAGATGCTGGCGAACACCGCTGTGATAGGAAAGAAGTTCTGGAAGCGACAATAGTTGGCGCCGAAGTACCACTCGCTGTGAAGCGCATAGATGAAGTTGACCAAGGTGTTGAAGGCGGCCATGGAGGCATCGGAGAAAGCCAAGTTCACGAGGAAGTAGTTGGTAACGGTCCTCATGCGCTTGTGGGCCAGGATGATCCAGATGACGATAAGATTCCCGAAGACCGCCACGGCCACCACCACGCCGTACGCTAGGGACCAGAGCGCGATGCGCCAGGACGGCTGCACGAACTGGTTGGTGAGGTTGGCCAGGGGCTGCGAAGGCGCCGGGGTGGCGGCGGCCAGTCCCAACGTGGAGGAGGAAGCAGAAAGATTGCCAGCTTGGACTAGCAGTTGCAGCCACCCAGGCTCAGCCACCCCCGTGCCTGCCCCTGGCTGGAACGCAGCGCTCGGGCTCCCGGCGTCCGCTCCCGCTGTTCCTGCACCTTCCGTCCAGTTCGCGGCTGCGGGGAGCGAAGCCATCGCGGTGGGTCTGCAGCCCCGGGTCCCTCGACTCACCCACCGCCAGCCCGGGCCGACTCCCGTGAAGTTCTTTGCCTCTTGCTTGCTTTGCTGCGGAGCGGACCTTAGCCCCTCCCGGAAGCGAAATAGGGACGGTATCACAGCCCTTGCTGGTTAAGCGATGCTCTCAACCTGCAGGTGATGGGGAGCAAGGGCGGCACTTTCTCCGAGGAGTTTGCTAATCTAGCAGGCAGAAAGGATGAAATGGCCGGAAAGAAAGGTGTTAGGGGCAGTCACTAGCGGAGAAGCCCGGCGCGGTCCCTGCGCGAGTTCCGGGCGCCAGCTGGAGCACCGAGGCTCAGGCGCCGCCGCGAGCTTTACGGTCTCTTATAGTCCCTGCTTCGGTGACGCTGTGGGGGCCGCGGCACTGACGAACCCCTTCGTGGGCTACCATTGTGCTGCTTTCTTTCAGCCCGCCCTTCGGATTTCATTCACTAGCTCCTCGTGGGAGCTTGGCGGGTGGATACTCTCTAGGAAGGGCTGCACTTTCTCAGATGCAGTTAAAATCTTTACAAGATTGCTTTCCCTCTTTCAACGTCAAGATATTTTGCTGAGGTCCCTGCTCTCATTTATTGTGAGCTGTTCTTTTCTAAACCAATTAAACCATTCACCTGTAAGTCATGATCCCAGGAGATTTTTCGAAAATAGTGTGAGGACTCTGCGCACCGTGTGCCTCGCGCTTTGTTTAGGTGTCACCGGCTTTTGGAATTTCACTCAACTTACTGCTTGTGTGTTTCTGTCCTCGCTTTTCAGATGTCGTTTCCTCTTGCTCCCACTTCCAGAATCCACCCATCTTCCCCCTTCCTCTAATCTCTGTCACCAGGAAGGAGTCCCCTCGGCTCCGCTTATCCCTAGGTAGAGGGAGACTGGTTTTTCATGGAGAATTCTGCTCAGATTGGAATGACCGAACACACTGAGGGTAAACCAGAAATCCCAAGATGTAGATGTTTCTTAAAACATGGTGACAAGACTTGAATTTCTTCACTTCCCTGGGATAATTGTATTCTGTAAACAATCTAAATACATACACATAGCTATACGGTTTTGGACATTTGGAACCTTGGATTTCAGAGTCTGATCGTGAGGACACACAGATGAAAATAATCTTAATTTCCTGGGCAGACAGGCCGGCCTGACTTGTGAGTTTTGGATTAGAGCAGGTGAGGTAGGGTGTCCAGTGGATTACAAGCTGGATAAAGTAGTCTGTGCTTAGATGGACCTCACCGGCAACATAGCAGGATGTTCTAGAGCCAAGACTTGGTTTTATTAGTCTCTTGGGGGCAGGTGAGAAGGGATTTAGGGTTACACATATGTTAGCAACCCCCCCAAAACACTTGAACGCTCCGAGCCTTGATTTCTTCACTTAAAAATGAAGATTTAAAAAAATCTAGTTTTTATTTTTAAATTTTTTTTAGATTCCACATATGAGTGATCTCATACGGTATTTTTCTTTCTCTCTCTGGCTTACTTCACTAAGCATAAATACAAAACAGAAATAGACTCACAGACATAGAATACAAACTTGTGGTTGCCAAGGAGGTGGGGGGGTGGGAAGAGATAGACTGGGATTTCAAAATTGTAGAATAGATAAACAAGATTATACTGTATAGCATAGGGAAATATATACAAGATCTTATGGTCGCTCACAGAAAAAAAAATGCGACAATGAATATATGTATGTTCATGTATAACTGAAAAATTGTGCTCTACACTGGAATTTGACACAACATTGTAAAATGATTATAAATCAATAAAAAATGTTTAAAAAAATCTAGTTTACAGGGTAATTATGGGGACGAGTAGTTTCAACAGCCTTTCAGCAGCACAAGACAGGAGGGAGACCTCAATAAACGTTAGTGCCCCTTTCCCTTGTTGTCATTGTGTGTTTCATCTAAACATTTTTGGATTAAATGTATCAGAGCAGCAAGTTCTATTTGCTTCAAGAGAAGATAGCTTGTGATTTAAGAGCATTCTGTAATTTATTTCCTGGTTCAGTACCTATTCCTCAAAAACTCTGTTTATTGTACAAATGGACTTAGGGCTACTGGTAATGAATAACATTTTCCTTCTTTAATTTTTTTATGACAAAAAGGTAATATATATAAATAATTTTGAGACAACCTGATAATTATATTGACACAATCCAGCTTCAAAATACCATGCTGAAAATGATAATTATCAAGGGTTACTATTTTCTGTTTCTTCCCAGAAAGGCCTGCAAAAATATGTAATAAATCATAAGTAAAGTTAATAGAGATTCCACACTTCCTGCTTACTAATTTTAAATTAAATCATTTTCTCATGAAAGGCAAATTACTTCTTTCTATCAACTCACCATCTGAAATTACTTGAGTTACAAATGAAAGCCTCTTCTCTAATGAAATCAAAGAAGAATTAAAAAAATCCTTTGTATGACACACCATTTATCAAGATTACAAAATGGACCATGTTGTGGTTTGGTAGTTATGCATATTTTGATCAAATATTTAAAGTTGTAAAATTACTCAGCTGTGTAGGAATCTATTCAGTTTATACTGTTGCTTTACTTATCCATACAGAACATTATAAGTCTGTGATCTTGTCCTTATTAGACTTAACACATGAGTAGAGATGATATGAGAAAAATGAGTGGTGATGGAATTAGAAGAAGTTACAATGAAAGGGGTGTAAAGTGTTGTTTACTTTCAGAGGAAGAGAGGGATGCAGGTCATGGCTTTACTTTTGGACTTGCTTTACATAGAGAGAATCCCCCTGTGTCCCAGTAGGGTAGTCGTTACCCATTCATTCCTTCAGTCATTCCTTTAACATGTATTGAGTGTACTTCCTTCCAGGAGCTATACCAAGTACTAGGGAGGTAGCAATGAAACAACCAAATGTGAATTCTGTCCTCAGGGAGTCTGCAGTCTAGCAGTATTTTTTGACATTAAAACAAGTATTGTGAGTGGTAGAATAGGCAAATTCTGAGAAAAATGAGAATGTGTAGCTAAGTAGGAGGATGTTGTGCCCACTGGATTCTGGACTCTGTCAACTTCTCTTAAAAATTTCTTTGTGAGGATAAAATGAAGTGCCAAAAAGAAAGATAGGCTAAGCAGAAACTTATGCCTTAAAAGATGGGAAGGTTTAGGAGATAATGGTTACGGAGGAGGTTTGCCAACTAAGAGAATTTGATGAATAATATGGCCATTGTAGCTCCAGAGTCTGAATCCTGCCCTTATCTGAGTCACTCTGCTGGTTTTCCAGTTCTTTGTCTTACCATAAGAACGCCAAATGCCTTAGCCTTGGACCACTGAGGAAAGGAGCCGAGAGGCTGAAGATACGGTAGCACACTAGGTGACGTAGAGAAGAATCCTATACTCCCACATTTAAGACCTGGGAGTATTTGTGAGAGTGTCCCTATGCAAATGCATGAGGATACTGGGAGATTAGCCAAGCATGGGACCCCAGGAGACATTAATAGGTTTTAGATAATAGTGTGTAAATCTTGGTTTGACTGCATAAATGTAATACAAATTATGATTATTTATGTGAATGCTTGAAATTTATTCTTGATGCAAGAAATGTTTGCCTATTTTATTATGCACAATAGATTACATTTCTTCCAAATTTTATTTACTCTCCATATTTTCACTTAGAATACATACTTGTTATGTTTCCCAGTGATTTGCTAACAATTTACACTAATAGAATGGATGCTGGTCATATATTAATTATTTTTTCCTGTCTTACAATTCAAGGAGATAATATGGCATATTTCATACTTGTATTATTTTAACAGGCTTCCTAAAAAATACGTATAACAGAGTAGAATTTCAGGTAGTGTTGCTGGCTAGTAAAGGAGTTATTTTTGGAAAAAAAAAAGGTTGTCAAATTTCTAGATGTCTGTCTCCGACAATAATCTTCTGTTTGACAGTTCTCTTACATTTTTTTCAGTATGTTAATTGTTTCCCACTATAATGAAAATTTCTTTTTCACTTTAATCAGTGACAGATTCTGATAGTCCATTCTTTGACTCTTTTTTAAAAAATACATTTTTTAATTGAAGTATAGTCAGTTTATGATGTGTCAGTTTCTGGTGTACAGCACAGTGCTTCGGTCATATAGGAACGTACATATATTCACATTCTTTGACCTTGCTTTATGTTTTTTCCTTCTATTGTTTCATCGTCCTTGCTTTGCAGTTACATTGGATCATTTCTACCCTCTGAATTTTGGACTCCTACAAACAGGCTGCTGAGTATTGCTGACAACCAATCAATCAATCAAAAATCAATACATCTCCACTTAATTGTACTCCTTAGCAATTCTTGCTGTCTACCAGACACCCTTTCCATGTGGGTCTGTGATCAGTTCCCAGCTATTCCTCAGTTCTCTTTCTTTTCCATCTTCCTTTTTATGCTCAACATACTATATTGTTTCCAATTTATCTGACAAAATTAAAACCATCAGCTAAGAATTTCACATTTCTGTTCATTTCATCCATTTTTTAGTCATTTCTTATTGTCTCTGTGGAAGTGGTTTACTTCTTTTATCTGTACTGCCTGTTCTTTCAACAATTCCTCTCTCTTCTTTTCTCTTGAACACCTCTTTAGGACTGAGACATCCAAGGATCTATATAAAAAGCCCTTTCCTGACTGCATTCTGATTTAGTTACCACTTTATCTCTCTTCTTTTATTCCTAGGTGATCTTTTTAAACGAAATATTTATTTGTCAGTGCTCTGTCCTATCAATTACCTGCATGTTAAACCACACTTTCACTTTCCATCCTTAATTTTCTTGACCTCTCTGTAGCATTAGCATTTGACATTTGCGTTAGCTTCCTAGGGCTGTCATAACACGTTACCACAGATGGACTAGCTTAAACAACAGAATTTATCCTCGCACAGTTTGGGAGGTTAGGAATCAGAAAACAGGATGTGAGCAAGGCTGTTGTTGCTGTTGTTGTTGTTGTTGTTGTTGTTTTGTTGTTTTTCTGGAAGCTGTGAGGGAGAATCTGTTCCATGCCTTCTCTCTCCTAGTTTCTGTTGGTTGCTGGCAATCTTCAGTGTTCCTGGATTTATAGATACATTACTCCAATCTCTGCTGTCATCACATGATATTCTCCTTGTGGGTCTTTACATCACTTTCCCTGTGTATTTTTCTGTGTCCACATCACACTTTTCTCTTAAAGTCATCAGTTACTGAATTAAGACCAACCCCAAACTAATAGACCTCGTCTTCTGCAGTCACTTCAGCCTCGACAGTACCCAAGCTGAACTCACCTTCAAGGTCTTAAACCTTTTCTTTCCATTTTTCCCATGGTGATAAGGAAATGAATCTGGCTGAATTTAGTTACCCAAACTAGGAACTGGGGAATTATTCTAGATTTCTTTGCATTTTTCTTTCTTTCCTTGTTCCACAAATCCAGTCACTTACCAACTCTGGTAGAGTCAGCATTCTTGGAAGTTCTTATGTCATCTGTTCTTACTTCTATTCTCACTGATACTTTCCTACTTTAAATTTCTATTAATTCTGTGGATTCTGTGACAGGCTCATGATGGATCACTTTGATGAATGGATCACCGCTGATTTTAGTCAGCATCATACCTGTCAACTATGCTTGGCAATGGTTTAGAGAGATCTTTCTAAACAAAAAATTAGATGGATTATCTTCCTGCCAAAAATCTTTCAGTGGAAATCAAAAAGTCCCTTCGATACTAGGTCCCTGTTTGCTTCTTTAACTTTATCTTTTCCTTCTTCCTTTCCTGGTTCTTCACTTTAGCTATCTAGAACTACGGGCAATTCTTCCAGCGTATCTTATTCTTTTACACATCATGTTTTCACAGTTCTGGTTCCTCTTCCGGGAATACCTTTTCCCTTCCTACAATTTGTCACCTATTCTTTAGATTTTGTTTTGATTATTTCTTTTTTGAAGAAACTTCCTATCATGGGGCAGTCCATTATAGTACCCTGTTTATGTCATTAGCTTGGCTCTTCTTACACCATCCTGTAATTACTGATTTACCTGTATGTCTCCCCAGCTAAGATATAAGACATTTAAGAGCCAAGTATGAACTTTATTCAGCTGGCTACCTGAGAACCTATACCAGGTATATGTAAATGGAACCACTAAATGCTTAACACTAAATTATTTAAAAGCACATTTGATTTATAAAAATAAGACCTTTCAGAAATAAAGTTTATTTTATTGGATTTGTTATTTATAGGTGAAATTTATGTTGTATTGAAAATGGTTATTTTAGAAGTTAATTTGTGTTTTAAATATTAGGAAGAAATAATTTTATGATTTATGTAGGAAAATACACTGATATGTTTTACATAAGAAGTAATATACTGGTCTTTTCCCCTTTCCCTTGCCCTAATGAGATTAATACCGTCTACCATTATCACTAGATTCACAGAAGATCGTATTAGATTTTATTTTGATAGTGAGTTTGTAATTATCTCAAGGTACACATTCTTGTGCACTTAATAGAATGCCATATTTTATGAAATCATTTGATTTACACACATACACACAGAATATTCAAACATCACATTCATTCCCTACAACAAAATACCATATTAAATATTCACAGAACTTCAGTTTTTGTTTCTCTTTTGTATAAAATATATAATAGAAAATGGGGGATTTTCTTCTATTGCTGAGTAACTTCACTAAAAATATTTCTTTCATACCCTCTAATTACATATTAATAGAAATAAATAATAAGTATCCACAATTATTCATTCTATTCACCAGGTTACTGGTAACATCTCCAATTCTTGTGTGTATTTTCCCTGTCAAATTTCAGGCAAAGAAATGTGATACAGATATTTATAGTTCACATTTCAAACAGTGAGTTTGAGAAAGCTTTGTACATTAAATCAGCTGAGAAGGTTTTGTAAAATCTCAGTAAAGAAAAATTGTATAATTCCACTACACTGATTGGTAATGTAAGAAATTAAATTATTTGGAAGTATACTTGGTTTCCCAGAATCTCCAAATGAATCACTTGTGGAAGGGAGACTATAATAGTTTCTGATACATGATACAGAGAGCTATATTAATTTTATATATAATTAACTTTCCCTGAAAATGTGCAATTTTCATAAAAGAGAACCTAAAATTATCTTTCTTGTTTTGCTCATTTTTGTCATTTTTTTTCTTGTGATTTAGTTCTTGTGTTCATATTATGTGGAATGGGTTTTCATCCATATGGTTAACTGCTTCCTCTACTACTTCTATATAAAAAATAATGACCTGTACAGCTTAGGTAAAAAGAATAATAAGATCTTTGAAACACAGTAAAGTATTTTGAATACATAACTCTTATTTCTCTGATGTAATTTTTTTCTTCTTTCTTTTGTTCCTTCTTTTAAAGCAGAATACAACAAATGCTCAAAAATTTGGATATTTATAAACAGATCTTTTTTATAAGCTTTAGTTGAAAAGATGATTTTTTTTCTGGATCTTTAAAAGACTTGAAAACTCCAGTGTTGTGGCAAGAAGCTACTCAGCATTCACTCAGTCAGAAAATATTTATTGAGGTGCTGTTTTAGGTATAGAAATTATACAGGATTTTGCTTTGATGCAACTTGACTATGGAGTTTTTCTAAATATATTATACCTTTTTCTTAGGGACAGATACTATGAAAATATTTTATCAGCTACTTTTTAAAGATTGATTTTACATTTAATTTAATTAAATAGCTGTTATTTATGGAGCATTTATTCTGAAAGGCACTGTACTGACATAAATCTTAACTTTATCCTTAAACACTACTAAAGTACATGAGGTACCTACTTTACAGAAACAAAAGCAGAGACTTCAGGAGGTTAATTTGTCCAAGACACAGAGATGGTAAATGGAGGGAGAAACTTTGCAGTATAAAGAAATGGACTCACTTGCAATGTTTGAAAAAATTTAATGTTGAAGATAATATTTAAAAAGAGCTTTAAATTGCAGAATGACAACTCATCTGTTGTTTATAGCTCTTACAAACCAAGAACTGGGTGGGAAGCAATTAAAAAAAAAGAGCAAATCCCTCTCCCCTTCAAAATAGCAAGCACTCTTAAAATAATAACCCAAAATACTGATGTATAAATTATTAAGGAAGTAGAAATTGGTATCCTATAAAGCAATATAGGATCTTAATTATTACTATCACAGTCTTTGAGTCCAGTAATTTCACTCCTAGTGATTTGATCTAAGGAAATAGTCAGAAATTCAGACAAAAATTTATGTGCAAGAATGTATAGTGGCATGATATTTATGAAGTCAAAATGTAAAGGCATACATGTAAAATAATTTTGGCATGTTTGAACTTGGTATCTTCAAAGAAGAGTTTTATCCTGTCACTTGAAGAGCATATTTTAAATGTTCTAAAATTAGATAGAAATGATGGTTGTACCACACTGTGAATGTACTAAATAACACTGAACTGTATACTTTAAAATGATTTAAATGGTGGATTTTATGTTTTGTGAATTTTGCCTAAAATTTTAAAACATAAAATTTTATGTTATGTGAATCTTACTTAAAACAGGAAACTTTATCAAAGAAAAAAAGAGCTAGAGTCAGAAAAATTCATGTCACAATAAAAATTTATACAAAAGAATCAACTCTAGATGTACTCAATAAAGTTATTCAACCACTTGGTCTCTAGATAAGGAAATAATATTATATGTTGCAGGCAAAAAATAAATCACCCATAGGTTTAATAAATCATTCTGGTCTCAGAATTTAAATGATAACATTGCCTGCTGGAATAGAGTTGAGGAATTCTTTAAAAATTCTTAGGGAAATAAAACTGTGTTTGAAAAAAATTTATCTCATTGATTAAACTCTTTTTCAAATGTTAAGATAATAGAAAGACATTTTTAAATACACAGGGTCTCAGGTATAGCACTGATGAGTGTCTCATAGAAGACAAACAAAACTACAAGAAACCAACAAACAAGCAGACAAAAATGCAAACAGATAATCTGTTTGGAATTAAAACCAAACCTCTTAGAATAAACATAGGCAAAACATTATCTGACATAAATCTTAGCAATGTTCTCTTAGGGCAGTCTACCCAGGCAATAGAAATAAAAGCAAAAATAAACAAGTGGGACCTAGTTAAACTTACAAGCTTTTGTATAGCAAAGGAAACCATAAGCAAAACAAAAAGACAACCTATAGAATGGGAGAAAATATTTGCAAAAGATGAGACTGACAAGGGCTTAATTTCCAGAAAATATAAACAGCTCATACAACTTAATAATAAAAAACAAACAACCCAGTCCAAAAATGGGCAGAGGACCTAAACAATCAGTTCTCCAGTGAAGACATATAAATGGCCAATAGGCATGTGAAAAAATACTCAGTATTGCTAATTGAGAAATGAAAATCCAAACTACAGTGAGGTATCACCTCACACTAGTCAGAATGACCATCATTCAAAAGTCCACAAATGATAAATACTGGACAGGGTGTGGAGAAAAGGAACCCTCCTACACTTTTGGTGGAATGTAGTTTGGTGCAACCATTATGGAAAACAGTATGGCGATTTCCTCAAAAGACAAAAAATAGACTTACTGTATGATCCAGCAATCCCATTTCTGGGCATGTATACAGAAGGAACTCTAATTTGAAGATACATGAACCCCAATGTTCATAGTAGCACTATTTACAATAGCCAAGATGTGGAAACAACGTAAGTATCCATCAATAGATGACTGGATAAAGAAGGTGTGGTATATTTATACAATGAAATACTACTCAACCATAAAAAAGAATAAAATAATGCCATTTGCAGCAACATGGATGGACCTGGAGACTGTCACTCTAAGTGAAGTAAGCCAGAAAGAGAAGGAAAAATACCATATAATATCACTTATATGTGGAATCTGAGAAAAAAAAAAAGACAAATGAACTTATTTACAAAACAGAAATAGACTTAGAGACATAGAAAACAAACTTATGGTTACCTGGGGTGGTGGGGGTGGGAAGGGATAAATTGGGAGTTCGAGGTTTGCAGATACTAACTACTATATATAAAATAGATAAACAACAAGTTTATACTGTATAGCACAGGGAACTATATTCAATATCTTGTAGTAACCTATAATGGAAAAGAATATGAAAATGAATATATGTATGTATATGTATGACTGAACTATTATGCTGTACACCAGAAATTGGCACAACATCTTAATCCTTCAATAAAACAAAACAACATAAACAAACAAACAAAATGCAACCAACAAAAGCAGACTAGAATAGTTATGGTTTAAAGACTGGGACTGTAGACTAGACCATATGGGTATGATCCATAGTGATAACTCCGAAGTGGTTGATATTGTCACTGCCAATGTTTTTAAACATACACATGCATAACATAGTCAGAGATGTGGGGATTAGCTACTACACTCTAAAGAGCAAATAACAATATCAAAGTCACCCTTGAGAATCCTCTGTATCACTTATAAAGTATAGTATGTGTGCACACCATATTTCCTAAGGAATAAAATAGCTAGTCTTCAAACTGGAATATATTGCTGCTGCTTCAGTTTAGCACAAGATAAAGTATTACATTGTATTCAGGGTCTAGCTGGTATAAAATGCACATTTAAACACTAGAATCATAATTATTTGTACAAAACAGTGAGAGCTGAGAATGACTGAATCAAAGGTTCACGTCTCCTACCTCCTCTTCTCCCTCAATAACTAAATGAAGGAGATGAGAAGTGTATTATCTGAACAACGTAGATCACATCTCTCCTTCCTTTCTTTTCTCCCTGCCTCTCATTCCATTTTTTACTTTCTTTGTTTTCCAGGTATATTTATTGAAATTTCAGAAAATTAAATGCATATATGATGTAATTCCATAGTGTTATATGGTGATGATAATTTTGCCGCCTGAAGTCTTACTCTCAAGTAGTTTGGAGACAATTTTCCAGAGAAACAAAAACATATTCATACAAGTTAATTTAAAAAATAATTCTAGTAACCTTGGGATTTGTTTACTTTTTTGTGTAAGAGGAGAAAGGGTTCTTGTCAAGTAAGTATGGGGTGGTAGATCAAACGTGTTGATTGTCTGCAAACTTTGGAATTTCCCATGTTATTGCAAGACATACAGGAGACTAACTTAAGAGAAAAATTAATCTTTCATAACTTATTAAAGTATCTATCCTCGAAATGTAAGGACTGCTGAATTTGAGGGGGAGTGGTTGGGTAATTTAGCTTCTTTTTAGTCCTCAAAATAAGAGCTCCTTGGAGAGCTCCTCTCTGTTAATTGAATCAAAGTTAATCAGTACAATTGTAGGAGTGCATGATTGGTGTATAATTTCTGTGCCACACATTCATTTACTATCATTTAAAGGAGGAATCAGAAAGTAGTGTGTATAGGAGCTGCTGATACCTTTATTTGCATATGCTCCATTTATGGTTGGCATAATTTTTCATTTGAAATATGATCACTGCATAAGCACCACAGAAATGGAAGTATATTAAAGAGAAAATAGGTCAAATTTGTTCGTAAAAGTGTGCAGAATTTTCTGGATGCACATTTATTCCCAAATGTTCTTAGTGGTCTAAGAAGATTTCTAATATAATCTATTATCAAATCAGCATTTGACATGGTTTAATCTAAATATGGTTTAGATTAAAAATTCAAATATAACTAACTCTCAGGTACAAATTACATTCTAATCTTTGTACTATTATATGCTGAGTAGTGTGGTATTCTACAGATTATTAAGAGCTGAAAAGAAAGAACATACTGTCAATTATGTATCCTTATTGATTTATAAATTACACATATCATATGATTGCACTAATGTATTACATACATTTAAAATATTCAAAAATGAAAAGGCAAGATGAGGCCATTGACAATAGTTTTAAAAATATATATGTGTAGCATCTTAGTATGTAATCTCTGTTCATACAATGTAGCTTTGGTCATGGGAATGAAAATTCTCTTTACTTCCATAATTAATTTAAAATTATATAATGATGGTGCATAGGCATTTCCCTCACAACCTCTACAAAATAGTTAGCAACCCTGCTACTTCCGTGGCTCCCTTTACAGTTGGGAGTCAACAGGTGTATCTAGAAATGACCGTCCTAGCTTTTATAGTATTGATATACTTTCTAATTGATTGAAATGTACATTTTTTCCCTCTTTCTTCCCAAAAAGTCCTATCTTCTTCCCTGGGAACTTTTGGAGTTCTTTAGTATTTCAACAGTTAAAGATATTATACTTGATAGTGAAGTATCTGTAGGTGCTAGTTCACATATGATTGGCAAATGAGGGAATGAGAACTCTATATTGAGAAGTTGGTACATTTTAAACACTTTTATTGTAGTATAATTCCTGTGTAGTAAAATACATATTTCAAATGTAAAATTTGATGAATTTTGATAGTTGTATACACCTATGAAACCACCACCACAATTAAGATAGCTATCATTTCCATCACTCCCCAAGAGGTACAAATTTCAAACTCCTGATTTATCCCTTCTTACCCCCTTTAAACCCTGGTAACCATAGCTTGTTCTCCGTGTTTGTGAGTCTATTTCTGTTTTGTAGGTAAGTTCATTTGTGGCCTTTTTTAAAGATTCCACATATAAGCAAAATCACATGGTAGTTTTCTTTCTGTTTCTGGCTTATTTCGCTTAGAATGACAATCTCCAGGTCCATCCATGTTGCTGCAAATGACATTATTTTATTTTATTTTTATGGCTGAGTGGTATTCCATTGTGTGTGTATACATGTATGTGTGTGTGTGTGTGTGTGTGTGTACCACATCTTTTTTATCCAGTCATCTGTCAGTGGACATTTAGATTGTTTCCATGTCTTGGCTATTGTAAATAGTGCTTCTCTGAACATTGGGGTGCATGTGTGTTTTTGAATTATGTTTTCCTCCAGATATATGTCCAGGAGTGGGATTGCTGGATCATATGGTAAGTCTATTTTTAGTTTTTTAAGGAACCTCCATACTGTCCTCCATAGTGGCTGTAGCAATTTACATTCCCACCAACAGTGTAGGAGGGTTGCCTTTTCTCCACACTCTCTCCAGCATTTATCATTTTTGAACATTTTAATCATGGCCATACTGACTGGTGTGAGGTAATATCTCACGGTAGTTTTGATTTAGTTTTCTCTAACAATTAGTGATATTGAGCATCTTTTCATGAGCTTGTTGGCCATCTGGATGTCTTCTTTGGAGAGATGTCTATTTAGGTCTTCTGCCCATTTTTTGATTGGTTTGCTTGGCTTTTTGATACTGAGTTGTATGAGCTGTTTGTATTTTGGAAATTAGTTACTTGTTAGTTGCATCATTTGCAAATATTTTCTCCCATTGTAGGTTGTCTTTTCGTTTTGCTGATGGTATCCTTAGCTGTGTTGAAGCTTTTAAGCTTAACTACATCCCATTTGTTTATTTTTTGCTTTTATTTCCATTACTCTATGAGCTGGTTCAAAAAAACTATTGCTGTTTTTTATGCCAAAGAGTGTTCTGCCTATGTTTTCCTTTAGGAGTTTTATAATATCTAGTCTTACATTTATTTCTTTAATCCACTTTGGGTTTATCTTTGTATATGGTGTTAGAGTATGTTCTAATTTCAGTCTTTTACAGGTAGCTGTCTAGTTTTCCCAGCACCGCTTATTGAAGAGACTATCTTTTCTCCATTGTATATTCTTGCCTCCTTTGTTGTAGATTAATTGACCGTAAGTGTGGGTTTATTTCTGGACTTTCTATCCTGTTCCATTGATCTATCTATGTGTCTGTTTTTGTGCCAGAATCATACTGTTTTGATGGCAGTATAGTCTGAAAGTTAGGGAGCATGATTCCCCTAGCTCCATTCTCCTTTTTCAAGACTATTTTGGATATTTGTGGGGTTTTTTGTGTTTCCATACAAATTTTAACATTTTTTAATTCTAGCTCTGTGGAAAATGTTATTGGTCATTTGATAGAGATTGCATTGAACCTGTATATTTCCTTGGGTAGTATGGCCATTTTAACAATATTGATTCTTCCAGTACAGGAACACAATATATCTTTCCATTTGTTTATGCTGTCTTCAATTTCTTTCATCAATGTCTTACAGTTTTCAGAGTATGGGTCCTTTGCCTCCTTGGGTAGATTTATTCTTAGGTATTTTATTCTTTTTGTTGTGATGGTAAATGGTATTGTTTCCTTAATTTATTTTTCTGCTATTCTGTTGTTAGTGTATAGAAATACAGCTGATTTCTCTATATTAATTTTGTATCCTGCAACTTTACCAAATTCATTGAAGGACTCTAGTAGTTCTTTTTTGTCACTTCTTTAGGACTTCCCATGTACAGTATCATGTCATCCACAAACAGTGACAGTTTTACTCCTTCTGTTCCAATGTGGATTCCTTTTATTTCTTTTTTTTTCTCTGATTGCTATGGCTAGGACTTCCAAAACTATGTTGAATAAAAGTGGTGAGAGCGGGCATCCTTGTCTTGTTCCTGATTTTAGAGGAAGTGCTTTCAGCTTTTCACCATTAAGTATGATGTTAGCTGTTGGGAGAAGTTGGTACACTTTTAATATCTGCTGAGGCTGCCTGCAGTCATGCTGAGCAACCTGCTTCAGTAGTCCAAAATCTCTTTCTTAGTACTGACTGGAACTTTTCTTAATGCTCCTGTAATTAAATTGGATAAAAGTTAAGAGGTGTCACTAGTCCTTTTTCCCCATATGTGCTAATTTTTGAAATGTAAGTTTTTCCCTGAATCAGACTCTTTCAGAAGCATACATAATGGAATTATAGTAGAAATATGTATAATCTAATAAATAATATACATAGTGCCATAATTGTTATTAATATCTCTATTTTATGAGTGAGGAAGCAAACAGAGAAGTAATTTGTAACTTAACTGGCAGGACCAGGATTCAAATCCAGATGTTTCAACAGCATAGTCCATAGTCTTAATCACTCACTCTCTAGCCTCAATTTAATTGGTAAGTCATTGGAAGAGGCTAATGTGGTTTTCTATGTCAAAACATCACACAGGGAGTGTTAAATAGACAAGGTGGATAAACAAGCAATACACCAGTATTTCTTAAAAGCTAACAAAATGAAAAAAAATGTAAAAGGGAACGTATTTCAAAATCATTTACATGTCAATTTATATTTAGTTTATATTACGACATCAATTAGAAATTTTGAATGGAAATGAGTTCTTATCATTTTCTCACAGAAACAAAGCATCTGTGAGGATATTTCACTCGACACTTTCATTATTAATCTGAAAAATCATGGATTCCTGATAGTATCAAATTGCTTGACAGAAAAAGATCAGGGGTTTCTAGGAAACAACAGCCAAATATCTAATAATGATAGAATCTAGAATTTATAAGATTATGTGATCAAGGGCAGGAAATATTTCTCTTTCTCTCTCTCTCTTTTTCAATTAACAGAAACTCCAATTTTAATTTTACAGTTATATTTTAAGAAAAATACATTGTGTAATATATGAATTAAACTGATTTTAACTTGATGCTTAAATATGGGAGAATTATATTAATTTTGAAATAACCCTCACAGTCTCATTATTTTTGTGGTTTTCTATGGCAAAGCAAAATTCCCAGGGTAGTTGAATCTCTAGGTTCAACATTCTCATAACGTTTTGAAAATGTATTAAATTTATATAAAATAAGCCAGTATGAGAATCTGAAAAGGCTGAGAAAAATAACATTTAAAAGTCTCTAGGAATAACAACATTTATAAAACAATAAAATGGGAGGCATTATTTTATGTAAATGAATATACATGATTCTAATCCTAGCATCTCTCCTTTGTACCATTGGTCTTCAAGTGAGGTACATATATTCCATTTAGTGCAAGATGATTCATTAGGATAGGACATATTCAAACTTTCATTATTTTTATTCTTCAGTCTTATCCTTTAACTGTTTTATGTTGTTGATACATATTTTTAAATTTTCATAATGTATTAGTAAAGTAGAACCAAGATATAAATTGTGCCTTAATGATTGTGTGTGCACGTGCGTGCGCGTGTGTGTGCCCATGCTTGATGCACTAATTTTTCAATTGGTATCTATTATAAAAGATCTTTATGTTGTACTTCCCTTCCTTGTTCCTTTTCTCCCGCTGGCGCGACATTCCCCAGCCACAGAGAAGCTGCCTTGCTTTCTGCCCCTAACAGATTTCCCCCTGTTGGCTTAAACTAGCAGGACTACAAGGATGCTGGAGTAACAAAGACCACGCTTACTCTCTTGTTTGTGCCATCTTTCTGAGTCTCAGTGGTAGTATGAAAAGTAGGGTTATGTAATAGACTTTTTCTTTGCTTTAGGAGATTATGCTTATAATTTCCATTCTGCCTGGCAGATCTTTAATCCAACCCTGATGTCTTGCATTCTGTTCAGCAGGTATTCTTTGTCCAGAGATTTAAAAATGTATTTCTCCAGAAACTTTAGACTAATAGACTTATTGAGATTTTTTCTAGCTTATTATTATGTTAGTATAGATCAAGTATAAGTGAGAGGGGAAACATCTGAGTAGATCATTCTTAAAATGGGAAAATTCTGATCTTAGCCTTTGCACTGATTACCACTCTTTTTTGGGTGCTGCAGTTTGTTATTTGACAGCAAAAATTATTGCCTGCTGAGCTGTAAATAGGACTGTTTATGAAACCTTAGAGAGAAACTTGTAAAAAGATGCAGTTTATTTATAGAAATAACTTTTCAGATAAGAGGCTATAGACTCAATTGTTGTCCCTGGGCTTAGAAGAAAGTGATTGCTTCATCTACGTAAATAATTTCCTTAGATGGCTGAAGAAATCAAGGGACAGAAAAATCAACTCAAAGTATTCAGAGGCCTCTTATTTTGGAGAGGCTGTAGAGATCACTTAATCTAAATCCCTTAGAGACCGGAGCAATTGAGTCACCAGGAGTTGACAAGTCATTTGCATTTGTATAGATAAAATGGCTTGGAGTAGTGAAGAAATTTTTTAAGTATTGCTGGACACTGGTGCTCAATATACTGTCATACCTAGCTAGTAATTGCTAACTAGTTCTTGGGCTTTAATTAAAACTGCTTCTATTGTTGAATAAAATGCAGTTATTTTGAGACTTGATATACTTATTGTGGCCTATGTTATGTACGTTCATCATCATGACAGGGTGGTAGGTGCACAGAGTCTTTCCCCAGTAAATGGAAATGGTATATGCAAACACATGCAACAGGGGGAACCACTGAGGGTATTAACCACATAAATGAACATGTAGCTGTTATACTTTGAGTCCTACATTAAATATTCCTGAGAAACTATCTAATGTTCTGATTAAGTGAGCCTCTCCCAACAATTATGCAAATATGCAACATGGTTATAGATGTCTCGAGTGGAAGGTTGTCACTTCATCTGGAAAGTATCTGTACTGTGACTGTTTGATAGTAATATAGCATAGATTTTTAACATTTATAGGGCAATAGCCAATGAACCAGCAATATATCTAGAAAATTAGCCGTACATAACTGATGGAAGGAATCTCAGTAGTGCTGACAGAGACAATGGATTATAGATTATGGATTTAGAAGGGGAAAACTTGCCTATTTATTCATCTGTGAGCATTTGTCCATCATCTAGGAAGCTATGGAGGAGTTGGCTGGCTGTCAAACAGGGCTGATAAATATGACTCAGTCTCTTTCTCCTCACCCTTTTTTATTTCTTCCCTCTTCAGTATTGCTCCAGCTTCTTTGTTTGATGAGATAGTCTAGTAATTTTGATCTTTAATTTCATTTTAATATCCCCTGAAGTATAGCTGTTTCAAGAAAATTAATTATCAATTTTCATACACATTATTTGTCTATCTTTTAATATTTTAATCTAGATTTATATATATTGCAAAATTTATTTCTCATCACTCTTTTTTTTCTTAGTCTTACTCCATCTTCAAGTTTCATGGTTGCATTCCACTTTCAGTCTGTAGATACTATTCATTTATATTTTAGCTGCCAGTATTATAAAGAATTCTGATGTAAATTTTATTTTTTGGTTAATTTTTTTGTAGATAACATTTTACTTCTGTTTGGAAACTTGTGTAATTATTATTTTCTTATTCCTAGAGTTTAGATTTTTTTCAAATTCAGAAATGACATGACCAGCTGTGAGTTTTTTTAATCTTCAAACTTTGTTTCTTTCCATCTTGAGGCCATTTTCTATTCTTAGCTTAAATTTTTATCCCCCTGCATCTGTGCCTTCCTTTAAAAAAATAACTACTATTATTTATACTTTATGTACCATTAATATATTCTCCAATCTTTCCATCTTTTTCTTCATTATATCTATTTATTTACAGTTTTGCTCTGTGATTTAGATATTTCTTCAACTTGATTTTCCAAGCCATTAACTTAAGTTACAACTGTTTCTGTCTTCTCATTCAGTCCATCTACTGACTTTCTTAGGTGGTAAATCATGTTTTTTGGCTTATTTTTGTTTTAACTCAAAAAGACTTTTCAACCCACAGCAAATTTTTCTTAATTTCGTTAATCATCATTATCATCGTTTTTAAGTTCAAGTCTCTCTTGTGTTCAAGAGCCTCTTCCATCAATCCTATTTTGCTGGATATTCTTCTGTTTAACTCATCTTTCTCTCCCTTGGCAACTGGATCTTCCTGAAGCACTAGGGGAAAGCTTATTTCCTTCTAATTTTCCATCATAAGAAGCAGAAACAACAGAGTAACTCCTTCAAACTCCTAATGCCCTCTTGGGACCAGAGAGACTAGGCATAGTTGAGTTGTCAGATATTATTCTATTCCCAATGGCACCTGCGGATCGCTTAGAATAAATTTATGTCCAGATAGTGAATTGTGGCTTTGCAACATAGTATCTCTTTTAAAGTGGTCTCTAAACATACCCTCTCCCTTGAGTGAGAATACCTATTTTCAATAGAGATTTCAGAACACCTGAATGAAGCAGTCTGAAGGCCTCAGAAACCATTTGATTCAAGAGAGAAAAATGGGATGGAGAGAAGGCAGGGAGGAAGTAAGATCTGCCTGTTCGGTTAGTTTTGTTCTCAGAATCCTTTTACGTCTACCTCAACAGAGCCATCATAAATGAAATTTAAATTCAGGGATATGCTAATACTCTTTTTGAGGGCAGAGAATAAACTTTCTACCTTTTCAAAAAATTTCTTCAGCATAATAATGTAGGAGATACACAGTGCACAATGTAAGAGCTAAATAAATATTTAATTGACTGTAGAGGCCAGCATTTCAAAATACTACACATGAACATCATTCTGTGCTTTATAATTTTTTAAGAAGTTGTTTGTTAAGCCTCTGCTACCGGAACATGAAAGAAATCTCTTCCTCGTGTAGTATAAATCCCTTTAACTTTTGCTTTTTTTCTATGAATAATAATTTCAAAGAAACTCGTATGTATAAACAACTATTTATATGTAGTTTCTGTATTATGATTTTTGCTTCAAAGCAGAACAGAAAAACACATGAAAAATTATATTTTAAATGTATTTTGTATGTTTAAATTCATACCACAATGTGAAAAAAGGGATTCCTCAATAGTTTTTTGAAAAATCGTCTGAATATATAAAAATCTTTTACTAATATGAATGATTTTTTAAAAATCTGGTATTTCTTTACAGATTTCTTTTATCCATGGAATTGGAACTAAATAATATTTTGAACAAAATCACATTTCCACTAACTTACTAGAATCACTCTACTGAAGGGAGTCATCCGTCAAATAGTAAAGAAAAGAAATAGTAATAAATGCTCTTGAAGTCTATGATCTCAGAATGCATGTTACCCTTAGCATATACTGTAGTTATAGCCAACTTTATCTCCCCACTTTGTACAGTATTTTGGAAAATGTTTTTATGTGATAGCTCCTATTGTAGTTGGTACCCACCAAAGAGTTAGAATATAGACTGCTTATAGTGGAGAGGTATTTTCTTATTAGTTTTCAGAAGCACATCACAGAAAAGCAATGTATCAAGTACTACACAACAAAAAGGACGATAGCGAGAAGAAAGAAGCTGTGATAATGCTGTGTGAACTTGCTCTATTTCTATAAATATTCAGGGCTTTCAGTGTAAATTTTTTTGGAAACATAGCCTAATGAAATATAAATATAGCTCTACAGACTATATTTATATTTAATTGGCAGGGTCTGATGTAGTTACAACTGCTATTGGAGGATTTGGGAGTAAGATGAGGATTCTCTTTTTGTGTATGTGGTTTTCTAAGGTTGAAGAAGTAGGAAAGACATTCAGAATTTGAGTGTGATTATATTTGTAATTGCTCTAAACTATTTGTTTTCTCTCTGTGTTTTTCACCACCATAGAGATGCCATAGAGAATTTCTCTGAATCCTCAGAGGGGAAAAATAAGAGAAAGAGATTGAGGTTCTATTTTGTCTCTTTAATAAAATTAGATTTTTATCTTTAAAGATTTTATTTAAATGAAAAAAGTCATCATTAAAAAGTTTAAAAACACTGCTCAGGAGGACTTGGTAACCTCAAATAAGAGAGGTCATGATGACCAATTCCAGTAAGAGACTGTCTGGATGAGTTGAGTAGGTAACAAAACCCACTGGTCGGAAGTACAGTTAATTAATTGCTTTTATATTAAAAATGTAAAGTATTAATTTGCATTTTTGAGAGTTGAATGAGCCCAATTGGGTCAAATTTATTCTTTCTGGGAAGTGATTTCATGGCAATGCCAATTAATTCCTTCTTCCAGGAGGATATTTAATAGTGTTTTTTAAAAGTGCTTCATAGGATTATTACACAGTTGGCTATTATTTTTTTCCACTAAAATAATTTCAGTCATTTTTTTCTAAAGCATGCAGATAAAAAAACAAATTACAGGGAATATCACATCCATTGAAGAGTAGCACATATATAAGGTGGAACTCTCAGGTATAGAAAGGCAGAGAGCTTCAGCATAACAAAAATGATTTCATTAACTGCAGAGCAGTTGATTGTCTTCAATTGGAGAGTTTTTATTTGTCCAAAGCAAAACTTCAGTAGATATCAATAGACAGAACAAACAAACAAACAAAAAAACAGTGCTTAAAGGCTTTATTTTGAGCAAGAACATAAGCAAATAGTAAGACACTAAGTTTATGCTATCTAACACAGTGGCCACCAGTCACATGTGGCTAAGAGAGCCCTTAAAATGTGGTCAGTACAAATTGAGATGTGTGTTAAGTATAAGATACACACTAGACCTCAAACACTTATTATGAAAAATTAAATTAATACATCTCATTAATAAATGTATATTGATTACAGGTAGAAACAATAGACATATAGGTAAAGGATTATTGTGTTTATTTGTGAGATCAGAAAAATGATACATAAGAGCACACTGATGATTAACTTTATATACACACAAAAGAAATTATATGTAACTCAAGCACTCAAATTTGGTTCATTCTCAACAAATATTTTGCTATTTTTAACCCTCTCCATAAAAGGAGTCTTTCAGATATTGAACTGAGTCAACTTAATCTGATAATTAGAATCAAAAATTCCAGGCCTCGAATGGAATAAATGATTTGAGCAATTTGCTCCCAGATTTTGGTCAAATGAGACCCTTTTCTGTTTACAGGGGATCAAAGTTTTAATGGCTAACAATAAAGCAATAGACAGTACTTTTGTGTCTCTAAGTTAAATTTAACAAGTATTATTGAAAATAATTATGCATACTGCACACTATCTGTCCTTAAGGGAAGTAAAATTAAATACTATCTCAACAATGCAACAATTAATCCGTTTTTATAATATATATATTTTGGAGCATCTACACTGTGTGGCATTGTGTTAGGAAATATAATATTAAAAGGCCAAATGTATTAAATGCCAAGAGAGGTCACACTAAGAATCAGAGATGTGGAAAGTCACATGCATTTTGGTTGCTTACAATACATTTTGCGACATTCATGAAGTATTTACTATGTGTCAGGTACTATTCTAAAGTTTTACATTTATTAACTTATCATTATAACAACCTTATGAATTAGGTATTTGATTATCATCATTTTACAGATGAGAAAATTCAGGCTAAAAGAGATTAAATGACATAACTCACAGCTACTTAAGTAGGAGAAGAAGGATCCAAACTCAGCAGTCTGGCTCCAGCAATCATACATTTCACTCTCTGGAAATTGAGAGAAAGAAATTTACAATGGAGTAGACAGCATGAGTGAGTAGGTCAACAAAAAAACATGTATGTATCTAGGGAATATGAACTGATCCTGCTGTGGGTACTTCGTTTGTACTGACTCAGATTCTTTGGTTACAACAACATCAACTCTTGCTAACTTAAAACGATGTTTTTTGTTTTGTTTTGTTGTTTTTTTGTTTTTGGAAGGCTATTGAGTTGTTCACAACATTAATAGAAATGCTTGAGAAAGAGTTTCAGAAATGGACAATATCAGAGCTGTTCTAGATGTTCCAGATTTTACTGCAATTATTGATACACTCCATCATTTCCCCCTTGCATCATTCCAATAACTTTGAAACAATATCAATAACGATTCAAAGTATTAGACACTGACTGTGAACCCTGAGTGAGATAAACTATCAGGACTGAAAGAACTTCAAAGGAATTCTGAACTTTACATGGTAGATTTGCTCTTAATAGTGGTAGTAGTTTTGTAATTATGGAGCTATTTTTAAATAACTGTAAGATATAGAAAAACATTAATATTAAGTGTATGTGTAATGAGGGTTCCCCTAATGGGAGAAGGGAGTTACAAACATTGAATGAGCGAAAATTAGGGGGGACTCAGAATGTTGGGATTGAGTTGGTGGTATCTGTGTGAACTCATGACTTAGTTTCCTTGCTCTGCTCACTGAAGGGACCTAGAAACAATAGCATCCTACTATCAGTACATACAATGAGAGGTTAAATCTTGGTTTCTAAGTGCTGTACTCTGCTAAAAGAAACCAGGAATTATTAGAGAATTAACAGCTTTCAGAACTGGGGCAGGGAAAATACAGGGAAAACTGTTCTGTCTTATTATGGAGAAAACACAGAGGTGTTCAAAGAATGATAGAATCAGAACAAAGGGGCAGAGAGCCGACTTGAAGGCGCCTCCACTGGTCAAACTGGGCCAAGTCAGCATCAAAAAATAATCATGATAGTAATGCATAATACAAATAAACTGTGTCCATTTTAATACTAAAAAAAATGGTGGGAGACAGAGACTGCTTTACATAAAAATGCCAACTAACACATGTGTAAGGAATCATATGGTTAGAAAAGTCATCATTTTGTAGTCAGGATGTAATATTTAATTCTGGCAACCACTATCAACTGATGCTCAAATGCTCACAAAAAGAAAATTCCACATTGTTTATTGCTTCGATTCATTGTAGATATTCTTTTAATATGTCTTATGTTCAGACCATTTTCAATTTACTTTATCATAAAATTGATTCCTTGGGAGCTACATGAGTTAAGGAAGGTGTTGTTCAGTGACTATTCAGCAGTGTTTGGAGAAACCATCACAATAGCTATATTCAACAGCAACAAGGATTCACCACAGAATGATTATTGCCAAATTGCCTAATGAAAAGTGATAGTGATATTTTCTACTTCACTTCGTTCTTTCAAAAAGAAAGAGCCTCAGACAAGAGCTATAATTTATAAAGCAGAACAAAAATATTTAGACATTTTATAGAACAAATTGTTATTTCATGTAAGTAATGTAGTCATTAATCAATTAGCTTTGAGTCCCTTTTGCACCTTATAAATGCATTAGATTTTTAAATATGTGAGCCAGTAATTAAGCTATCTAGCACCTAAATTTATCTACATCTGTATATAGGCACAGGGAGTATAAGGAATGTACATTTTGGCAATAAATATATTTGTTCTCTAGTACTGATAAATATCTGTTTAAAACTCAATAATTTACCTCCACAATGAGATTTCACCTCCCATCTGTCAGAATGGCTGTCATCAAAAAGAATACGAATAACGAATGTTGGTGAGGATGTGGAGAAGAGAACTGTCCTACACTGTTGATAGGAATGTAAATTGGTGCAGCCACTGTGGAAAACAATCTGGCAGTTTCTCAAAAAAACTAAAAATAGAACTGTCATATAACCCTGCAATTCTACTCCTGTATATATATCAAAAAGAAACAAAAACACTAATTTGAAAAGATACGTGCACCCCAATGTTCATAGCAGCATATTTACACCTGAACTTTTGTCCATCAACAGATGAATGGATAAAGAAGTAGTAAGTATATATATCTATATACATACTACAATGGAATACTAGTCAGCCACAAAAAGAATGAAAATTTGCCATTTGCAGAAACATGGATGGACTTGGAGGGCATTATGCTAAGTGAAATAAGTCAGACAGAGAAAGACAAATACTGTATGGTATCACATACGTGGACTCTAAAAAAAACCAACACACTGGTGAATATAACAAAAAAGAAGCAAATTCACAGATACAGAGAACAAACTAGTGGTTACCAGTGGGGTAGGGAAGAGGCATTACAGGAGTCAGGGAGTGGATGGTACAAACTGTTGAGTGTAAGATATGCTCAAGGATGTATTGTACAATGTGGAGAATATAGCCAATATTTTGTAATAACTATAAATGGAAAGTAACCCTTAAAATTGTATACATTTTTTAAATTAAAAAATATCAATAACTTACCCCCATTTTTATACTGAGTATAGTCAATTCATGATTGTACTTATCTTAAAAATAATTTTTTTATAAAAAAGATGCAAAGATAATGCAGAGATTTCACATGTACTTCATAACCCTGTCCTACTGTTAAAAACCTTACATTAGAATAATATATGTGTTAAAACTAATCAACCAATATTGATACATTATTATAAACTAGAGTATATATTTTATTCAGGTTTCCTAAGTTTTTTACATAATGTCATTTTTCTGTTCCAGAATGCCATCTAGGCTACCTTAATGCATTTAGTTATCATATCCTTTGGGCTCCTCTAAGCTGTAGAGTTTCTCAGGCTTTGCCTGTTTATGATGACGGTGTTTTGAGAACCACTGGACAGGTATTTCATAAAATACCCCTTAATGTGAGTTTATCAGATGCTCCTCTCATGATTAGTCTGAGGTTATGTGGTTTGTGGAGGTCAACCACAGAGATGAAGTGCCATTCTCATCATATGATATTAAGGGTGTGTGCTATCAATATGGCTTATCGCTGTTGGTGTTGACCTCGATCGCTTGACTGAGCTAGTGTTTGTCAAATTTAACTACTTAAAATTTCCTCATGTTTTTCTCCCTGGCCCTATTGTTTTCTTTAGCAGTACTCACTATGCACAACGCATGCTTAGGAAGTTTGTGGTTATGCTTCTCCTTGAGGGTGGAGTAGCTACGTAAATTATTTGGAGTTCTTCCACATAAAAGGATGTTTTTCTGTTCCCTCCCCATTTATTTATTAATTAAGTCACTTATTTATATTAGTATAGACTCATGGATATATATTTTATACTTCGGGTTATAATTTAATACCAGTTTATTTTTATTTTCTTGCTGAAATTATTCTGGCTTTGGCCCTTGGAGATCTTTTAGTTGGCTTCTCTGTCTCTTTGACAAATTACCATTTTGTTATTATTGTTTTTAGCATTCTTACTTTCTAACACTACAAGATGCTCTAGCCTCATCCAGAGTATTTCCTGCTCCAGTTCAAGAATCAGACATTTAACTGAGGAGCCCTATTTCCTTTGATTGGAGAATGGTATTAGAAAATAAAATCTGGACTCTGAGTGTGTTTATTGCTACTAAACCGTTCTTGCTTCTAGACCCTCCCAGAGGACAGAGCAGGACAGTATTTGTGTATACACCAGCCTGTGTATATACCTACATCGACAAATATTTCTATGTGTATCTATCTCTCTCTATTGGACTAAACATGGATTAGTATTAATGTCTCTAACCCAGTACTACAAGGATCTTTCTGCTTTTTCTTTACTCGTCCATATTGTTCCATTCCAACTGTGATAAACCTGAATCTCACCATCAGACATTAATTTACTTAGTTATTCAATTCCCTTATACCTGTGTTGTGATTTCAGAATTGTTAACTTGTACCTCTGTGAGAAAACAACTTTACCAATTAGAGTACAATGTTTATGTGTAGTTTCTTTTACCTTTAAACATACAACTTCCAGTCATCGCCACAATTGCTCAGCTCAGAACTTTCTCTTCCACCCTCACAAATAAGGTTATTTAATATATTTTAATGCAATTAGATTCTTTTGTCACAGTCTGCATTCCATTCTGGGATACTCTCAACCTCATAAGTGATTTTTAAATTTAAATTTGCATACATTAAGATTTGTGTTATGGTTGTAAATTATCATGGGTTTACACGGGTGCAAAAAGTCATGTTAACTAGTATTACAGTATAACATATCTTGGCTCAACTACTCTAAAAATATCCTTCTACAAAACCCTGACAACCACTGCAACCACTGATCTGTTTATCAACTTCATAGTTTACCTTTCCCAGAATGTCATAAAAATGGAATTATATGGCACTTCCAGACTGACTTCTTTCACTTAACAGTATACACTTAAATTCATCCATGTCTTTGTGGGGCATGATATTTATTGTTAATATTATTCCATTATGTGGATGTCTCACAGCTGGTTTATTCATTTTTCTGTGGAAGGACATCTTGATTTCTTGCAGTATTTTGTGATTATGAATAAAGCTGCTATAAGCATTGTGTACAGGCTTTTGTGTGGACATGAGTTTTCAAACAGTTGTGTAAGTATCTAGGAGGGCCATTGCTGGATCATGGTAAGACTGTGTTTTGCTTTATAAGATATTGCCAAACTGGCTCTCAAAATGGCTGTACCATTTCACATTCCCACGAGCAATGAATGAAAGTTTTGTTGCTCTGAATTCTTGCCAGCAATTTTTATTGTTAGCTTTTTGTATTGTAGCTATTCTAATATATATGTAATGCTTTATTTTTGGAGGAGGAATCTGGAATCTGAGTGGCTAAGTCACGTGGGGGCTGCATCGCTGTGTGACTGATCTCCAGTAAGAACTCAAGACATCAAAGCTCGAGTGAGAGTCCCTCGTTGGCAGCACTTCTCATGTGTTCTCACATGTCATTTCTGGGAGAATTAAGAACATGCCTGTGTGAATCCCTAGGGGAGGATACCTGGAAGCATGTGCCTGTTTTCACTAAGACTTTGCCCCATGTATCTTTTCCTTTGCTGATTTTCATTTGTATTCTTTCACTGTAATAACCTTAGTTGTAAGTATAACAGCTTTTTCTGAGTCCCAAAAATCCTTCAGGGAATCATTGAGCCTGGGGGTGGTCATGAGGACTCCATTACAAACCCTTAACATTAATCATAAATATTTTTATTTCTCTTCTGATAACTCCAACATGTGTGTATTGTCAGTTCTAGTTTAGATGATTGTGTTGCCTTTTCTGCGTAGATTTTTTTTTGCCTTTTTGCATACTTTTTGATTATTTTGCTGAGAGCTGTACACATTGTATTGAATAATAGGAATTAAACTAAGAAATAATATAAATAGATCTTTAGTGTGAGGATTTATGTGCATTTGTCTTACAGTTAGACTGTGTTTAATGATTATTGTAGCTATAGGTACCAGAAGCTTCAAATTCCTCTAATGTCCTTGTTTTTGTCTTAGAGGCTTCTCTGTATATTGTGTTTCAGAGAGAGTCTGCTTTGCAGCTCTTTCTGTTGTAATTACTGTTATTATACTGGAGCCTTTTTGCTGGAAGGGTAAGGTTTAGGGGAGGGAAAACTTTCTATAATCTTTTGATTAAATCTGTCTTTTAGTGGGACTTTGCCTTGGGCTGGCCTATGGCCTTCGCAAATGTTCTTGATCCTCTTCCAGTTTATAGGTTTTTTTTTTTTTTTTTTTTGTAAACCTTGTCCACTATTCTCTTCCCTGTCTGCAGAATTCATAATTCATATCCTTGAAGCCGTGTCCCTTGTTGATTATAGTTTTTCCCTATAGATGAGACAGAAGGTAGGAAGGGCTAGAGTGGGCAGGAATTCCCTTCACCCTGCTGAGATAGGATTTCGGGATTTCAGACAAAGTTCTTTCCCCCTGGAGAAGACAGCTTTTGTCCGGAGGAGGTTTGGGGAGTGTTTCACACTGGTTACTCTTCCCCTCACCCAGAGCTACAAGAGGATCTTTCCTGGAGCCTCACAGTGAACACCTAGCAGCGTTCTTAGGGGATGCCCATGAAAGGATAAGTTCCTCTAAGACTGTAGCCCTATTCTCATGCTCGTCCATCCTCAGTCTCCGATAAGTCATCAGAATTACCATATGTTTCTTCAAATTTATAGCTCTGTATGCTTCTGCTTCAGGTAAGCAAATCTTATTTGTTGTATCTCTCTGAATGCACATTTCTCTCCACATTTTGGGGTAGCATTTGCCCTAGGATTTCAGTTCTCCAAATAAGTCCAAACAAATTCATCAAATTTCAACTTGTCCAACTTTTTCTCATTGTAAGGATGAGAGTGAAGTCTTCCAAGATCTTTACATGTCAGAGCTGAAACTATTATTTTTAAAGGAATGCATAATTAGAATAGACTAAACTTTATATAAGCTTATTTAAAAATCAAGAAATGTCTTCTGGAAAGTTTATGTTGAATTGTGTAAACTTGAAACAGAAATAGAAAAGGCATTGTGTGTTTTAACACTTTGTTGTACTTGCCAGACAAGGAAGGGAATGGACATGGTTGTTTAGTGAGAAATATAACATATAACTAGAGCTTGCAAATGTGGGTATTCTAGAGGGACCCAATGAGATTCTTTTATTTGAATAATACATTGAGAAGACTACGCCAGGTAGAAGACTGCAAGATGTAATTGCACAAAGCAGCAAGAAGAGCAAAGCAGGACTCACCATATAACAAAAACTGTGGTGGTCAAGAGAAAATTATAACAAATCTTGGTGAATGAAGCCCAGCTTTTGAAAGTCCAGTATTTCCAAAAATGGCATTTTGGCTAAGCCATCTTATCTGTGGCTCAGTGTGCTTCATAATCCTTAGATGTGTTTTGCAAGAAGACATAACTGTTCAGTATACAAATACAAGTTTATAAGGTAAGGCATTTTTATTTTTTAAAATTTGATATAATTGCAGTTGTTTTATTTTTATATTTGAAACATCACTACTAATCTACTAATTAATAATATACTTTGCCACTAGATTAAGTATATTCAGAATTTTTCAGGCAAGTTTTTTTAAATTATAAATTGATTTTTTGAAAGTAAATTCATCTTTTCTAGTTTTTCAGAGAAAGAATGCTATTTCTAGCAACTGATGTTCAGAAAATATCTTTTGTAAAGTGAGTCATATTTTTTGAATCAGGCTGGCTCTTAGAATTTTTTTCTCTTACTTTCCAAGTTATTTAAAGATTCTCAAAAAGTATTTTTCAAGAGCTATTTAACATGAAAATGGAATAACCATTCATTGATATGTTTTCAATGAGGAGTCTTTAGTTTCTATCTTTCTTTCTTTAACCCGGGATTTTATGACTAACCTGGGAATTTTGTTCCTTTTCACAATTAAACAAAATTTTGTGCTAGCTATATTAGGAAAAAATAGTTTTTATATAAACAGCTATGTTTTAGCCTATTTTAGAAGTTCTTACTCTTATATTTGTCATTGTCAGTAATAATTAAAATTTCTTTTAAAAAATTCACAGACTATAATTGGTTCTACATGGGAAATGAAGACCAGCTGGGCATCAATGTTTTTCTTTTCTGAAGTATATAGGGATTGTTAAAGAATATTGCATATCTTTCAAGGTCCAGTTCAGGGCCAGTCTCTTCCATAAGGGTCTTTGTTGCTAGAGTAGCTTTCACTGATTTCTGCAATTCCTAAAATTCATTCAGATTCATAGCATATTTCCAAAATTTGGCAATTAATTTGTTTGCTTTTTAATATGATCTCTAGTTTTCATATATTGTCATGCTATATCTCTGTGGGAGATATATTTTACAAAAATAGCTACACTAGTATTTCCCATCCTATATGTTCCTTGGTAATTTGATCTTGACACTCTTCACATCCTCTTCCCTTGAATTCTAAGTAGGCTTGTAAGTCATTTCTAACCAACAGAATACAGTGGAAGTAATGCTGCATGACTGCAAAGGCTATGTCCCAAGCGGTGATCACCTTGTCACTGGGACATTTGCTTTTGGAACCCTGGAATTCTATTTAAGAAGTTTGATTACTCTGAGACAACCAGGTTATGAGGAAGTTAAGGCCTCATGAAAAGGTCATGTGGAAGTCTCAGCTGAGGCCCTACCAGACAGCCAGAACCAACTGCCAGACATATGAGTCAATAAACCTTCAGTTGATTCCACCCCAGGCTGTTGAATCAATGTCAGTCATCTAGTCTCCCAGCAGAAGCAAGCCATAACTGCTTGCTGCACCCCATCCAAACTCCTCATCCATAGAATTCATGAGAATAAAAAATAATTTTAGGTAACTGAATTTTGAGGTATTTTGTTATACAGCAATTGTAATTTGAACAATCTTAAATTATAGGAAAAGCTTTGGAAGGAAAGGGATATGTACTGCAATTATTCATTCCTATGTAGTCTGTAGCAAATGAGGGAGGAAATTTGCTCTACCCATCTTGCAAGCCATTCTGCCAACTACTGAGGAATTGTCACAGATTATTCAGATTTGAAGTCTCTGATGGAGCCATGATTGCAAGTTGGTGGAGCTCCTGAGCTAAAAGGTCATGCACAAAGGAGTTCTCTTTCTCCCTTTTGTGGTGAAGTGCTCAGGCTGGTCCCACACAGGATAACATCCAGGCATCTTACTTCGCTTTTACTCTCTTCTTCAAAGTTACCAAAAAGATTCTGGTGAATTTCAAAGATTCAGGCCATGGCCCAGAAGGGAGAGAAGTTCCTTAAATCCTCTCTAGCTCATCTCTACATTATTCCTAAGGTTAGAGTTTGATGCTCAAATTCAAGTAGACTAGATTGTGCTCTGTTTCCTTTCATCATTCTTTATCCTGTGCTTTCAACTCCCCTGAAGCCTTCCCATTCTTGAAGGAAGGAGTGTGAGTGCCAGGGTTTTAGCTTTTGTGTGTCCATTAGTCAAATATTAACTTACTAATTCTTATTTCCAAAAGTAGGCAGAGATGCCCCATTAACTTCTAGTTGGAGAACTCACAAAATACTGGTTAATTAGTTGATCATCAGCAACCAAAGCATATTGCTTGGAAAATAATTGGGAATAATAATAAGAAGAAGAATAAAATTAGTATCTAGAATAAATTGAGAACTTTTTATCTGCTGGCCTCTTTGTAAACCCTTTGCATGTGTTCTGCCTTTAATAGCTCTGTCACACTTGTGAGGTAAATATTAGATAATATTTTAGAAGGCATGTTTCTATTTCAGACATGAGAAAACTAAGGCACAGTCATTTGTTGCAGGTCACACAGCTAGCAGCACTAAAATAAACCCAGGTATCTGACTGGATGAAATTACTTCCTCAACCTATATTTTGCTGAGGATGGAAATAGATGGCTTGGGAAGATTGGATTTTTATTGTTGTCCTTCAGGGATTAGTTATGTCTTCAAGCACATTTATGGTTACTACTAGAGTCTTACCCTGCTGGAAGACAAAATCTGAGAGTCAGAAAATACTTCCATTTTTAAAGTACTTTCATTTATGAAAGCTTAAATTTAAAATTTTGAATACAAAGCATATATAGATTTTTACTACATAAAATTTACCCAGACTAAACTATACATAAAATCGGTTTGTTTAGTGTAAGTCCAGTTTTTTGATCCTTTGGTTTATTATATCTTGTGGTCTGTGAGCTGATGTTTTACCTCACAGGTGTTAGTACCTTTGACTGACCTAACTGACTTTTGTCAATCTAACCTCAGCATGAAGGTAATATTTATTTATATATTTCCACCATTAAGTTGAAGGAATCTGGACACAGAACATAGAATGAAGTGAGTTACATGGAGGCAGGCGATAACCGTATCAAATACATAGTCATCACTGCAGTAATGCAGTTAGCCCTGAGAAAATTTCTCATAGATTAAGCCGAGATGCCAAAGAGAATGGTATCATACGATTATATATTCTGATTCCTTTTTCAACTGTAAACATTTCTGCATACCACAATATTTTGACCATCAACCACAGAGGCTGCTTTATATCAGGTAGTCACTTTATTTGTCCCACAAACTAATTTACAGTTGTCACTGAGCATTAAATAATGTCGTGTTAGAGACTTTGAGGGACTTCTGTGTTTTTCTCTACTTCATATAAATGTTTACAAGTTTTCTCTGTATGTTTTGGCTGTTTTTATTCCTAGTAGACTTACTTGTTAATGTATAACATGGTTTTGAGAAAAATTTGAGAAATGATCATTACATACACAATTAAGAAAACTGCTGTTAGTGGCATGCTTCGATTATAAATAACATCAATTCAAGGACTTAATAGACACTTAAAGAAATTTTTATAATGAAAATTACATATAAAAATGTTCAGAGGCAAAGTTTCAAAATAATAATATCAATATACTACCTTTTCATAATAAAAACCAGGGTGCAAAATTATATATTCTTGACAAAGTGATAAATTGACTTACATTTACTTCATTTCAAAGGCTCTACATATGAGATTTTTAAAAAATCCATAAACTGAAAGATATTGTTAATTTAAATACCCACCAGAGGTATGATAAATGAAGATACTGATTGTCAACAGTTGTGAAGTTTCAACAAGAACATGTGTCTAAATAACCAATTTTAAATTGGCTTCTCTTTTCCCCTTTTCCCTAGAACTCATAACAGGGCTATTATTTGGACTCTAAGTTCAAGGTAAGGGATGAGACAGAAATGATTGCATACCTTGGTATGCACGTGAGAATTGCCTTTCTTTTAAAGTAGGAAGCTTTATTTCAGCTCTGATTGGGAAGTTAGAACAGACAACTCTTTCCCATCAGTCTTGCCCAGTCTCTTCCTCTTCCTATGCATCTTTATTGTATTTCCTTAATGCTCTCTATATACTATCATTTTCTCTCCACTTACATTATTTTTTTGCCTTTTTCTCTTCTCTGTTTATTCATTCCACTTGTCCTCATCATTGTACATCTTTATCTTTTAAAGTAATCCATTATAATAAAACAACTCAAGTATCATTTTATATATACTACTATAAAATGGGGGAAAATAATTATTCTTTAGTATTAAATATGGATTAAATAACATGAACACAAAGGATTACTATGAATCATTAGAGATAGCTGGTGAAAAAAAAGGAGCATAGGGCACCGAAAGGATTTTGAATTGTAAATTGACTTGGCCCTTTGGCATAACACAATATTAGTCTATTGATAATAGTGAATAAGCAAAATAATAATTTAGTATAATAATTATAATAAGTCATAATTTAAAGAACTTAAGAATTTAATGAACTCCAGCTAATGCTTTGTTAGGTGCTGCTAAATTAGAAATTTTTTTTATTATCTCCAATAAATATAAAGTTATTGGCATAATTACTGTTTTCTTACAGACATTGAATACAATTTAAATAACTACAGAGTTCTGACTGGTAGTTCTCCAAGTCTTTTTGATTTGTCTTTTTCATTGTCAAAAGAGACAGCAAGTTTTTATTGTTCCCAGAAGAGTAAATATTTCCAAAGGTAATGATGAGGAAATCATTTTTGTTCAATTGTATCAATTCGGTATGAGTCTTACAATGCATTCATTTGTTGAAGTATTGCATCCATTCAGCTGGTATTCATTAAATGTCTCCTGTGTGGTGTGGTAGATACAGTTCAAAACATAGTAATATCTACCTCTTAAAACAAGAAAGATAAGCAGTCACATTGGGAGGATTATCACATTAGACAGGTGTAAGGTTGAGTTGGGGAATAGTCTATGACTGCTACAGAAAGGGTAAAACACATTTCATGATATCAAAATTCTGGGCAAAGATTTTAGGGAATTTTTCTTCTAAAAGTTTCAAACAAAAAAGCAGGATATTTTAAACTTTAGATTATGTAAGTGCTACAAAGCAGTGTTAGAATTACAAATAAAACATGAATTGACATTGCCATGTACTTAGCATAACATTAAAATGCACAAACATAGAAATTGTTTCTAAAAGATACTTCATAAGATTCATAAATGATTTTCCATTGATTTTATAATCGTTTTGTTTTTATCACAAAGGCTCTTTTCTATAAGAAAAGTTTCCATTTGTATTTCACTTTTAAGAGTTTTACTTTGATTTAATATCATAAATTTATAAATTATGCTTTATAATATATTCTATAATTAGGGAGGGAGGGTTGTGTGGAGGAAGATAGGTACATAGCTTTAGTTACTAATTTGTTTTTGTTTATTTTATTTTTTATTAAAGTATAGTCAGTTTACAATGTTGTGTCAATTTCTGATGTACAGTGTAATATTCAGTCATACATATATTCATTTTCATATTCTTTTTCATTATGGGTTACTACAAGGTATTGAATATAGTTCCCTGTGCTGTACAGTATAAACTTGTTGATCCGTTTTATACATAGTAGTTCGTATCTGCAAATCTCAAACTCCCAGTTTATCCCTTCCCACCCCCTTGCCCTTTGGTAACCATAAGTTTGTTCTCTATGCCTGTGAGTCTGCTTTTGTTTTGTAAGTAATTTCATTTGCCTTTTTTTTTTGTTTAGATTCCACATATGAGTGATATCATATGGTATTTTTCTTTCCCTTACTTCACTTAGAATGACAATCTCCAGGTCCATCTATGTTGCTGCAAATGGCATTATTTTATTCTTTGTATGGCTAAGTAGTATTGCATGGTATAAGTATACCACAACTTCTTTATCCAGTCATCTGTTGATGGACATTTAGCTTGTTTCCATGTTTTGGCTATTGTAAATAGTGCTGCTATGGACATTGGGGTGCATGTATCTTTTCGAATTTAAGTTCCCTCTGGATATATGCTCAGGAGTGGGATTTCTGCATCTAATTTGTTTTTAAAGCACCATTACTTTAACAATTGCTTCATGGTTATTAATGTTCCTTGATATTTGTGAACAAAAAATGGTTTTATGATAATGGAAGTCACTGATAGTTGCTTATCCAATACCCAGTATTCCTACATTCTTTATTCATGGAAGCCCAATTTTAATTGCAACAGCAATATGATCAGACAAAAGTCATATTTCAACCTCTTTTAAGCTAGGATAAGTTGTCAGTTCTGGTCAATGCAAACTCAGTGGAATCTTGCTAGTGACCTCTGAAAAAGTTTGGCATTTCCTTCTTCTTTTTCCAAAATTCAAATGAGAGGGTGAAACTGTCCACCATCTTGGTAATATGAGGTGATTATGAGAGTAGTAGAGCAGAAGTTAGAACAAGTTGAAGACTTTGATGCTTTATAGATCTACTAAGTCCACCATAGGTGGAACTTCATGTTTGTGAAAAATATTAGCTAAAGGCACTGTAGTTGAGTCTTTTTTAAATGCAGCTGAACTCATGCAATGACCAAATAAAGAGTTTTGTTACTATAAAGTCTGCATGTTAAGTTCTAGTAGTTCTTAGAAAGATTTTTGGCCAAAGAATCCTTTAATTCACAGAATAATTATCAATATAGCAGTAGACAGTAGTGAAACCAATTTGCAATATTATGACATTATCATGATTTTAAAAAATTTAAATTTCTGTTTTCTTGCTACCATACTATATTGCCTCCAGGAAAATCATGGTATAATAATACACAGTACTTTCATTACTGCTGTACTATGCTGTGCTTAAAATATTAAGGTTAACTAAATAAAACAATCTGAATTCAAATAGGATAGGTTAGAAAATAAGCTACTGAGAGTGTACAGTTTTAGTATAGATCTGAAGAAAGAACTTTATCGCTATTAACTCAAGGAAGAATCAAAAAACGGGATTTTGCTTTACCAATAAGAAATGGTGGTTGAGTAATTATGTATTAACATATATATATTAACCGTGTGTGTATATGTGTGTGTGTGTGTGTGTGTGTGTGTGTGTGTGTGTGTGTGTACACACCCTATGTGTTGTATTTAGAATATGGAGACTAAAATACTTGTTTAAATGCATTCAGATCTATCAGGACACAAAGACCCAATAAAAATTACAATTCACCAGGAATAATACTATAATAGAAGTTTGCACTGGGGAGTTAAGGAGCAAAGGAGACAGGAAATTACTAACTCTTGGGGAAGTTCTCCTTAGGAAGGTAAAAGTGGAGCTGAAGTTTGAAAATTACTGGAATTTCCCTGGATAAGTAATGAAAAGAGTTATTCCCAGTGGAATAAACATGGTGAGTACAAAACCACAGAGGTGAGAGAGTATTACTGGAGCACAGAGTGTGTGATGGAAAGTAGTTTGATCTGAGATTATGTGAACTAGGGTCAGATCCATGAAAGGCCTTGTATCTCATGGTAAGAGCTTTGACCTGTATACTAAAAAAGGCACTGGGGATCCATTGACAAGAAACTTAAGAGGTGAGGTGATACAATTAAATATATGTTTTTAATAATTTTAGGAAGCTAATAATTGTAATAGAGGAGGCAGAGTGGTAGGGAGTGCTGGAAGGAAGTTAGAAGGAGAAAGATTAGGTAGGAAATTTTCTTTAAATTATTTAGCTAACACATACAAACTAAATTATCAGTTAATTTGTATTCTACAAATCCTAATAAACAGTGAGATTACAGAGATGTCACAAAAAGAATACGAAAAATAAGATTTTTATGATACCTATAAAATGTTGTAAAACACTTAAAAGAAAGCTCTTGAATTGTTTAAAACTGGTAAAGAAAGATGGTGTGATATCTGAATTTGTAGTTTCATCAGCTGAAGATTTTGTATGTTTTCCTTCTTCAAGTATCCTTGAAATGAAGAAGGGGGTATTAAAATATTCACCTTCAGTGTATGATATATCTATAATCCATGATATGCTTGTGGTGTCTTTGAAGTCTGTGATATGGTAAATGGTGGCTGAATTATGATTATTCATTTGATTTTTTTCCCCACCACATTCTAAATGGTTTCAATTCGTTTATTATGAGTACTACCTCTCTGCCATTATTTCAATAGTTTAATTGTATGAGCAGTTATTAAATGAGCAAAGGTGCATCATAAATTCTGTGTACTTTCTCAGGGGCTTCATTCATATCTGAAAATATTAATTAAAAACTAAGGAAATAAGCTGCATTAATTTATATAAACATTAAATAATAGACCTAGGTTTTCTATATATTACTAGATAATAATGTGATTTCTCTATGAGTAAATTATCACTTCAGAGGTCAAGTATAATACTGATTTTTGGAAGTAAAATAGAACACAGCAGAGAAAAATAATTATATAGAATATTCAATTTATTTATATTTATATAGAGTTGTGCCAATGCTTCCTGCAATCAGAAATTAACATCTATTTCGATGAATGTAATGCACCAACCAGGTATAGGTGCTTTGGGGATAAACTACTTGAAGGATTGAAATCTAGGAGAAACATATGTGGTCAATATTCTTCAATATAAAAAAATAAAGGATATATTTTCAGTTTTTCTGGTTTCTGCAAGGTCATATGTATTGCATTGTACCTGAGTGTTAGCTACTTGGAGAGAACAGTATTATCTTGTTAAAGCATTGGATATATATTAGATGGTCTCATTCCTTGAGAAGTTCAGAGTATAATGGACAGAATGAACAGCAAATTGACATGAACAGCAAAGATTTTGTTTTGTGAGAGGTGTTATGTTTGGGTTATGCAGATAATGCTTTGGAAACATTAAGGAAGGGAATTTCATTCAGACTTGGAAAAGGAAATTCTTTCTAAAGAATTTGACATTAGGAAGATGAGTAGTACTAACTTGGGAGTGAGTTCGTGGAAAAGTTATTCAGGGAGAGAAACTACCTTATTTAAAGTCATAGACCCATGAAATGGGATGGTTTCTCTCTCTTAGAGAGAAGGCTGCACGTGGAGGGTTAAAGCTAGAAAATGTAGGAATGAATCAGATCATCATATGTCTTATGTGCTACAGGGTATAATTGAAGGCTTTTAAGAAACACAACATAATGATAAAGCTTTTGTCGCTGAGTAGAGAATAACTGGAGAAGAATGAGCCTGAAGACAGGGCCTTCTGTGCTTAACTAGACTGATGCAGTGACTCACATGGGAAGCCTTAGACAACAAAATTGAAGCTCTTAGCTCTTAATTTTGGGGGGTCCTGAACTCCTTTGAGAATCTGATGACTGCACTACACTCTGGCATTGCATATTCACATATATTTGCAATAAGATGGAAAATATTATTCAACACACTTCAGAGGTTGCTCTTAAGAGGAAAAATAAAGTTGTAGTGGAGACTACACAGCACATCTTTGAAGATTTTAGGCTTCTTAGTCATGTGTATAATGGCAGTGTGTGGGAAGCTTATTGGTACTAAACTGTATATGAATGGCATGACAAAAAGGGACTATGTAGAGAATGAAATTATTTCTATCGAAATACATTTAACAACTGAATTCAATAAAGGAAATGTCAGAGGATTTGAAATTACTAAACTTTATCTTAGAAGACAAAATAAATAAATGGATCAATTACCAATGACTTTAGGAAAATTTTAAAGGCAAAGAGATTTCTGAAATAAATATCCACCCTTTTCTCCTCCCAAAATAAGCATACACAAAAAGCTTCACAGGGGAATTCTATAAAAAATTGATAACTAAAATATGAATGAAATACCTATAGAGCATAAAGAAGAAATCTCCCACATTGTTTTCATATAGGAAGCATAATATTCATACAAAAAACTGACAAAAAATAGTTCAAAAAAAGAAAATTACAGATCAGTCTCAACATGAATATTGATACAAAATCCTAAAAATATATCTTAGGAACATAATCCATAGTAATACAACTTGCACAAGGGGGATTTATTCCAGAAATGAAAAGGCAGTTCCAGAATTAATAATATAAATATACCTAAAGAGAAAAATTATACAATCTCATGCAATCATGTCTACATATACCAAAAGACATTTGATTGAACATCTATTTTTGATAAATTATTTAAGTAAAGAGATATGTATATATCTCATCCTACATGCCAACATTATTCTTAATGTAAAAATTTCTAGCTTCTTATTTTTTTATTCACCATGATGTAATCACCACTCCTGCTAAGTTGTTGACACAAAAGGAAAAATTTAAATCTATTGATTCCATGGTGGAGAAGAATAGGGAAACAAAACCAACATCAGTACTTCTACTGGAAGCAAACAAATTATAATATATTGTAAATATATAGCTGTTAAGCTTTGTTACAAAGAAGTTCCTAGCATCTTTGTTCTGGTATAATTTTCCACTGAAGATTTGTTTTGGTTGTTTCATTTTAAAAATTTGTTAACATTACAAATTACAGTCATGTTTTCTCACATTTCCATATACATGTACACGTATGTTTGTATCCTTCTCTAACTTTGTCCCTTACCTTGTTCTTCTCTCTTCATAATTTAACTAAAATTGAATACTTATTTTGCAACTATTTAACACATTTCAGCTATTATAGATTATGTTAAGAAGATGTTTGAATATAAATTTTTAGTTTTTTTCTGTTTTTACCTTAGTTTTAATTATTTTTCACAGAATTGAGTCAGAATTCTGAATATCTTTAAGGATCTTGATATATATTATTAAATTGCTTTTCAGAAAATTTACATGAGTTTATATATCTACCAGTTATATATGAAAATGTCTGCTTCACTTCATCCTCAATTGTAGAATTCATTAAATGTAAGTGCCTATTCTGTCTCCAGTACCTCATGAGACTCCTAAAAGTTTACACAAAGTATCAAATATTTTTATCAGCTCTATGCAAATGTGCCAGGGACATAGTAGGAAGCAGTACAAATTTATGTAAACTGAATATCAACAATCTTATTCTTTCATACCTAATAAAGTTAGAGGTAGTGTCAGTGTGATTGGGTAAATCAAACTTATAATGCTTCTGAATTAACTTGGTGTTTAATGTTTAGAATGATTCATTTAAGAATTGATGTTTAGGAGAGATCAAGATGGCAGAGTAG
The DNA here is from genome assembly GCF_048773025.1 of Camelus bactrianus. Taxonomy (NCBI): domain Eukaryota; kingdom Metazoa; phylum Chordata; class Mammalia; order Artiodactyla; family Camelidae; genus Camelus; species Camelus bactrianus. Next base: position 63,332,274 of record NC_133540.1, on the reverse strand, counting down.
GATGACACTGGACTTACCTCCCTTCACTAAAACATCAAAACTACCACAAAATATAGAAAGACTCTCACTAAAATTGACTTAGGGACTAGCAGAACAGCTCTTCTACAACCAAGGCTGTAACAAAATGTCCACACAGACTCTGCTAAGAAGAGAGAAGTGATCTGATCAGGACCCTCACCCCTAGTTGGGGACACAGAACAGGAAGGGGATATCAGAGGCTAGAGGGTCCTCCCTGGGGAGCAGGGGGTTCAAATCACATATTAGGCATCCCAGCCCTGTGGTCTGACACTGGGAAGATGAGCTCCCTTAGCTGATTTGAAAACCAGTGGGGCTTACTATAGGGCTGTAGGAAACCAAGGCTCTGCTCTTGAAGACTGCACATACAGACTTGCTTATTCCCAGTCACAGAGTAGAGGCAGCAGATTGAAAACTACCTGGGACTCTGGCCATCTTGCCAGGACTGCCCCAGTGTACACTGGGCTCCTGCTTGAACCCCTCTTGCTGTCATGCTGCTCCCCACTAAGGGGGAGGCTACCATTGTCAATAAGAGTGTGCACACTTAGAGGAAGTGGAGCCAGCTTGGACCCGTGCCTTACCTCTGACCAGGGTAGGGGCAACCATTGCCAGCTTACGTGTCCCTGCACACACTCTAGAGGGAGTGAAGCTAGCTCCATGGCAGAGACTGCCATCACCAGAGCAGGCATAACTTTACACACTTGGGAGAGGGTGGGGCCAGCTCCATCGTGTGGCACCAACCCCTCTGGCCTGATCCAGCCTCTAACTAAGACATGCACAACAGGGAAAAGTGAAACAAGCACAGAAATGAATCCCCAAGGCTCTCACTATGCCCCAAATTCGTCATACCCCAAGGCAAAGATAGCCTTTACACCTGGGAGAAACTCATACTACCTCAGGACTCCCTGCTCCCCGACCTGTCTGACAATAGGATAGTGATGGCCATTGAGCATAGGAGAAACCCCAGCTTGTGCCTGGCTCTGGCCTTAACCCCTCAAACTTCAACCCTACCTCCCACCAAGAAGGTGGCTTCCAGCACACCCTGGGAGAAGATGTAGCCCATCCTCATGTTAGGTCCAGCTCTTCCACCAAAGCCGCTGGGCACACACAGACTGCGTAGGAACACTCCCACACAAGAACGTACCTTCAAAACTGGGTTAGGTAACTGTTTTACCTAATTTCATAAAGTTAAATTTAAACAAAATGAGAAGACAGATGAATATATTGCAAAAGAACAAAAGAACAAGGTAAAAACTGAAAAACCCTAAAGAAACAGATATGAATAATTTACCTGAAAAATAATTCAAAGCAATACTAATAAGAATGCCAACTGAACTGTGGAAAAAAACAGATGAACACAGTGAGAAATTTTACAACCCCCCCCAAACCTAGAAAATATAGAAAAGAACCAGTCAGAGCTGAAGAGCACAATAACTGAAAAGAAAACACACTAGAGGAAATTAACAGCAGATTTGGTGATACAGAAGAATGCATAAGTGATCTGGAAGGGAGAATAATGGAAATTCCCCCTACAAGAATGGGGAGAAGAAAAACCCATTTTAAAAAATGAGGCTAGTTTAAGGGATCTCTGAGACAACACTGTGTCCTAACATTTGCATTATAGGGGCCCCAGAAGGAAAAGAGAGAGAAAGGGATAGAAAATGTATTTGATGTAATTATAGCTGAAAACTTCCAAAACCTGAAGAAGGAAACAGTTATCCAGGTACAAGACGCAAAGAGAATTTCAACCAAGATGAACACAGAGACCTACACCAATATATATCATAACTAAAATGGCAAAAGTTTAAGAGAGAATTGTAAAGGCAGCAAGAGAGAAACAGTCATATGCAAGGGAACTCCCATAAAAATATCAGCTGATTTTTCAGCAGAAATTTTACAGATCAGAAGAGAGTGGAATGATACACTTCAAGTGCTAAGAGGGAAAAATGTATAAACTAGGATACTCCACCCAGCAAAGTTATCATTCAGAATTGAAAGAAAGACAAAGAGCTTCACAGACAAACACAAACTAGGAGTTCATCAATATTAAACCAACCTTACAACAGTGTTAAGGGTCTTCTTTAAATGGAAAGGAAAAGGCTACAATAGAAATAAGAAATTATAGGGAGGAAAAAATCCCATTGGTAAAGGCAACTATATGGTAAAGGCTGTGGGTCAACCACTTAATCTAGCATGAAGGTTAAAAGACAAAAATTATAAAATCAGTTATAACTACAATAAACAGTTAAGGGATGGACATGAAAACATAAATTATGGCATAAAAACAAACACAAGAAAGCAGGAAAACAATCCTATTTAAAATCACATTAAAAAGAATAAAATACCTAGGAATAAACTTAATCAAGGAGGTGAAAAATATTTACTGTGAAAATCCTGAAGATGTTGATGAAGGAAGTTGAAGATGATGAAAAGAAATGGAAAGCTATCACATATTCATACATTGGAAGAATTAATGTTGTTAAAATGTCCATACTACTACTCAAAGCAATCTACTGAATTAATGCAATCACTATCAAAATACTCATGACATTTTTCACAGAACTAGGAGATTTTCATAGATTATGAATATTAATTTAGGCTGCAAATATTTTCCAATGTGCTCATTTGTCCATTAACTTTGTGCTGTCTTTGTTATAGTGAAGGTTTTTTTTTTTTATTGAGTTATAGTCAGTTTACAATGTTGTATCAATTTCCAGCGTAGAGTGCAATTTTTCAGTCATACATGAACATATATATATTCATTGTCACATTCTTTTTCACTGTGAGCTACCACAAGTATAATGAAGGTTTTTAATGTTTTAGCAGTCAAATTTGACAGTTTTTCTTTTGATGATGTTGAATTTTGTCCTAGGAAGAAATTCTCTGTCTTAAGGTATTTTTCTTGAATGCTTTTATAGTTTATGTGTGTGTGTGTGTGTGTTTAATGTACATTTGTAGTTTGTCTAAAATGTGATAAATGCCTTGAGATAGAAATCTAATGTTGTTTTTCCAAGTGGACAGCCACCTGTCCCACAACTGTTTGTAAAATAGTGTCAACTTTCACATACAAAAAATAAATGTTCCATTTCTCTTACATTAAATTCTCACATTAACAGAAAGCAGTGTCAGAGAAGGGTGTAGCTCAAGTGGTACAGTGCATGCTTAGCATTTGCAAGGTCCTGGGTTCAATCCCTAGTACCTCCTCTAAAAATAAATAAATAAATAGACAAATAAATGGGCCTAATTACCTCCCCACCAAAGCAAACAAAAAACCAGAAATCTGTGTTCACCATTCTAATCCATTGATCCCCTTTGTATTTCTGTGTCAAAACCACATGCATATGTTTATAATAACCTAGTAGTTACTTCACTGCTCTATTATTCTTAATTGTCTAAATTAGCTGTTCCTGAACATTTTTTTCAAACTAACTGTAGAATTCATTTTCAGGTTCCATGAGGAATCCTTTGAGGTTTTGTTTGGAATTGTATTTAGAGGAAATAATCCACTTATAATATCAAATTTTCCCATAGAGAAACACAAGAAATCTCTGCATTTATTTGCGATTTCTTTTATATCTCTAAATAAAACTTCATAGTTTTGTTTTACGGGGGCTGTTGTTTGATCTTAACATTTTCAGTAAGTTTATTACTTGCATTTCTGTAATTTCATTTTTGTGAATTCATAAAGGCAAGAGGAAAACTTTCTTTGTTAGTTGACTAGCTTGAATTAGAAAGCCTATTACATTTCTTTGAAAAATGGAATAAAAATATTCACCTTCCCAGGATTTTTTAATGATTAAGTGAGATGATATATGAAAACACTTTCCCTACCTGAAGGGTTAGGTAAGTATAAGGTGATATTACTGTGAGTATTTGAAGGACCAGGGCTAGGCCTTGGGTGTATGGAAATAATACGTATTGTATATTAATATATACAGTATGTAGCATTTTAATTTTGATTGAACTTCTCTGCATTTGAACAGGTCCCATTTCTTAATGATTTCTCTCTTTATTTCCCATATTAAAGATAATAAGTAGGAGTCTAAAGATTCTAAATATTATGTTGAGCTTAGAAATAAATAATAAGTGTTAATTTATACTATTTGTTTGTCAGAAAAGTCAATTTTATCAATTAGGAATATGGCTTGAACTAACTGAAAGACACAAATGATGGATCCTGTTATGTTTTTCTCACATGAGAGAAATTTAAATGTGGGCACTTGCTAATGCTGACCTCTCCACTAGATAATTCCATAAGGAGACCTAGATCATCTCTATCTTTATGCTCTGCCATTCTTGTACGATGATCTCTATTCAGTACCAAGGTGAATGCTACACCTATAGACTTCATGTTCTCATTCAAGGCAAAAATATGCCACCCCAAAATATAAATCAAGCAGTAATTCAAGTGGCATCTGTATACTTTTATCAGAAAAGTAATAGCCTTCTCACTGGAATCTTTCTTTGTGCAAAGCTATGTTATATGTACAACTCTAGGTTTGAAAGAAGACTGAGAAATGAAGTTTAGCTTTGCTAGTCTTGTGATAGAGACAGGCTAGGGTGAAGAGGTTTAAAGGGTTTCATAATGTGTTTTGGATCAACCACTATACATTTCCAACCAAATAAATCTGAGAAGAAATGAGCTGAAAAATCAAGATGTTCATTGACTTATGATTTATTGTTACAAATGATATTTATTTTGATTATTTTAAATGTACCCTTGTTCTCAGTAGGTCAAATTACTACACACAGAGAGCTTTATGACATTTTTCAAAGAATCCCAGATAAATAAAACTTTTTTTAAAATGTAGAAGCAACATGGGCCATCATGAATCACTTATTAGTACACAATTTCCACAATTTCTTCTTCTCTCAGGCATGACTCATCATTGAAGCTGGGAAGTATTTTTATCTGTTAAGAGTAAACTGAATTATACAAAGGATGGAAATAAAAAGCACACACATAAATAGGTTTTAATGGATAGTTATGAGAATATTCTAATACTAAGTAATAACCAAAATGAGGGAAATTGGAATAAATGTGCAGTGTCTACTATCTGACAGGCAGTATCGTGGGCACAGTGGATAAATTCTTTAGCAGTGTAGATACAATCCTGCTCTCATATAGCGTATTGTTCAGTAGAACAAATAGAGGAGTAGTTCTGTTTTAGAAATTTACATGCATGATATATAATCAAGGCCAAACTGTCATGCAGGCATCATTAGTCTCCTTTTTTTTTTAAAGGGAAAAAATGAGGCTTAGGGCTAAAAGTGACTTAAACAATGATGCAGCATTTGTAAAGGATCAAATATGAGTCAAATAAACCTGAACATAAATTTACTACATTCTTCTACACTGCTACCCAGTACTAAGTTTCTATTACACAAAAATTTGGTTATTTATATTTTACTGAACTGAAATGTTTTCAGTCCATAACAAATGCACTACGTATCAGCCAACAAGTCTAAGTCCTATCTCGTAAGCTCTCTGGATCTTGACTGTCATTTGTAAATCAGGTAATAACTTCCCAATTAAAATTGCTATAAAGTTTTAACCATAAATACATATGAAAGCCTTCATTGTAGTACCTAGGAGAACGTGATTGTTCATAAAATGACAGCTAGTTTATGATTCACAATGAGATTGTAAACCCTATAGAGGTAATGACTTAGTTCTTTTCAACAAGAACATAGATATAATCATGAATGTAACAAGGGCTCTATAAATATGTGAGGCTGACTGTTTAGTGTTTAGAAAGAGTAAGCCAACATTCTGTTAAATTTAAACAAATCACAATTTTTCTCCCATATCAAGATTCTATCACTAATAATCCAGTCAATTTAGAGTAAAGCAGCGATGACCAATTATTTACTGCTTATACAACTCGGAAAGAAAGGAAGACAGCTGTTGTCTTAAAGAATGCGTAAATATTGACACTCTCATTCTGATTGCGGTAGCGTTAAAATGGGCATCATATGAAAAGCTTTAAGTGGTGCAATTTTTTTTGATACAACAATTACAATTTTAGGAGTTTATCCTAAAGGTATTATCATAAATTCCATAAAATAATTAAGATATGAGAATGTTCATTATAAGTGTTTATAATAGTAATACTCTAGACTAGTTAACAGTTTATGGCCCTTCCACCCACACACAATATTAATATGCAGCCATTAAGAGAAATTATCTTAGCAAATAATAATAGGGGAATTTTTCAAATCTATTATTAAATTAACAAGCATACTTATTCAACTCCGCAGGCACTATAGGGGTCATGGCTGTATTTGTGTAAGTCAAGAATTTTATCAACAAAAATATGTCACATTGAGAACCTGTAGTTTCCTCTTGCTGCCATAACAAACTTCTCAAAACAGAGTAAATTAAAGTAATTCAACTTTAATCACAGTATAGTTTTGGAGGCCGCAAGTTGAGCCAGTCTTACGTTTCTGGGGAAAATCTCACTAGTTTATGATTTTTAATCCTTTTTATATGTAGCTAGATTTGGTTTGGGGGCATTTTGTTGAGGATTTTTGTGTCTGTATTCGTAAGAGAGATTGTTCTGTTGTTTCTTTGTTATATTTTTCCCTAGTTTTGGCTTCAGGTTAATTCTGGCCTCATGGAATGAGTTGTTAAGTATAATAAAAGCAAAGTTATCAAATCATCATTAAGTGATGGAGACATGGAGGGGAATGGATTTGAAGTAGTTAGGTAAGTAGTTAAGTTTTAGGAGAATTGCTTTTGAAGTGCATCTTAGACATCTAAGTGTAGATCACAAGCAAGCTTTTGAATATAGGAGTCTGAGATAAAGGACAGGTAAGTTTAGAGCTATAAATTTGAGCTATAAATATGTTTTCAACATATATAGACAGTGTTTAAGATCTTGGTACTAAACTTAATGAAGAATGTTACTGTGGTTACAGAAATTATCCAAAGATTGCATTCAGGGGTACTCTAACATTAAAATGTCAAGAAGAAAGGGGAAACTACCAAATAAAATTCAGAAGAAGCAGCAAAAAGGCGTAAATACTAGAAGTCATGCAGTATATACAAAGCTGGAAGAAATAATCAACCAAGTAATTTGCTGCTGATACTTCAGGTACAAGAAAAAATAAAAAGAAAAACACACAATAAGAAAACAAAACAAATGTATTGACCATCAGATTTAGCAATGTGAAGTGGGATGATATTGGCATATAATTCTGTGTTCAGAGATCAATAGCTATAGATAGATCAATAGATATATCACGTATAGATATAAGTATAGATTATATATAAGTAAATAGCTTTATAAGAATTTATTCTTGTGGTAGCTGAGTGGGCAGAGTAGGCAGTTGGGAAAAGAAGATGAATGTGAAGTGGAGGAAAAAATTTCCAACTGGAACCGGCAAAGATTAAGTAAAACTCAGTAGAATCAACTAAAATCCTTAGTGCCTCTCATGCTTCTAGCCTCCAACTTGAGCGCTGTAAGTATATTACAAGAGAAGCTGACACTTCACAGAGCTAAGTCCGTGCATAAAGAATCAGAAGAACTGAGGGGGATTCAAGGGAGCTGGGGTTGCTACAAGAAAGCTAACAAAGTGAACCAGCAGGTAATCAGCAGTCTGTATGAGATATAACAGTGCCTCATGCTCTGACCTTCCCAGGTGTATGTATTTCATTTCCACTTTCTTTTCCATTTTCCAAAGATTGCATACAATGTTTATTGTGACCCATAACTCAGAATCATGCAGGTAAATAGATTCACCTTAACTAATCTAATACAAGTACACCACACTTGATAAGCCTTTCAATGTAATAACGTGAACAAAACACATAAATTTAAATTTACATGGGAAAGTGGAAATTTACATGGAATTGGTGGAAATATAGGCAGTTCTTTCAAAGAATATTACTCTACTAAGGGAAGCAGAGAAATGGAGCAATGTTGGAGGGGAGGTAGGGCAAGAAGGGTTTTTTTAAAACTATGAGTGGAATGGGAGCGAATTTGTATGTTAATACATATGAGCCAATAAAGAGGGAAATTTTAGAGAGAAAGGAGACAGAGGGAAGAAATGCTGATGAAATAAGTGTCTTGGATTTGAAAGTGGGGTTAAGATTCAGTTCACAAGAGGTTGGCCTTAGATCTAAGTGTACAGAATCTTTTTAAGACAGACTATATTCAAAGCCACAAAACAAGTTAAATAATTTTCTTTCACCATATTAAATAAATTGGATTTCCACAAAGAAAACTTCAGTTCCAGATGACTTTACTGGTGAATTCTACTAAACATTTAAGGGATAAATATTACCAATATTTATGCAAACTATTCCAAATTATTGAAGGGAAATGAATACACTCTGATTTATTTTATGAGGCCAGCATTACCCTGACAACAAAACCATACAATAACATTACAATAAACTATAACGAGTAACCCTCAAGAAAATAGGTGAAGTTTTGAGCAAATGGATTCCAACAATATATCAAAAGGCTAAAACATTAATGAACAAGTGAGAATTATCACACAAGTTTAAATTTGAGTCAACATTCATAGATCAACAAATGTAATTAACCATATTAACCACTTAAGAAGAAAAACCATATGATTATCTTACCATATGCATAAAAGCATTTGACAACACCCTACACGCATTCTTCATATAAACATCATAGCCACTTCCACAATTTGATAAAGGGTATCAACAAAAATATACAACTTTTACTTTACTTAATGGTGAAAACCCAAACACTTTTCTTTTAAGATCAGAATCAAGGCACACATATCTCCTCCTATCACTTCTATTTGACATTGTGCTGGAGGTTCTGGCCTGCATACTAACATAAGAACTAAAAGGCATTGAAATTGGAAAATAAGTGCTCTACACTGCAATTTGACACAACATTGTAAAATGATTATAAATCAAAAAAAATGTTAAAAAAAAAAGAAATTGGAAAATAAAAAGACATGATAGCCTATGCAAGAAATTTAGTGAAAAATATTTTTTAAAAGCTATTAGAATTAAACAAGTTTTGCAAGGATATAGTATATAAGACCAAGATATAAAACAATTACATGTCTATATTCTTGTGATAAAAAATCAGAAATCAAGATTAAAAAATCATTAAACAGCATCAAATATAGAAGCACTTCCAGAATATCAAAGTAAGGATTTCTGAAAATCTGCTTTTCATAAAAAGCAAGGATAACTGGCAAAATTTGTTAAAATCAACTTTTTCAGAACTTTGGAAGTTAACCAAAGGCATACAAAAATCCAGGGACCATTAATTCAAGAAAAATGGCTGAATTTTATAAAGAACCTTCCTATCTTTGGGAATGGCAGGAAGGGGGAAGGGAATGTCAGGACATTTTTCTATATTGCTAAGGACTCTGGTATTGCAGAAAAAATAATATAAGCATTGAAAAATGAATGGAACAGTGCCTCTCAATAACACATTAAATTATGTGTAATAGAATGCCTTTCTAAACGATAATTTAAGATTTTAGCTTTATATTTTATAGGGTATAACTACAGAAGCTTGAATGTAAGATATTTTTTTAGTAAGGCTAAATTATATTTACATAGATGAGAAAACAATTGTTTAAAAATTTGAAATTATTAACCAGATCAATTGTTTTGTCTATATAAAGCTGTGATTCATATTTCTTAATATCATAATTGTTTTAGGGAGCTAAGATATTTAAACATCAAGTTATTATTTCACTTCTATTAACTACATACATAGCACATTAAAAAACTATTTTGTCCTCAATCAAGATAATTAAATATTTACTGAAAAATAATATCGTTAAAGAATAGGTAGATGTTTAACTGATATATTGCAGTTTTACCATGTAAACATTTTTTGTTCTGTAGTTAGTCTAGCTAGATGCTAAAAATTAAGCCAAATGATTTGATATCATAAAAAGCAGCCTGATCTGGGGACTCTGAACCTAACAATTGCTATTATTTTTATTAAAAAAATAGCTCCATACAGGAGCTTAGTTTGTAATTCAGTTTGTAATTTAATAGTTTGTGATTCAGATCAGTTAATAGAACTTCTGAATGACATAAGCAGATAGAGTCTTGATTATATTTCCTCTCTGAAGTTCTTATTCCTAAAATCTAGAAAGTTAGAGAACAATGGTCTCAACATATTGAATTTGTAACACATTACATTCTAGGAGTTATGCACTTGGAATTAAGACTCAACTTGACATTTCTGAACTTTATTAAATTTACTATCAGTCAGAACATTCTTAGAACAGAACATTTTCAGTGAGTCTATGGCAGACTATTTTGGTCTGGCATTTAGGACCCAATTACTTTGGAAGGCCGTTTGCCCATAGAAGTTGACTTATTCATTCATATTCTGTAGCCAAAGATATCAGAGCTTTAAAAAAATGAACTCCATTCTCACTCTTTGTTTTTCATTAAATGATCTTTATCATTAAACTTATATTTCTGAAACAGTAACTTCCTTTGAGATTACTTTTACTTGGGAAATACAGCAAGTACTAATGTACTTAATTAAGAAATTAAATTAGTGACATCATGAAAACTCGATTTTATTGCCCACTAAGACTTAGGCAGTGTTCAAACATCCTTAGTGAAATAATTAGCCGCTTGATTCCATGTGGTCTCTCAATAATTAGATTAGCTATATTGTTATTTCCATGGCAAGAATATGGATTAATGAAAGCAAAGATTTGAAAGGCTGAAGCACCAAATGCCTAAAGACTATATGGTTGCGAGCTGTTTCTTCACCTCAGGTCTTTTGAACAAGTTACTGCCCTTCTGAGCATTATAATGTTTTAATTTTAATTTTCTTTGAAAACAGTCCAAGATTTTTATGGCGTCTCTTCTTCAAAAATAAATAACACCATTACATAAACTAAACTTTATGAAGAAACGTAATTGATGTCTAAACTGAAAAAAAACCAAAATAGATATTTTCTCCTTCCTGTGTTGTGTGTCCAATCCCGTTTTTCACAAACCTCTCTTAGATTATACATCTTCCAGCTATATCTAACATGCCACCTCTTAAAATCATCTCTTATCCTTGCCACTGTCATACAGAAATCTCTGCACTGGCTCCTTGAGGTCCTATAAATCAGATTTGCCTCCCCTTTTTAGGGTTTTACCATCTTGGTAACACTTTATATTTCCAATACTCTTAACATTATTTCTTATTAAAGGAAAATCTTTTGTCTTATCAAGAAAATCATCTTTTTGTCACATTTAAATATTCTGTATCAGAGTTCTAAACTTCTCTTGTGCTATGGACCTCTTTGAAAGTCTGAAAGCCTATATACTTCCTGAGAATATATATTTTTGAATTCAGACTTTATTTGTTTAGAGCAGTTTTAGGTTCACAGCAAAAATGAGGGGAAGGTATAGAGATTTCTGATATATCCCCTCCCTGTCCCCTATGGGGTATAGCCTTCCCCATTATCAGTATTCCTCACAGGAGTGGTACATTTGTTACATTTAATGAACCTAAAATGACACATCCTAATACCCAAAGTCTATAGTTTACACAAGGGTTCACTCTTGGTGGTGTGCATTCTGTGGGTTTGGACATATGTATAATGACATGTATCCATTATTATGGTATCACACAGAGTAATTTCACTGCCCTAGAAATCCTTGTGCTCTACCTACTCATCCCTTTCTGGCACTTCACCCTCTGACAACCACTGCTCTTGTTACTGTCTCCATAGTTTTGCCTTTTCTGTAATTATATCATATAGTTGGAATCAGACAGTATGTAGCCTTTTCAGGTTGGCTTCTTTCACTTAGTAGTATGCATTTAAGGTGCGTTTCTATGGCTTTTCATGACTTGATAGCTCATTTCTTTTTAGTGCTGAGTAATATTCCATTGTCTGGATGGACCATAGTTTATTTACTTTCACCTACTGAAAGACATCTTCGTTGCTTACAAGTTTTGGCAGTTATGAATAAAGCTGCTATAAACATCTGAGTGCTTGAACTTGACCTCTTTTCATTTGAGAAGACAGCTAAGTCTTCCCAGAAAGGTGGAGCACAGTTGTAGTGATGAAGTGTGTGGGCACAGGGGGCCAGTGACCTGGGTTTAGATACTTTAGATAAATTGCTAACCCTCTGGATTTTAGTTTCCTTTTCTATAAAATGAGATTAAAAGTGTATTTTACCTTAAAGAATGATGTGAATAATAGTTGAGATAGGCTTGTAAAGTGCTTGACACCAACTGGGCACGGAGTATAGTTCTTACTAAATGTTAACTAACAGCATGTTATGTTAACAATGATCATGATGATGCAAGTAGTATGATACTCTCCTTCCACTTCATTCAACACACCACTCATAGATTCATTTTCCTGGGGTACATGTTCTGACACCCACTCAGCAATTCACAGATGTTTTATCTCATAGGCACTTCATTTGAGTCATTGCTCTAGAAGCTGGGAATGCAGAAATGAATAAGATAGCGTTCCTCTGTTGAGTGGCTTACAGTCTCTCCCTCATGTTAAGGAACTTTCACTGACCTCTAGTTGCCTTTGGAACCAATTATTCTAAAGTTCTCATGTTTAAGGCTATCTGCTATATGCCTTTATAGTGGCAGTTTCACCTCATCTTTTACCACTACTCCCCTGAGACCATCAAATTGAGTCACTTGCTGTACCTCAAATGATCTTAAAGCTTTTCCATCTTTAAAGTATGTGCTTTTGAGAGCACTTTTAACTGTGCCTTAAGCTCTACAACCATTCTTCAAGTGTTATTTTACCCTTTATTGAAATTTTATAACTAAATGCAAATTTTGATTTCTCTGTAATCACCCCACCTCAACATTACTGCACATTTTTGGTGACACTTTATTTAGCCTCCTGACTTAATTATATAAATATGCATAGTTGTTTTTTGCCTTCTGACTCACATTAGCCATTATTATAAACACCTAAAGAGCTGTAACCATATCTTGTATATTGTAAGCCTTTTAGCACCTGGCAAAATGCTGGTACATAGAATAGGATAGTAGTTTATCATTTCAATAAAAACAAATACATTCAGTCACTGCATTAACATCCTATTGAAAGCAAATATATCTCTTTTTTGATATGAGCTATGAAGCAAAGGGGTAATTTTTCTCCCACATAGTTAAGGTATCCTATTTTGATGGATGGTGAAGGCCACTACTTACCCACCATTATCCATTCTTCTCTTTTCCCTCAATAACATAAGTTCTAGCTGAGTACATGACTGCCCAACTGAAGGCTAGATATCTCAGTCTCCCTTGCTGCTAGGTGTGCTGATACTACTGCATCCAGGCCAGTGAGATGTGAGCAACAGTGATGTGTATGAATTCCTGGCTAATTTTAAAGAGCAGGTAGGCACTCTTCCTGGTCCCTGCTCCTTTTTCACTGGCTGAAATGTGGTTTGGTGAAGCCTCCTGTGAGTGTGTAGATGGGAGTGATGAAATAAAATTCATATTTTAAGGCAAGACAAGAAAAATTTAAACATAAAATTTTTCTCTGTCCTTTTGGGCCTCCTCCTTCCTCTCTAGTGTGCATCCATCTGTGTTATATGTTAACCAGACCTCCCCATGGCAGAAATACTACACAACTATAAAGATCAGTTTTTCTTCTTTTGACGCCAGCCAGCCATGTAACTCCTTGGAAGCAAACATTCTTTTCTCAATCCTGTAAGGGATCACAATGACCCACCTTGTACGTGCAGATATCTTGGGTGAACTTTATGTGCACTGCTAACATATCATTTCCCTTAAAGATAGTGATTGGTACAGAACAAAATGGATGAGATGAATTGGAGAGATACTGGGCTGCACCTAATGACAGTTCTTGGCGTAAATACTTACTTATGACTTTATTAATGTTATTAGCTATATTGTGTACATTCTACCCATTTTACAAGATTATTGTTTCTTGCACTTACCAAACACGTGACTGAACATCCTATAAAAATAATGAGCAGTGGGCAAATTGAAACGATTGACCTCATGTATAGTTCTACATGATCTATGATTGTAATACTGTAACTCTAGCTATGGGAAGAAGCATCAAGAGGAAACCAGTTTCTGGACCATAACAGACTAGTAAGACAGGTGGTCCAGAGGCTCTTCGCTACTATTAACAGGGCCTAGTCCAGTAATAGCACACCGAGTGGCCTATCAGTGAAGTCCTTGCCTGACCTGGGAATGAGCGTTCCTACCACTGTGGGACAAATTTGTCACAAAATCCCTCCCAAACTTTGGTTGAAATGAAGGCCAACAGGGAGGGGATTAAAAAATATAGAATGTTGCCCACCATCTGATTCTACAAGAATCAAGTCATTAGCTACTGCAGTCACTAACCTGCAATACACACTGAAAGGAATTCAGGGCAAAGATCAGGATGAGGCACTTTGTGCTCTGGGAAAACAGGCAGAACTGGCTCATTGTATATTTTCAGGAGAAAATCTTAGGAAACCCAGTATCTTGTATCTTCCTATACTTAGAAAAGCACTAAAATCATTAACTAAGGTGTCTGTCCCTTTAGAATAGCAGAAAACCTCTACCATGGTGTGTGCTTGATTGCAGTTACTCTTACCCCTTAGCCAAAATCACATGCATACTGACCTCCGCCTTAGTCTTCAGAACAATCCTCAGAGCTTTCTAAAAGACTGTCTTCCAGATAATAATCCTCAGGTTAGCTCAAATGAAATTTTCAATTTCTTTCTTAGATTGACTATTGATTACTCTTTTCATTGACAGGAGCAATACCAAGGGTTAATGAGAACAAGATAGGAAGAGCCTAGGTGTCTGATCTCAGGCAGTTAGCAAACCAGCCTGGACTTCTTATGCCCAAACTCTCATGTAAAAGAAAAATGAACTTTTACTTTGAAGAATTTTCTGTTTTATTTGTCTGTTATAGCAGCCTAGCCTCTATTAAAAATAAAATGACTTGTTAATAACTTCATTTTTAACCTTATACAGTTGCTATATATTGTTTTGAAGAGCAGAGGTAGCTTTAGATAAATATGCCAGAATCCTAATACAGAAATTTGAGATTAAAGGAGCAGGGCATTTTCACTTCTATGTACTAAAAAATAAAATAGTTTCAATATAGAAAGAAATCAGAACAAAAGTAGAAAATATTATGGGAAAATTTTCTTTTAAGTGAAAATATGTTAACATATCCAAGATACCAAAGATAGCTGTTACCACATTTCTTAAGTTATATCTACTTAAAGTAGAATGGAAGAGAAGATTATTATTAATGACCCAGAAATTAAGGTCATTGTTAGTGAAAATGCTTAGGTTTTAGACCACGTCAAATTATGTCACTTTACACATAGCAAACATTAATGTATTATACTTAATGTAAAAATGACAAGGTAGGGCTGAGGAGGGGGAGTTTCCCCCTCTACCCCTCTTGAGTTCTTGTGGCTGGACTAATAATAAAATTAACACAAGACAGATTAGAAGGAGGAAAAGAAACAAATTAAATTTATGCACAAAGAGGTCTCATAGAAATAAGACCTAAGAAGTGACCAAAGCAGGCAGGTTTTACACTTTTTAGGCAAAGAAACAATTTGTGAGGAATTGATAGGACAAAGAAACAGGTTTTAGGCGCTCAGTTAGTGAAGAATTTAAGCGGGGTTTGGGCTTGGGGTAGTAAATTAAAGAAGTAACAAGATTTGTTTATATAGGCTTCTCATTCCCAGATTCCCTACCTCTGGCAATACGATTGTCCTGTACCTCCAGGTGCAGGGAGTACGCTTTTCACCTGAGAGATTCATTTCCTGCTTTCAGGAAGACACAGAGGAAGGTTAGAGTTTCCCTCTTGCATTAGCTGTTTCTTAAGTAACTTTAATCCAAAATAATCAATATGCCGTTAAGGCATATTTTGGGATGGTCTGCCCTGGGCCCCAGCAGCAGCATAGTTTCTGGCTTTATTGTTCTATGGCTGACCATCAGATTCGTTTGTGGATCTTGTGTGACATCTTCCTATGATCCCCTGCAGGCTGATTTATTCAAAGATCTCTGAGGATGTCTCTGGGCTCCTGAGTCGCATTTGCATTTTTTAAATTGCCAGGGGTTTTTGATGATCAGCAGTTTGAGTACTATTGCCGGAAGCAGAGTTCCTGTGCTCCAGACTAGGAACTAAAATAAAAGTAGAAAACAATCTTGAGGGATCTGTGATTTAATGTGATGAAATGAGACAAAGACTAGGAAGTAATTGAAAACAATAAACCACTCTACATCTTTAGAATATTGTTCTGTATAGGAATTTCAACGCTAAAACAGTTCTCTATCTGTGCAGTTTTATACAGTTCTCTAGAATTGTTTTTGTTTGACTTCTCAGTGCATAATTTTTGTTTGTTTTGGCTTTAATTACTAACCTCTTTAAGCAAAAACTTCTTTGAAATTTCAGGTTAAAAAATGTGTGTATACAGATGAATACAAATACCTTCAAGGCAAAATAATACTTACCTTGTAGCTATTCTCAACAATTAGGTATAACTAATTTATAATACTTCAATGAAACAATGTCAGCATAGATATCACTTAATTATGCAGGTTTGTAAAAAATATGAGTGACATTTTTGTCAATAAATGACAAAAGAAAAGCCCTTCTAAAACATGGTGCTGCAGAAATATTTGTGCCACTAAAACTACCAGATTAACAGTGTGATTTGCTAATTACTTCAGGTATATTTGTGGGGAATACACATTATCAATATCCCTTTGATTAAATTAGTGATGGACTAAATCAATTGACTTACTTTCTTAAATCCTTCTTAGGGATTGGGAAATTACAAATTAATAAAAAATTTAAAATATCAGTTATTTTCTTAGTGTAGAACACATAGTGAGTGTTCAACATTTGTTTCAAATATACTTTAGCTGAATTTGATCAGAGCAAATATTAAACTTCTGAAGGGAAATTATTAGACTACCAAAAGTGTTTGCCCCATTAGATTTGTAAGTTTGCTGAAAGCAGGAGCAATAATAAAGTCCAGATTCCTAATACTGTGAAGGAAAAGCTGGGCTGGTCTAACAAGATAACTCACAGGTCTAGGAATGTGAAGGAGAGGCTGGGCTGGGCTAACAAGTCTAAGTATTGGAATACTGATCTGAGTTCTGCTGGACTAATTTGTAAATCTAAGTTAATTAGTGTTGGTTTGCTGTTTATGTTTTTTTGCTAGCCAGCTGGATTTTCAAAGATACATATCTGGCTTTGGAATGTTGGTTTGCTGCCTCCACTTTTGTGATGATAATGCTGCTAAAGCTGTTCCATGCCTATTGGCCGAATACCCCAAGCTTGTACTTTACCCTATAAAACCTCATGTGCGCATCTTGAAGGTGCTCAGAGCTTCGGAGCAGAAGCCCCTCTGAGCCCGCTGGCGTTAATACATCTGAGTACTCCAACCCTCCGAGTGGTGCTTGTTTCTTGACTGGCCTGTTGTTTCCGTAACATTTCAACCCATGTAGTAATATGACTGACCAAAGAATAAACTGTAGAGAAGCAAACTTTGCCACCCCAAAATGTGTCTTTTTTACGTGAGGGTTAATTTAGACTGATTATTTTTAAGAAGCAGAATTCTCAGGAAGATTTTCTTGTAAAAACTCCCTTAAATGCCTAAAAGAATTTAAATAAAGGGATTGTTCCCAGAATAGAGCCATCATCAGAGAAATCTGCAAAGAATACAGGCTAGATGTGGGTAAAGGCAGCTGTGTCTGTCTCTGCAGGACCCAGCAAATACTTGCTTTTTCATCTCCATGTGAATTGCTTTCCTCCCCTTTGAAGTCCCAAACCACTACCCTAACATCCTCTTTTGTCTGAAGGTGACATTTAAAGTGAGGATTTCATTCAATTTGGAGAATTACTTAGTTTCCTGAGTCTCTCCCATAAATACATGTTATTAAACTTTTGTCTAATTTTCTCCTGTTAATCTGTCTCAAGTCAATTTAATTAGTCCAGCCAGAAGAACCTAGAAGGGTAGAGGAAAATTTCTTCCTCCCTGACAACCCACAAATAGGGTTGTTTGCCATTTGATAACCCATAATTATAACTGCAGAGAAATTCATGTGCAAGATTAAAGATAAAGACTTTGGCCACTCATTCTATTTGAAATCATTAAGCAATTATACTTCAACATGCATTGGGGAAGGAATTAAAGAGAAACAGACCAAGCTGCCAGGTCAGTTTGTGTTTTACTTCGATCATTTAATTGCTTACACTGATAAAATGAAGGTTTCGTCTTTCTTCGGGGCAATCCTTTGGAAGACAGGACTCCTGGTAAATCTTTACTCTTTCTTTCAAATCCAAATGATGTATATGCAATAGAAATGAGATTCAACTAACCATCAAAGGCCACGGGGATTTAATTAGCTATCACCACAGGACTTCTTTGCTCCTCCAAGAGCCACTGTTAAGGCAAAGATTAGATTAGCGCGAGATTAGATTAACACAAAATTTGATTAGCACATTGTTCTGTATTAACAACTTTGAGTAAATTTCTTTGTATTCTCCTAGTGAAATTTTGAACTCAGCACAAAGGACTTTACAACTTTAGCACACTCTTTCACTGTACTTACAATATTGTTCTACTCTGGAGTAATTTGAATTACAAATAGGGCTAGGAAGAAACTCCTAAAATATTGAGACTTGTGGCTTACTCAGTGATTTTCTATTGCAAGCAAATGTATACTTGACTTTAGCACATACTATAGTTAGGTAGTTAGGTAAGTGGGGACACCGGACAGATAGGTAGAGGAGAGGGAGGATGGTTTGCAAGATGGCATTATGCCCACCTCCAGCATAAGGGACTTGACTTCTAAATGAGTGCCAGCAAGAAACTGGTTAAAACCCAAGAGCTATGACCGCATGGTGGCAGAAAGGACTTAACCTGACACACCCCAATGTTCATTGTATTATACTTAACATAGCGGTTTAGCGCCCCCCCTCCATGGATTTTTCTGTATACAGCATGGGTAAGGACATGCACAAAGGGGCCAAACATGACTAAGCTTTCCAGGAACAAGAGCCATCAGTGAACCAAGAGACCACCTCTAAGCAAGGGCATAAGAGAAAGGGGACCAACGCTTTTCCTCCCTTGGATTGCCCACTTCCTTTTTTGGGGGATGTACTTTTCTTTTTTTAAATAAATCTTTAAACTCTTTAGCTACACAATGCACCATCTCCTGACTGTAAACTTACCTTTTGGGTTTGACAAGAATTGGGGTCTTTACCTTTTGGTGTAACACTATGGCCAATCAGGTACCTGACAGCATTAATTTTTACAAATTATTTTTTATCAAAAAGCACATTGTTAAACTAGGATTGCACTGGACATGCTAGCATTTTCCATATCATATTGTGCGGAAGGAACACTAATATTCCCTTATTCCCAGTAATAAAAAGATAGACTAGTACGAGAAAAATAAACATAAGTTTAGTAACATGTATACCTCCTGTGTACATGAGAGAGACCTAAGAAAACTGAGTAACTCCCCTAAATGGCCCAAAGCCAGCACCTTCAATATCATTATGTAAATTTAGAGAAAAACTGATGTTGGTAAGGGAGGTTATCAGGCAAAGCATAGTAAAGAAGGGGAAGGTTGTTTTATAGATTTAAGTCAGTTGCTATCTCTATTGATATGAATTTCTAGAGATTTAGTCATCCTCCTCTTTTTGGTACAGAGAGGAAGACACCCTTACAAATTAAGATTTCCCTTTTAAATGTAACTGTTCCTTTACCAACGGGTAACTTCTACTCAGTTTTCAGAGACTTCCATGGTCTGCTCTTTTTTTTTATAAAAAAAATAACCAGCTCAAGATAATCCTTATGCAAAAAAACATATTTTCAGGTGGCAAATTCTGTTCCTCTTCAACGTCTATAGCCTCTACTCAGGAAATTGTTTTTCTTCCTGCACCAGTAAAGGCACAGGACATTTTTAAAAATTCACCTCACCTCCATCTTCCCAGTCTTACTAATGAAGCAATGTCTTAGTAGCAGATTGGTAGTTTTTCTTTATTGGAAGTTTTCTCTTACTAGCGTGGTTTTCCCTTACTAGTATAAAAAGTTAGTAAACAGAAACCTCAATTAAATAGTCAGGAGACCAGAAGGGGAGCTGTCATGCCCTGCCATGATAGCAGAACCCAACAAGAAGAAGAAAGACTCCTCTTCTTTTCTGGCAAGGACTCCACCAATGAGAAGCCATGGACTCTGTTTACCATAGCCCTCCCAACTTCCATTTTCTCTCTATAAAATGTTTGCTCTCCCTTGACCTTGGGGAGAGACTTGCAGGTGGCTTGCCATGGTTACAGACCTTGAATTGCAATTTTTGCTGATCCTGAATAAACTCATTTTTGCTGGAGAAATATCTGGCAGTCTGTTTGTTTCAGGTCAACACTAGAAAGGGAGCAAAGACTAAGAAGGGTTTGGAAAAAAATGCTATCTGAAATCTTCTTAGTTTATGTAGCAAGCTATGTTATACCTGTAGACTCGGGGAAATTGCTTGTTTTAAAGCTTATTTAATCTTTAGAACTGGAAATAGATCAGTTTTTTGACTTTTTTTTTTTTTGTCAGAGCCTAGGCATTTGCAAAACGTGTTCTATTCTTTTTTATGAGGAGGTATTCTGAACTTCAACTAGCATTTAAGTCATGCATGATTATTACAGCTTAAATTCATGTAAAGATCAGAAAGCACAGGCCAGCAGAAAAGAATCTCACCAATACATTAATGTGTGCCACATCTAAGACAGGTGGAAAACAAAAGAACCTATAAACAGACTTGAACTTGAAGTGTATTATTGAGAGGAGGGGGATGGATTGTTTCTAATGGCATGGGAGCAGAGATGTGTACTTTATAATATCATTTGTGCTGTCCAGGAAGAAAAGAGCTGAGAACCACACATCTGCCAACACTATACCTGACCCTGCAAGTTAGAATAGAGAAAAGTAATTGAATGTGGTTGAACCAATTCCCTGAGCAAAAGGAAGATGCTACAGTTGATGAGTTCAAATGCCATATCACAGAAGGCAGTGAATGGTCTTATTTTCTCCAAGTCCTTCTTTCTGGTTTATTCTATTATCATTCATTTTACTGAGCGAGAAATTCAAAAGTGGAGCAAAGAAATTGTCTTTCCTTTTAAAAAACAAAATTCAGTTGAGTAAATTTGAAGCTCTAATTGGCTTTATTCAATGATTCAGGAATCAGGCAGCATCTTATCTAACAAGTAGAAGACAGGTCCCAGGAATTGTGCAAGACAGAAGGCTTTATAGGCAGAAGGGTGGGACAAGGAAGTTAAGAGAGTGGATTATTTCAGGCAAGGTCACTTTCCTTAAGGTAAGGCAGGGGGCAGTTATCAGGTAGATTATCTCACTAGTGCTGATAGGAAATTCCAGACATTAAAATTCCATTTCTGGGAGAGGCTGAAACTGCAAATAGGTTGGGGATTAAGTCTTGGTGGGGCTTAACAAAAGTGACTCCATTTTGGGCTTGTTTCTTTTTAACATTTCCTAATGCTTATGAGGTTACTGGAGAGAATACATTGTAATTTATTGCTGTTAATGGACATACTCTATTTTAGAGAAGTCAAGTCAAGGATTGCATTATCTCATTTCTTAAAAAGGTAAAACTTCATCCTAAAATATTTTCAAGTAACATTTAAAAAATGGATTTGGGGACTCTGTGTTCCAAGTAAACATTTTTTTCTCCCCAAATTTATTTATTTATTTATTTATTTATTTATTTATTTATTTATTTATTTATTTATTTATTTATTTATTTATTTATTTATTTATTGACTATAAGCATGGATTTATTATTTAATAAGTTTAATTTTCTAACAAAGTATTACAGAGAAAAGTGATAACATTCAAACTTTACCTGATACCTTGGCTTCATTACCAGAACATTTCTAATATTGAAACTGTTAAAGAGAAAACCATGGGCCCCAAATGGCATCACTTGTGCTAAATCCTATGATACTAAACCTAGATTTAATATTTGACCTAATTGCAGTTTGACCTTTTCTCTGAATATAATCTTAACTAGCTGGTCTGGAATTTTCTGATCAGCATCAATGAGATTACCTGCCACTCAGGCCTCTCTCTAGCCCCCAAAGGAAGAAGAGGCAATAGTCAAGATAAAGCCTGCCAGTGCCTTTCCTCAAAATATGATGGCCCAGATTGCTCAATGGCCTGTCTTAAAACAATTCTTTCTGGGAATTTTTTAGCTAATAATTTCTTTGTTCCATCCTCCTGGCACCGTCCCTAGCCCCTGCCACCACCCATCAAGGTGATAG
Source organism: Camelus bactrianus (assembly GCF_048773025.1). Lineage (NCBI taxonomy): Eukaryota > Metazoa > Chordata > Mammalia > Artiodactyla > Camelidae > Camelus > Camelus bactrianus. The sequence continues at coordinate 63,309,984 of NC_133540.1, read as the reverse complement.
CTATCTGCACACCCTGGGGAAGACTCATGAACCCATGAAATTTGCTCATTTCAGATCCAGTTCTGCAAACAAAGCCACTAAGCACATGTAGATGGCATTCTTTTTAGCTCTTTTAACAAGATTTATTTCTACCTGAATATGGTCTGTATTTAATCTATACAAGGTGTATGATTGACCCCTCAAAAAATTGAGAAATGATTGACTTGTTTATATTCTTTTACCCTTGCTTTCATTTCTTTGCAATTAATCTTAACAGCTATGGCAGTCAGGTTACATTTTTGCTCTTACTTGTATACACCCTTTATTTACCTGTGGTGCATTTTTACTTAGAAGAAAATAAAATTAACCAATAATGTAAAAGTTATATTGAGAAGAGGGGAGTTGGAGCAAAAAAGATATTTTGACATAACAACAGAGCCAGATGCATCTACTGGGAAATTTCTTCTTCTGAAAAGAATTTCAATATTTCTTAAAATATTAATCAGAGAACTTGTAATGTTATAATAGTAAACTAAATCAAAGAGGTTATTCAATTTTCCTCTACACCTGTGTTAAGTTATAAAATAAATTATATCTTCAGATAAATGTTATAATCACCAGAAACCATCAGTCAGGATTAATAGAGGGAAAATACTGAGATAAAAATCAAAGCCAAGTTCATAGTTATGAAGGCAGTTAGACTTTAAAACAGTTTATTGTGAGCTTTCTATGTTACTATAGCTGTTGTATGGTCTCTTTACGTCTCTGTCCCTATATATGTATATACGTATATATTTATTTGCATATAATCTTCAGTACAACTCTACGAGTTAGGTACTACTTTATTTTGCTTTTAAGGAAACATAACTACAGAGAGTTTAACAACATATTAGGATCAGTGTCTAAGTGTTATAGGATGGATTTAAATCCAACTGACTCCAGCACCCAAGTCTAAAGCACTGCATGAATAACTATGTGTTTTGGAGAAACCTTATTTTTATTATTATATTTTTATCATTATTCAAAAGTATTATTTTAATTATTAATTATACAATTATTATTAGTTATTAATTATACTATTATTTGAAAGTATCTATTATGAGAAACATAAAATTTCCATGAGAGATTAATAAGGTAGCAAAGTGCTGATAAGAGGGCATCAGTGGAATTGAAAAACAAAACCTGGTAAAATCTGGTAAAAATTTCTCTTTATAATTGGCAATACATCTTGGCCAGACTGTAAAATACACTAGATTCTAATCCCAGGAATGGCATCATTAGAGTCTAAAGCCATTCAACCATGTTTTATGAATAGACATATTAGAGTAATTTAATTGGTATTTTAACCATGAATATTACAGCATGCAGTTGCTAGATAAAAAGTTTTGACCTAATTGACTCGCTGGTTAATGAGCTAAATAATCTATTTAATGACTTCATTAAATTGTGTATCTGAGTGTCAATTCTGTAAAACAATTTTATTACATACTTCCTTTAAAAAATACCTTTTTTTGTGAATATAAATGCATGATCTTATTTTTGATTTCACATGTTTTATGAATTTGGGGACTATTCTCCCTGTCCTTAGTTATTACTTGTATAAACTATCAAGTTTATTCTAACTAATTAGTTCTAAAATAATTTTTATCTTGTGTATGTTTTGTCCTTAAATTTGCTCACACTTTCCTTAAAAGTAATACCAGGAACAGTCATACCTAGATTAAATAAAACTTTAATTTCATTGTTTAATGATTAAAAGGATTAAAGAATACTGACTACTTTGCAATTGACTAAAAGTTAGTATGTACATCTTTTTTAGCACAATTTTCAACCTTGATTGTGTTTTCAAAAATCAAGACCAAATCAATATATATTTTAGGTAGTTTTAAATTTTTGTGATTTCCCCTCCACCATTTTTGTTATCTTCTGAACCAATTTGTTCATAATTTCTCTGAAAAACTAGTATGAATAAACCTAGATCTTTAGACAAAATTAAACCTTAATGGTAGATAGTAGTTATACTGGAATTTTTCCAATATGCTTTCATCTTTCAATAGGATTTTCATAAACCATCCCACTGTTAATCTCCAGAAAGCAGGCCATTTCTTAAGCTCAGGGATGAAAGTGGACCTTTCTGCCTTTCATCTGCTTCTTCAAATATTTAAGGAAAACAGTTACATCAAACCAGACCTTGTAACACAGATTAAATCCTCCTCTTTTTGACTGTCTTGGAGAAATTGTTTTTCCTCGGTTTTTCAAGGGATAGTCATCATGGCCATATGTTGGAAAGAGAAATTAAAGTTTGCAAATGATTACATAACTTGAAATTATGTTATAAATTTATTTTATGTATCAAAAATTGGACCAATTTTATATATAAGCAGATAAACAGCTGCACATTCTTCTTTATGTCTTGGTAGATATGCCAAGAAGAATTATTATAGATAGAATCTTTTTTACCCTGTTTACACACTTTCCCAAAGCAAGACTACATACCACTTAACACATTTCTGGGCTCACCCACTTTTATTCATGGGCTCTGGGGTGGCCTTCATATCTGACTCTTTTGATAGGCAGAAACCATGGTGTTTGCCTTTTGAGATAGAAGTCAACTGAGTATAGGTCTTCTTGTATCTGAAGCTACAAGTACTGTTTACCCCTAATTGCTTTCATAACTATTACCTTGACTTTGATTTTTTTTTAATTTCTTAAAATCTATTGGGGGTGCATAATTAAGTTTGTTTTTCTTTCTTTCTTTCTTTCTTTCTTTCTTTCTTTCTTTCTTTCTTTCTTTCTTTCTTTCGTTCTTTCTTCCTTTCTTTCTTTCGTTCTTTCTTTTCTTTTCTTTTCTTTCTTCTTTTCTTTCTTCTTTTCTTTCTTCCTTTCTTTCTTCCTTTCTTTCTTCCTTTCTTTCTTCCTTTCTTTCTTCCTTTCTTCCTTTCTTTCTTTCTTTCTTTCTTTCTTTCTTTCTTTCTTTCTTTCTTTCTTTCTTTCTTTCTTTCTTTCTTTCTTTCTTTCTTTCTTTCTTTCTTTCTTTCTTTCTTTCTTTCTTTCTTTCTTTCTTTCTTTCTTTCTTTCTTTCTTTCTATCTATCTATCTATCTATCTATCTATCTAAGGAGGTGTTGGGGATTGAACCCAGGACCTCGTATATACTAAGTATATGCTCTACTACTGAGCTGTACCCTCCTCCCACCTTGACCTTGATTTTTGTCTCCATTTGTTCCCTCCATTAATCCTGAGGTTTCTGACTGCTGGCACCTTCTTGATCCCCAGCTTATGGCAATTCCAGTTCTTAAGCTTCTTCAATACCAGGACTGTTGTTTCCTACTTTGCTTTGAGTCTTTGGTCCTGATCTGTTGCCATACAGCACTAACATACATCAGTCAGGGATGAAGCAAGAAAATTAAATACTGTGTTTGTAAATATACCACCTTAGTTAATCATTTTTTAAAAGACAAGTTAATCAGTGAAGCTAGAACACTCCCTTACACCATACACAGAAATAAATTCAAAATGGATCAAAGACTTAAACATAAGACAAGATACAATAAACCTCCTAGAAGAAAATATAGGCAAAACATTATGTGACTTACATCTCAAAAATGTTCTCCTAGGACAGTCTACCCAAGCAATAGACATAAAAGCAAGAATAAACAAATGGGACCTAATTAAATGTACAAGCTTCTGCACAGCAAAGGAAACCATAAGTAAAACAAAAAGACAACCTACGGAATGGGAGAAAATTTTTGCAAACAATGAAACTGACAAAGGCTTGATCTCCAGAATATATAAGCAGCTCATATGACTTAGTAAGAAAGAAACAACCCAATCCAAAAATGGGCAGAAGATCAAAACAAGCAATCTCCAAGGAAGAAATACAAATGATCAATAAGCACATAAAAAAAATTCTCAGTATCACTAACTATCAGAGAAATGCAAATCAAAACTACGATGAGGTATCACCTCACACCAGTCAGAATGGCCATCATTCAAAAGTCCACAAATGACAAATGCTGGAGAAAAGGGAACCCTCCTACACTGCTGGTGGGAATGCAGTTTGGTGCAGCCATTGTGGAAAACAGTATGGAGATTCCTCAAAAGACTAGGAATAGACTTACCATATGACCCAGGAATCCCACTCCTGGGAACCCAGGAGTATCCAGAAGGAACCCTACTTCAAAATGACACCTGCACCCCAATGTTCATAGAAGCACTATTTACAATAGCCAAGACATGGAAACAGCCTAAATGTCCATCAACAGGTGACTGGATAAAGAAGAGGTGGTATATTTATACAATGGAATAATATTCAGCCATACAAACCAACAACATAACGCCATTTGCAGCAACATGGATATTCCTGGAGAATGTCATTGTAAGTGAAGTAAGCCAGAAAGAGAAAGAAAAATACCATATGAGATCGCTCATATGTGGAATCTAAAAAAAAAAAAAATAAATATATACAAAACAGAAACAGACTCATAGACATAGAATACAAACTTGTGGTTGCCAAGGGGGCAGGGGGTGGGAAGGGACAGACTGGGATTTCAAAATGTAGAATAGATAGACAAGATTATACTGTATAGCACAGGGAAATATATACAAGATCTTACGGTTGCTCACAGCAAAAAAAAACTGTGACAATGAATATATATATGTTCATGTATAACTGAAAAATTGTGCTCTACACTGGAATTTGACACAACATTGTAAAATGACTGTAACTCAATAAAAAATGTTTAATAAAGTAAATAAAATACAGAGATTAGATGGCAAAGCAGCAGATAAGGACAGATAGATGATGTAATAAAGTCTTTCAATTAACAATTGGAAATAAGTTTCGAATTGCAAATAAAAAGTAAAAATGGCTGTGTTAAGTATTTTACAGGGGCTAGAATAGTGCTTTTCCCATAATAGTAGTTCAATACATATTTGTTGGACGGATGAACGGTTAGATGGATATATAAAATAAAAATGTAATAAAAAAAAAGTTAAAAGCTATAGGGTTTTTTTCCCAGTATTACAGATTTCCAATTCATGTTACTATTGGGCATAAGCCATGTTATAAGTCATGTTATTGTTTGTCTGGGCATAAGCACAAAATGAAAATAAAAGACTAATCAGACGATTAAAATAAATCAGTGCAGCTGCTTTACACAGTCCAGCACATCAAAGTGAAATTTGTATTATTAGAAAAACTCAGATGCCACACTGCCATCAGTGATTGGCATTCCTGCCTTAGCACCACTCCAGCCTTTCTATCATGATCTTCCTGCTCTCTAGTGGCTGGCCCATCTTTCTTAAGTTGAGAAGGGACAACAATCTTCATGCAATAAATAATCAACGTGTAGAAATAGAAAGGCAATATATTATAATAAAACCGGACTTGAATGTAGCTTTGTGATGTTGGCTGGATACAGTAAATCCTCACCTGTGAAGTGGACATAAAGCTTCCTGCCTCATAAGGTATTTATAAGGATTCAGTCATAAAACTCATACGGAGTGTCAGAACAGTCCATGGCATGTTGATAAGTTCTCAATAATTTTGACCTCTGTTATTTCATTGAAGCAAAACAAATATGAGCCACTTGATCAGTGGTATATCAATCTCTGTTTCCTACTTCGAGCCCTGCGCCACACACAGTGAGGAAGGGCTGAGGTCTCATAAGCTGTTTCATAGGCTCCCTTTATTGGGACAAATAAATCAGGACATTTCTGCATTTCAGGCTATATTTTTAATGGATTAAGAAAAGATAAAGATAGTATCTGTTGAGAAGAGAACAGAGTAAACACCTCGGAGGCATGGGTAGAATGACACAGATGTTTTGAAGAGATATTTCTGAGTATGGGAAAGAAACTTAACGAAAACAGGTAAAATGATAACTAAGCAACACTCCGAGCTCAGTTCAGGCTATAATTTAAATAATTTATGTCTAGCATTTATTATGGGCCAGACATAGCTGCAAACACCATGCACATAAAACCTCATTTAATCCTCACAACCTAAAAGATTTCTACTCTTCAAGTAATCTACCAAAATTTGCCCAACTAGTAAAAGAGGCTTCTGGGACCTGAACTCAGACATGTTTATGATTTAATTAATGAGGTCAAGCAGTTTTTCTCTGGAAGAACTCAGCAACCTGGTAATCACAGAAAACAGATTCTTGACCAGGATGTGGCAGTAACAGTATCATTGAAGTCCAAATGTTCAAGGAAATAAAGATGCTGGTAAAGGTGCATGAAGTGCAGCACATACAATATATAGAGTGATACAAACCGCACTGTAGAGTTACTCGTCTAGCATCCTTCTGCACTGAAAATGAGTCTATAATATCTACCCTCTGAAGGAAAAGGTGAAATATCGTCAATGCAAACAAATTTTATTAGCATTTTAGCTACTCTCTGGGTCTGTTTCCTTAAATCAGAAATCATAATCCTCATAATTCATCCTTCTCTCCATTCTCCTTATTTTTCCGTTAATACCCTGGTAAGTGTTTTTAGTTCTTGGCAGCCAGAGGTGGCTGGCTTCTCAAGAGAAGAGGGAGAAGCTGAAGATCTGATTTCACGCAAGTTACAGTGAAGTACATGTAAGGAAAGGAGATAATGAATATAATCTTTTCAAAGTCCTGCTTGCCAAGATTACTTAACATCAAAATTTGAAAAATAAATCTCATGATTAAATATTCTAAAATACATTATTCTAATATAGCTAAAATTGTTATATTTTAAGTGACTATTATTAAATTATTAAATTTTAACACAGATGTGTTTTACCCTGTTATTCATAGACTAATTTTAACTCTGAGGGGCTTATATTAAAAACAGAAATATTTGGACTATGTTTTTCAAATAAAACTGTTACCTTTGCAATAGTTCAATTTCTCCACTGCTGTAATCAAATCCCTAACTGTATAAATATATTTTTATCGTAATAGCTTATCCTTATTGGTCTCTTCCTTGTTCTGAAATCAAAGCACAGATAAAATTTGGTGAAACAAGAAAGTTAGATGCAGTTGCATAAGCACATTTTTACCTCTAGATCAGTACTGTTAAATCTATGGAATGCTGTCAGAAAGAGCTTTCCCAGAAAAAGAAGAAATAGGTATGGGGGCAGGCAGGTGAGAAATGGGATGGTCACTCAGAGTTACTACAGTTTTAAACTGAAAATCAGCTAAAATTACAATAAACACTGGCTTATTTTTGCTAATATCCACTATGACCCACTCAAGACCCACTCACAGTCTTTGAATGCTAAATGGATTTTGCTTCATTTTGTACTCGAAATGCGTGAACTACTCATTTCTTCTATATCCAGACTGGCAACTGTTAGAAGGATGAATTTTTATCACATAATTTTCTGTACTCTCCACTGGAAATATGTTTTCCCTTCTTTCCCTCCTCAGCATTGTAATTATGGTCGTCAACATCACTATGATCATTATACAAGAATTTTATTAATAAAATGCCATTCAATTTATTGCACCCTTCTCTAATTTTACTGGAATGTAGCATTGTTTCTTTAAAATATCAATTTATTGAGATGGGAATAGCGACTCATCTTGACGTTGTGTCAACTTTTCTATTTAAAAAGGATATTTATTTATCTAATATAAACCAATCAGAACCACCATCACCATAAAAATTTTGCCACACATGTTTTCTGTGCTTTGTAAGATGTGTGAAATTATTTTTAGGTTTGTTATTTTACTTGATTACTACAAAGTCTTGTGAGATGATGATCTATATAATTTTAATTATTTCCTAACTCAGGAAACTGAATTTAGAAAGGAAAACTAAGATGCCCAAAGTCACACTGACCGTCAGTGTAGAAACAAAATTTTCTAACTTTGGTTTAACACAATAGTCTCAAAAAATGAGTATTAGTGTTATTCTCTTCTTTATGCTCAGTTCTCAGTGCTAACTTCCATTAAAATGAAGGCTTCTCAGCTTTTTAAAAATTTCTGGCCAATCCTTCCATTGTAAACTCACTGGGAATAGTACAAAATTATAAGTATCAGTATTGTAAATGGAATTTCAAAAAGTTTCTTTTGTTTAGTCTTAAGTGTGAATTACTGTATTTGCCTTATGTCACACTCTCTGAAGATGTGAAACTATATTGCAAAGCAAAAAAATCTCTTGCATGTAACAACTTCATCCAGATTCTACCTGGAGATAACGCAACCCCAGGTGATGTACTGCTGCCTTGTTTCTTGTGTTACATTTATTGGTTCCTCAGAGCTAAGCCCAGTGTCAGGTAAATACCAGGTCTCAATAAATGCTTTGTGTGTTTGTTTTTATTAACTTGTGTTGGATTTCTTTTGTATCATGCTGATCAAAAATACTGTAGTGTTTATACAGTTGTTCATGGACTCCCGTCAAAAATTGGATTCTGGTACTACAAAGCAAATATTTGTTTTTAGCATTCACCTATAGGATTCTTCCTTTCAAAATGAAAATCTGAACTTTTTAGAGTAAGCTTAAAATCAACATTCAAATATATCAGCCTTCATATAAATTGTATTTGCAAATAAGTATTACCAATTTTATGGATTTAAGTAATCTTTGCTTCTAGACAGGCTTCTCTTTCTTATTCCTATTCCTAACTGTATAACAGTTCATTTCAACCTACCTCATCATCCCCAGAACCAGAAGCATGTTAGTTCCTCCTTAATTCAAAAAGATGTTGTGAAAATTAATGTTAAAATATGGATATGAATAAAACAAGTATGATGTAGACAAAAGAATGCTAGCTTACATGTAAAATGCTCTGGGTTTTCCAGTTGCCTCTCTGTTATCAGTTACCCCAAGGCATTGACTACCTCTTCCAGACCTCAGTTTGTTTGATGCAGAGACTCTGTTCAATGACTTAGAACCATTTTCCTTTCTCCTCTTTATAGGCAGTCAGACACTTCAGTGTGCCACTGAGAGCATCTTAACATCACTTATCTCCAGGCCACTTGGTGATTTGTTTCACTCCAGTTGTCTCTAAGGGGACCATCTATGTTTGGGCTCTACCCATCTGCTATGGAGGTGACCACTCACTGGACACACCTTAATGGGTCCTCCTCCTTCATGTGAGGCAGGCCGGTGGCCTTCACCCCCAGGGCAAGCCTGTTGCTACAGTGGTCTGAGATTATACAGGACCAGTTCAGTGCTTATGCAAGGGCTACCCAGAAGAAAGATGGAAGAATGCCTATGGGTGAATTTTTGACCCAGGGGAAGTGAGAGCCAGGGGCAGATCTTCCTCCCATCCTCTCTCCCTCACCTCCCACATACTTCCACAGATAGCGCTGTCAGTTGTGCTTAATACCAGACTGGCTAGCTCTGTGATGAATCTTTATATTTGCTGTTTCTCCTTCTCTGCCTCTTTCCTGTTTTTCTGTTTCCCTAGGAATTAGCTATAAATAAATAAATACATACACTTTGTCTCAAGCTCTGCTTTTTGGAGAACCCAGACCAAGATGAGCACCTCTTATAAAGAGGCTGATTTTTCTCCCCAAATACTTTTTCAATTAAAAGAGGCTACGTGACCTATTTTTGGAAATAAGATATAAAAAGAACTACCTTAAAAGGCTCCTGGAAAAGATTTGCCTCCCAATTAGAGAGACAGAAGGAGGGAGAGAGAATAGAGAATAGCTCTCTTTTTCTTTGCTGTCAGTTCTCCCTGAATTTCGCACAGCTCTGTGAGAACGGGTAACTTGGAGATGCTACCACCTTCTGAAAGCCAACATTACTGATGTTTTAAGGATGGTGAGCAAAATGCTGGAAGAAGCCTGAACCTTTGATGATGTCATTCAGCTACTGAACCAGCCCTGGAACCTTGTTCTAAGCTTGTTATTTGATAAAAAGAAGTAACAGTATCAGCTGCCATTTTTTGTTTTTTTCCTTTTTTTAAATTGAAGTATAGTTGATTATAATATTACATTAGCTTCAGGTGCACAGCATAGTGACTCAGTATTTTTACAGATTATGCTTTATTATGAATTATTACAAGATAATGGCTATAATTCCCTGTGCTGTAGAGCATATCTGGGTTGTTTATCTATTTTACACACATATTAGTTTGTATCTGTTATTCTCATACCCCTAATTTGTCCCTCCTCCCTTCCGTCTTCCCTTCCGTAACCACAAGCTTGTTTTTTATATCTATGAGTCCGTTTCTGTTTTGCATACACACTCATTTATATTATTTTTAGATTCCACGTATAAATGACATCATATAGTATTTGTCTTTCTCTGCCTGACTTATATTACTAAGCATAATATCCTCTAGATCCACTCACATTGCTGCAGATAGCAGAATTTCAATCTTTTTTATACCATTTTCTTACATTATCTCACTTCTTGGTAAAAATGCTAGGTGCAAAAAGTGGGCCCGTGACACAAACTGTCTTAAGTCCTTCCCTGAGAATTAAAAAAAAAAATTAGAACTAAAAATGTCCTCTATTCTCTCTTGATAAGGCTGAAAATATGAGTGGGAGTTACTAGTAGACATGCTATCAGCAGTGGTAAATAAATTTATATACAGAGGAAAAGAAGAGAGAGAGAGACAGAGACAGAGAGATAACTTAGTGGTAATTAAACCCAAGTTCCAAAGGACCAGGGACTAGCTCCAACTGTCTTTCTTGTTTCATTTCTATTAGAGTAAATAAATTGCCTTCTATTTCCTGAGCTATTTATCATTGGGATTTCTGCCCCTTGCAACCAACGACTCTGTTACTACATTCCTACTCTCATGTCAGCAAATAAAATATCTATTTGTACTGTCATTTTTATTTAAATATATTTTAATTATTATCTTGGAGCCAATTTTTATTTAGACAGTTATTTTTAAAAGTCACATTGCAAAATCTAATTGATGGATCAATGCCTTTGTGATGATTTTTTTGTAGGTTAAAAGTGATCAAACCATGATAGTTTACTTTTATAACCATATACAAATCACAAAGATGAAGTACTTATTTGACTGTAAGTAATGAAAATTTTAGCCTCATATGTTAGTTGTATGAACCAAGTATTGTTAGATTTGTGAGAAATATGCAGAATATTTAGGATATAAAGATTAAATAGGTATAGTGGTAAACTCAAGTATCGAACACATTTCTAGTAAGAGAGATGGTAAAGAATGTCTAACAACTAATAATTGAAACATGAATTATTGCAAAAGATCTGCTTTTTGTAGAAATTTGAACAAACACAAGTTATATGTTGTTATTCTCATTCCCCAGTGTATTTCTTAAGGGAGAGAAAAAAGAGTTGGACTAGAGCTAGCACAATCGGAAAATGTTCATAAACAACATAACCACGTCCAGAATCCGGGATGACATCTGAATCTAGAAGAATGGTCTTAAGGATTGGAGATGTAGGCTCATTTGTTTCCACTGTCTGTTTCAATGTCATTAGTCTTCATCTCATCACTCTTGCTCCACAAAAATCTCTGCAAGTGATTGTTACAACTGAAAGAAGAACTATTACTTCACCTTCAGGCTTATATAGCCAACTGTCCAAATGTTTTCATTCAGAAGCTTGAAGTACACCCAGGCCCAGCCTTATTCCAAATCTGTGCACATTATATTCCAGAGAAAACCCCTGTCTCCTGTGTTCCCAGTTTGAGTCGATGATGCTTCTATCCATAGTCATCCAAGCCAGAAACATGAGTGGTCTCCCTTGCTGGCTTCTCCATCCAACAAGATACTGTTCATTGATCAATACTTTCAGTATGGCCTATCCTAATGTGGCAGTTACACAGCTCTGATTGCTAAAGAAAACTTGCAGAACCCAAAGGGGCAGTGCTGACAAAGCTCCAGTTCACTGTAGGAAAGAGGTACACGTTAGTCACAGCATTAAAATAAGTAAATGCATCACAGCCAAAGGCTGCCTCGTAGTAGAGTACCTGAGGAGGCCAAAAGTGAGCTCCAGCTGTCCGTCCTCTGTCAGGGCCATCCTGTGACACTTTCTTCTTGAACTGGAAAGCACCAGTGTGTGAATGGAGCTCCTCAAAATAAGGGGACCTAAAATTTAGTCCCCGTCAGTGTTCCTTACACCCTGCTGGTCACATAGGCATATTCTTGATACAAAATGCAGGGATCTTACCAAGACCAGGAGCAAATCACAAATCTCACTGTTTAGAATCCGGTGCAAACGACTCTGAAACCTCAAAGACCTATGGCTACCAAGTGACACTATTAATCAGTTTGTCAACTGCTGACTAGGGAGTCAGTGCCACGCAGGTACATTTATAATTTTTACTGAACTGAGAATAGGTTCAGGCCTGCTGGAATTAACCCTCAAATTTCAAGACCCCATCTCCTATCAAATAAAGTTCAAATTTCTTAATATGTTATCAAGATCCACTGTGACTGGTCTCTGTCAGTCTCACAACATTCATTCTTATAATCTGTGCTGTCAACAGTGGATTGCCTGCTGTCCTTTGTGTGTGCAGTGCTTCAGTGTAAGCCCTGCAGCTGGTTTTTCTTTTTTGTAACACAAGTGCCTGACTTAAGCTTTGATTGCCTGGGCATACACTTCAAAGAAGGCTATCTTAAATAAACACATTGCCAGCCACACAACTAGGTAAAGCACCAGGCCGCTCACCAACCACCTCCCTCCTTTGTTTTAGAGATCTTAGTTGATTTGGATAATTGACCGTTTGGGGGCTGCTATTTTCTTCCTTCTCACTCTTTAAATTCATGCTTTTATGTTTTAAATTCACCAATACAGAGTGAGCCCAAGAAACCCCAGGCCCCTACCCTCGACCCCAATAGAAGCAGAACCCCAGGCCCGTTTTCTCTCTTCCCACCTCCCTCAGTGACCTTGCTGTGTGGCCCCAGGTGTGCCATGCCATTTCCAGGACTTATAACTCTTTATTTTTTTTAAGCTTCCTGATGACTATTGCTGAAGATGTCTTGAAATCATAATAAGAACCACAAGTGCCAGTATAGCTATAACATTGGAAGTTAATAGGCTGAAACTGGCACTCAAAACAAAATGCTGTTTCATAAATCTATGCTCAGAGTCTCTCCTAGTGTCCACCAAGATAAGGAGCAGTGCATCTTCTGCCCTTTGTCCCCAGGGAAAAAAAAAATCCCATTGTTTTTTGTATTTCCAGGGCAATACATGCTATATTTGGATTTGCTTTTCTAGAACATTTAATATGTAGCTCAGATCTTACAGCTAAGAATTTGGCTCATCTTTTGCAATAGGCTGTGATTTAAGCAGTCCGTAATTTGGCTTTTATATAACAGCAGTATCTGTGATAGGTAACATTGCAAAGAGCCTATGGCAAGCCCTGCTTGGAGATAGGAGACACATTATAGATTTTGAGGTTTTTGGGAAAACAGTCTTGTGCAACTTTAAACATAATACTTTTTCTTGGAGAAATTACTCCTGGCTAGATGATAACTTTCGAAAGAGACTGAATCTTATCTTAAAACACCAAGTAGTAACTATGCAACTCAAAACCACCCAGTATCAACTGGATATGACTTCATCCTCCTAGACAGAAAGTCAGGCAAACCTGAAGCGTGATCATGTATCAGAGTGAGCCTGCATGGACCCTGCATATTGCATGAGGTGCTTGCTCAGAGTCCCAGCATGCCTAATCCTATTCACGTCATCGCTTCTTCGACCAACATGTATGACCTCATGGAATGATCTCTAAAACAACTTAGTGTGAAGAAAATTACAACCTGATTTTTAGATGGTTCTGCATGGTATGATGTTGATAGTCAGAAATACTATAGAGAAATTCTCCCACAAAGAAGACCATTATCTTGTCCACTTTGCATGAGGTAGATGGACACAGATAAGGATCTTCCAGGTTCATGGTTGCAGACCTTAAAGTCAAAACGTGCAAAATTGAAAGAAGGGAATATTTGCGACAACATCTAGTAAAGAAATGTGTGGGAAAACCATTTGGAATAAGCCCAGAGCATAAAAATAATTGTGTTCAATGTGAATGCTTATCAACAGGATAACAGAGAAGAATGGAAAGAACAAATAACTCTCTTGTTAAATAAATCAGCCTTTTGTGTTGGATACTGCCCGTTGTCAGATGGAATCTCTTCTCAATCCCTTCAGTATTTTCTCTTATCACAAGAATTAGAAAGACAAAATTACACTTTTCAGAATACATAGAACTTAAGATTGTGAATGAAAGTTTGGTCCTTCCAGGGAGATGCAGATCTGTGATATTCCGAAGAAGGAAGTGAGGTAGAAGCCGTCTTCCGATAGTGATGTGGTTGACAAGAGAGTCTTCACAAACAGGTAACTTTGTGGTGGTGAAGCTCCATGTCCCAATGTTTAGTCAATAACTTCATGGATGTGGCATTTGTATTGGAGCAGCAGAGGTAGAAATTGTAGCACTTCCAGGCTGCAGGCACAGCGGTTATAGCCCTGGATCCAGCAGTCCAGTTAGTGTGCCTGACTTCGATGACTCGGTTTCTTTCAATGACTTTGTAAGCATCTATTTTCCTGTTTTAGGTCCTTTTCTCCCTGTGATACCTAATGTCATTTCTTTTTCCTGCACAGATTACTCACACGTGCACATTCTTTCCCACCTTCTCACGACGTGTTCAATATTGTTCTTGTGAAGCAGGTAGCCAAAATTTCAGGGATGGAATTAAATGTGTGCTCCACATTGAGTCTCCTTCCTTTCACCAAGGTTTCTGCAGCTCCCTCCACTATTCAGAGCCCAGTGCTCGGTGGCAATAGCTCACCCTTAGACTGCAAACAGTTCCCTTGTGCAGAGCAGGCAGCCACCTGACAGCGTTATATTCCTTTCTATGTGGATGGCCAGAAGTCGTCTTTACATGGAGATAAAAGTAATTCTCAGTTTGATTTCCTTTCCTGTTCCTCATGTTCTTCCTGTATCATCATGCCATTTCCCCCTCACTTTTATCAGACACTTGAAAATCTTCACAAATTGCATCATTCATATGATATATGCATCTTTTTTTTGTTACTTCTATTGCTATTTACTTGTTCACCTATTATTCACTACATTTTTTCATAGTTTCTCAATGAATGAGCTCTTCTGGGTTTGTGTGCGTGTGTGTTCATGCATTGTGAGTGTGTGTGAGAGGGAGACAGAGAGAGTCAGAAGTATGATGGGGATCACTCAAACAGAATGAAAAACACACAGACTATGATTTCTTCTTTCAAATAACTTATGGTCTAATAGGATCTAGAAAGCACACACACACAGGCACACCAAAAAGAGATCATCCTCTGAAAGAATATTAATCATATTGTGAATAATTGAAAAGTAAAGAATGAAATAAATACAGGAGTGAAAAATTTAATCTAATTGGATAATCCAGTTCTTTTGGAATTCTTTTTTCCCATTAGAAGAAAGTTAGGGGAAAATTGGCATGGATGCATATATACAGAGACATTAACCTCTGAACTCTAAACTCTTTCCTAATATTCAAATTTCATCACTCTTTTAGTGTAAAAGAGAACCACAAATAAAAGACAATTTCAGTCAAAAACTTTGCCATCCCAATTCATTGTGACTATACTTACCTCAATAACAACATAATTGAACCAAAAAATAGAACTCATCCACTTTGGTATTATTTTCTTTTGAATTAATTGTTTTAATAGAGTATAATTATGGTAATCAAAATCCAGAATGAAATTATAGTGATTTAAAATTTCTGCAGAGATAGGCATTTATATAGTCATGCCAATCTGGGGATGCATAGCATTGTTTCTAATTGCAAGAGCCACAATTAGTGCTATTTTGCAAAAAAAAAATGGCTGATGGTGCCTTAGCACACCCTGCTATTTTGTCATTCTATTCTTCAGCTTTGCTCTATAATTTTTATTACCTTAAGTCTCTATGATGATAAAAATTAATCTTTCAAAAAATCTATAAAATATTTGGTAAGGAATTAAATAAACGTAATTATTTTAGAGGAGGACAAACACTTTTGTGAAAACTTTTTCAAGTATTGTACAGTATCTCCTTCCAGGAAGAATAGCAGACAGATTGTCTTCCAGGTATAATAATGATAATACTGCTCTCCTGCACTTCACTGAGCCAGAGAGTGGCATGAATATTGTCAGCAATATCATGTCAAAAAGAGTTTTGTATTATTTTAATGGAAAAAATACATATTCAGAGGCTAGCTTTGGACAAATTTCTTTTAAAAGATAAGGAGGAAAAAGAAAATACATCCCATTAAGTGCTCTATATGCCACATTAAAAGCACAGATTTCCCTTCCTTTCTATACTAAAACTGTGTGTTGAGATGGACTCCAAAAACATGATCCCTTTCCTTTTGCGGAGAAGATGTATTAGTATAACTTGAACCATTACTGAGTGGACTAAACTTTTGTTTAGGGCATTTATTTTAAATCTGGGGATGGGTATATCTAACAATTTATTTCTTAGTTTTCAGTAAATTTAGTAAATTATTTTGTTACTACTGCTGTTGCAAGTTGATCCGAAAATCTTTTAGAATAAGAAAATATAAGTGATTCAATAAATAAAAAATAAATGAATATCTATAACATTCTCCAAATTGTGGGGAGTACAATTGGGCCCTGTGAAGTGATGCATTTCAGTTTTTTAATTGAATATATTTAATGTAATATACTTAATGAATATATTTAATGTAATAACATTGTATAAGTTTAAGGTATACAACATGTTAGTATTAATGAAACAACAGTTTGTAAGTCCACTTTTTGTTTTCTACATGATTTAAGAAACTAATATTTTTAAAAACAATTATTAGTCTAATAGTATTATTATAACTTTGGTTTGTAACTCTACATTAATTATTCTACATAATTTAAGAGACTAATTAATGCACTTAAAATAATTATGTTTTGGAGCATACAATGTATAAAGTTGTAATTTTGTGACATCATCAACCAAAAGGAGTGGGGATGAAAATTCAGAGGATTAGAGATTTTGTTTATTATTGAAGTTACACTGGTATAAATTCAAATTAGAATTTTATAACGTTACAATGTTAAATATAACCCTCATGATAATCACAAAGAAAATAGTTATAGCATATACAAAAAAGGAAATGAGAAAGGAATTTAAATATTGCATAAATATTTAAATAATTCATATAGATTGAAAGTGAAAGGATGCAAAATGATATTCTATTCAAATATTAACAAAAGGAGAGAAAGGGTGGCTATACTAATATGAGCCAAAATAAACTTCAAAAGGAGTACAAGTAACAAAAAAGGATATTATATCTTAATAAAAGTTTCAAAATGGCAAGAGGATGTAACAT
Organism: Camelus bactrianus; assembly: GCF_048773025.1. Taxonomy (NCBI): domain Eukaryota; kingdom Metazoa; phylum Chordata; class Mammalia; order Artiodactyla; family Camelidae; genus Camelus; species Camelus bactrianus. The sequence goes on along the minus strand of NC_133540.1, from coordinate 63,292,742 downwards.
TTATAAACATTTTGCACCTGATGACAGATCATTAAGATATATGAAACAAAAATTGACAGAATTAAAGGGAGAAATAGTTAGTTCTAAAAAAATAATTTCAGACTTCAATACCGTACTCACAACCAGTGTGGAAAACAATATGGCAGTTTCTCACAAAATTAAATACAGAATTATCATATAGCCAGCAATTCTATTGCCAGATGTGTACCCAAAAGAATTGAAAACAGAATCTTGAAAAGATATTTGTACACTCGTATTTATAGCAACATTATTCACAATAGCTAAAATGTGGAAGCATTCAAAGTGTCCATCTACTGACGAATAGATAAGCAAAATGTTATATATATATGAATGCTATTCAGCCTTAAAAAGGAAGGAAATTCAGACATATGTTATCACAAGGATGAAGCTTGAGGATATTATGCCAAGTGAAATAAACCAGTCACAAAAAGACAAATACTATAAGATTCCACTTATATGAGATACTTTGAGTAGTCCTAACCCTAGAGACAAAAAGTAGAATGGTGGCTGCCAAAGGCTGTGGGAGGAAATGGGGAGTTATTGTTTAATGAGTGTGAAGTTTCAGTTTTACAAGATAAAAAGAGATATGGAGATGGATGGTGGTGGTAATTGTACAATGTTATGAATGTATTTAATACTGCTGATCTATACACCTAAAAATGATTAAGCTTATAAATTTTAGTTGTATGCATTTACCACAAAAATTGAAAAACTTTAACTAAATAATAATAATAATTAAAAGAAGTGATATCTCATAAAATTTTTTTGGGGGGGTAGGTAATCAGCTTTATTTATTTATTTTTAATGGAGGTACTGGGGATTGAACCCAGGACCTTGTGCATGCTAAGTACACACTCTACCACTGAGCTATACCCTCCCCCCTCCATAACATTTTTTTGTATTCAGTTCACTTGAATTAAGTCACTAGATCCTCCCTTTATTTAAGGGGTAGGGGGGAATACCAAGAGATGAGGATTACTAGGGGCAACTTTGGATTCAGCCTAGTACACTCTGTCTTTGGGTTACATAACAGATGACCACACAGTCTTTGTGGAACATGTGTTTTAGTTCCTCTCTCAACAGTGTGATAGTAAAATAAATAGACCATGAGTTGAAAGAATGGCAACAAATACAATGAGATTGTACAGAATTGGCTATTGGACCAACCAAGTTGAGTTCTTGTTCTTCCCTGTGTTCCCTTTCAGTTGATTATCTGTCTAATACCAAAATATAGCCTTTTATATTGAAATCTTTAGCAGTAAGTACATAAATAAACTTAAGTCAAATGAAAGGTTGAAAACTGAAATTCACTTTCAAATCCTGTTTCACATTGAAAGTACTTAAAAATCTCCATTATGTTTGGGTTTTTTTAAATAGTAAATTCAGTTAACTGTGTAAGACTGTTTTTATGTATAGAATTAGCTGACACATGTTTAATTATTTTAAGGAAAACATTTGTAGATATATACATATATCTGAAAGTTACCTTTTCTCTCATTCTCTATTTCAAATTACATAATTTTGGGTCGTCTTAACAATTCACTAAGAAGGATTCTTTTAATTTACATATAGTCATTCATATAGTGTAAACCAAGTCAGTCTTCTAGAGTTTAATACATTTAAAAAGTGTAATATATTAAAACTGTGCTGGGAAATATTATTGTAAATATCCCTTTTATATTTCCTAGTATTATATAGTTCACCACATGTATCTTACCCATTAAATCTTAGTAGTTCATAATTAAGACACTGGAAACAACAGTGCTTATGAAAAAAATGTATATTTTAGTGACCTCTGAAGAAGTACATGTTTTGGTTACCTTTCTAAAATATTGAAGGATATATATCCACTCAAAAAATATTGCTTCTAGGAGTCCATAAATATGATATAAATCAATTTAGAGAGTCAGGAAACACTAATGTTAACTCAATCCAAAGAGTTAAGAAACACTAAACAGTATTTACTAATCATGTTTCTGTAAAGCAGTAGACAAGTGAAATTACTGCAACTATTGCTTTCATAAGATTTTCTTATGATTGTTATACACTTTAAAAGAAAAAACCTTCCCAAAAGAAATATTGATCAATTCATAATTCTTATTGCTAATTATTAAAATGTATGAAAATAGTACTTTCCCTTTGAATCAATATATTGAATAAATAGCAGGCTTTGACTTTATCATATTCAGGGATTTCAGGAGAATATTTTAAAAATCAGAAACCACCATAACATACCCTCACAGTCATTTATCTCACCTAGAACTCCAGAAAGTCCATTGTAATGGAATGTACACTGAACCAAATCATACTGTGCCTGACCTTGACGCCTACATTCTCTGAATCCAGAATTATTCACCTGTGAGGCTAAGTTAGATAAAATATTACATTTAAACTTGGATGAGAAAGTGATTTATAAAAGATCACTTGAGTAGTACATATGGGAAAAGTAAGTGAGAAAATGGTGTTATTTAAGCACTCATAGATGTGTTACCAAACTGAACTTGCGTCTGCTCACATGAGCACAGTAAAGCCAATCTACTGACACTGGGTTGTGGTGTAGGAAAGTGCAATATTTATTGCAGGGTGCCAAGCAAGGAGTGCAGGTAGCTAATGCTCAAAAGACCCAAACTCCCATGGCTTTTAGGGAAAGGTTTTTGAAGACAGGGAAAGGAAGAATGTTGTGGGATGTGTGATCAGCTCATGGTCATTCTTCTGACTGGTTAGTGGTGAGGTAATCAGGAGTCAACATCATCAGCCTTCTGGTTCCAATCGGTCTAGAGTCTACATGCTGTGGGAAACAGACAGTTAACTTCTTCCACATGGTGGAGGTGACAGTATCTAAAAAACAGCTCAAGGGATTTGGCTCAGAAGGTTATCTACAGTACTTGAGAAGGAACTGAAGGCCCTCGACCTTGTTTAATGGCTAGAGTATTATTATTTTGTCTTACTGGCTGCTTTCCTTTGTTTCCACATTTTCTTCTCTGATTAAATTTATCCGTTGGAACTCAGCGAAGGCCTAGGAGGCTAAATTTTTTCAACAAATAAGAGGCAGGCAGAGGACATGGTGGGGAGTGGGAGGTTTGTTTTGGGAAGGCCCCATAGGATCCTGCTCGGTTACAGATGCATACATAGAACAAACATTCAGTACACAACTATTCTGTGCTGGGAGCTATGAAGGATGAAAACAGTATCAGCCTCCAGAAATTAACTGAAAATATAACTGCAAAACATCATTTATAAGACAAAAGGTGTGTATTTTATTTACAAAAAGTCATACTAATTAAGATATTCTTTGCTGAATTTAAAACAATATTTTGACTAATGGTGTCCTAGATTTTCTGGGTAAATGCAGTTATTTATCTTTTGTTCATATACCCACATGGCTAACCTTTTCTTTGCCAAGTGTTTTTTATTTAGTTATTTATTTAGTTATTTATTATTTTTTTAACTTTTTTATTGAGTTATAATCATTTTATAATGTTGTGTCAAATTCCAGTGTAGAGCACAATTTTTCAGTTATACATGAACATATATATATATATATTCATTGTCACATTTTTTTTTTTTTTTGCTGTGAGCTACCATAAGATCTTGTATGTATTTCCCTGTGCTATACAGTATAATCTTGTCTATCTATTCTACATTTTGAAATCCCAGTCTGTCCCTTCCCACCCCTCGCCCCCTTGGCAATCACAAGTTTGTATTCTATGTCTATGAGTCTGTTTCTGTTTTGTATTTATTTATTTATTTATTCATTTATTTATTTTTTATATTCCACATATGAACGACCTCATATGGTATTTTTCTTTCTCTTTCTGGCTTACTTCACTTAGAATGACATTCTCCAGGAACATCTATGTTGCTACGATGGCATTATGTTGTCGGTTTTTATGGCTGAATAGTATTCCATTGTATAAATATACCACCTCTTCTTTATCCAGTCATCTGTTGATGGACATTTAGGCTGTTCCCATGTCTTGGCTATTGTAAACAGTGCTTCTATGAACACTGGGGTGCAGGTGTCATTTTGAAGTAGGGTTCCTTCTGGATACTCCTGGGTTCCCAGGAGTGGGATTCCTGGGTCATATAGTAAGTCTATTCCTAGTTTTTTGAGGATCCAAGTCCTTTTTTTAAATGACATTTTCTTAATTAGCCCATCCTGATGACTCCATTTAAAAGTGTAACCAGCCCCACCCCCACCATTCAACCGACTTCATCCTTCCTTGCTACAGTTTTCTCTTTTTCCATTATATTTGTTATCATGTAGAATGCTATTCAATTTACTTATCATTTGTTTATATTCTATAACTGCTGTAAGAATGTAAGCTTTGTGAGGGCAGAAGCTGTTTAAAATTTTTTTCCTGTTGTTTCTATTTTATTCACCAATACATCCAGACCAATCTGCTGCCTAAAAATGTTCACTCTTAACTTTGTAATTAGTTTTAAAATACAAACTTGTTGACATGACAGGAAAGATTCTAGTCTACCTTTTTACTCTCTGACACTTTCCACCCCATTTTACTATCATCTTATTGCTGCAAACTGGTCTGCTAGTGAACTACTCAAGCTTGTACCTTGTCTCCTACTTTCTTGAGGACCAGGTAATGTTAACGTAGAACCTTTTAATTTTCATGATAGCACCTGTACTATAATATCATAACTTGTTTTTATTAGTGCCTTTCAGAAATGAGACTCTAAATAATAGTGCATTCTCCATAATTACTTGCTTAATAAATATCTTGGAAACAAACTGAGGACACAAAAGCTAATAGGCTCGATCTACAAACCATGCTAGAATCATCACAAAGAGAAAATGATGCCTTCAATTTCCAATTGGATTATGGACTCATTACCTGAATTTCTCCTACCATAATCATACATCTGCTCTGACACATTATTTCTACTGAAACATACATGTTTATGAGTTTTCTTCCCCCTAGAGTGATGCTCTATTTCTGTTTTGTTCCTAGTAGACTGTAGAGTACCACAGAATAGTTAAGAAATCTGTCTTTGGAATCAGAGGCCCTAAATTTGAATCTACTACTTATTAGCTCATTTTGTTACGCCACTGCTTCCTCACTCCTTAAAATAATAGTCCTTAAAATACAGACTTGATATGAAGATTAAGTGAGTTATTGCCAGATAAATTACCAGGAACTTATGAAGCATCAGTGACTACCAGTAATCTTACCATTATTGTTAGAATGAGAGTTCCTTAAAGGCAGAAACAAGGTCATATTTTGAGGGCATCCATTGTGCATGCATCAGTGCCTATCTCCCAATAGAATAAATATTCTAAAATGTACCTGGTTTAGATTATCTCAGTTTTAGCTGAAATTAAAAAAAAAAAAAATGTGTGTCTGTGTCTGTGAGTGTGTGTGGTTGGGTGGGTGGTGTGTGTGTAAACATCTTACCTTAAACTACCCTGGCAAAATTAAGCATCCAACAGCAGTCTATTCAAAATCAGGATCATTTAATATTTTATAGGGAAAGCTAATAATTCTGAAATGAAAAGTATGTGGGTGATTACATATATAATGGTAGTGACACCTTCTGATGCTTAGCTTGGCTGTTTTTGGGTTCTAAGCTTCGCTTGTTTATTCAGGGAATAGACTAAAGGTTCATTGTCAAAACAGAATTCAGATAAATAGGATATGAGTCACAGAAACCTGGTTTTAGCCATTTGTTACAGTGACTGTTGTTATTCTTTTCACGTGAGTCTTGGGATAACGCAGGGGTCAAGGAACATTTGTCAGGACTCTATTTCACTCAAGGTTGTGAAAGGTAGTGCACATTTGTTATTTAGTAGCACAGATCCATCCACTCATTATTTTAGCATCAGTACTTTAATTTGTTGTGGGGAAAGTATCCAAGGTACTTCCAATGAAACTTATTCTATCCCCAATTCTAATTGTGAAACTTATGACCTCTGCTGAGTTACTCAGTCTGTCTTCTGCTGACCAAGATAGCTTGATAGATGAAGGACATGGCCCAAGTCAACCAATCAAGCCACTGTAATTCAATTCTAGAGCTTTTCCTTGAGTTATCAGGGAAAGAAGACTCTTACTGGACGATGTAGACAAGAGAAGATGTACCGGACGAAATGTGACAATTATTCTGTAAATAATACAGGCTTGAGAATAGAGCCCACTTTAGGGATGCAGTTTAGAAAGATTAGAGATGGCACATTCACTTCATGTTTACATAATTTGAGACCTGTATCAATTCATAATTAAGATTAATATACATTGTACTTTTCAGTTTTAAACTAACAAATACGTTTTTCTTTAAGTAAATTTCACCCAGGCCTTTTGCTGTTTGTAACAAAAAATATACTGATACTTGGTTGTTATTGTGCTTCTCTTTAATCTTTAACTCTTTAATTTAACTTAATTTTACTTTAATTTAACTCTTTAATCTTGCTTTTTTAAATTGAAGCATAGTCAGTTTACAGTGTTGTGTCAATTTCTGGTGTGCAGCATAATGTTTCAGTCATTCATGAACATATATATATATTCCTCTTCATATTCTTTTATATTACAGGTTACTACAAGATACTGAATATAGTTCCCTGTGCTATACAGAAGAAACTTGTTGTTTATCTATCTTATATATAGTAGTTAGTGTCTGCAAATCTCAAACTCCCAATTTATACCTTCTCATCCCCTAATCGTGCTTTAATGAAACAAAGTTGAGTAATACTATAAATCAACTAGTCTTGCTGCCAGATTATTGCCTGCTTTTGCCTGCATTTGGTAAATATGCCAACACTTACTCTCCATTCCTATCTGCTAAAGCAAAATAACAAAAATATAACAAAGAAATGTCCTATACAACGCTTACTGATGTTCATATCATTATCAATTCAGTCTGTGTCATATAAAAATAGATTTCATTTCCTCTGAAACAAGAAGATAGTCTTTTTTTTCTCTCTAAAGGAAAAGTTACATCTTTCTTTTATTCACTTCTACTTTTATTTCTCTTTAAGTTTTATGATCCTATGGGAAATTTTTTTCACCTTTTATCAGTTAATAACTAGTTAGGCTTTTGAGAGTTTATAGATAAAAAAATGCAGTGTTAGTGTATGAGATTGCCAACAGAAAACACATTTTCACTTTTGGTATCTGTTCTTTTCACTTAGTCTCTCTTTCTGTGTATTTGTATAGCTGTGTCTAGAGACTCAAGCTCATTACAAAGTTGATATCATGAGCTGGATCTTCTAAGGAGCATAGAGATCAATATGTTTTAAGCTTCTTTTCTTATCATTAGACTACTGGATAGTTTATCATTCTGAATTATGTTAAAATTAATATTTATGGGTACAATTCTGATTGTTATTATTATCAAGTTATACAAAATATAAGACTATCATGTAGCCTTATTTTGATCAATTATTTTTTACAAGACAAAACACATTGGTCTTAATATTTGAATATATTAGAAACATTTAAAATACTTTAAAATCCTTATACTTTCTAAGAGTCTTCTCAAGACTTACACTTATCACTGCAAATATTAATATTCAAAATCCCTGCTTTTGTTAAAATCAGGAACATTTGATAATTATTCAAAATTAAATTTTTTGTAGGCCTTTACACAGCCATTTTTAAGGGTACATTTATTTCCTAAGAATTTTATGATAATACATTTTTTTCTGGAACAGTATTACTTATCGTGTTCTAGTATGTCTTGCCTAATTACTGAAGCTCCAAAATCAAATAAATCAAATACTCTGGTGATTATGCCTATCCTCAAATAACCTCAGTATCTCCCATAGCTTTTAAATTATGAATTTTAATTTTGTTTCATAGTTTTACTTTTAAGGTTTTCTACAGGGAGAGGGTACTTAGTAGAAAAATGTTTGAAACAGAAAAAAAAGAATAAAAACAAAGTCACTATGAACATCTCAAGAGAAGCTCACAAAAGGAAGACTGAAAGTGACCTCACCAGGCTGGTGTTTCTTTTTCCCTTAAACGCTACAAGATGACTACCAAATGTTTTGTGTGTGTGTGTGTGTGTGTGTGTGTGTGTGTGTGTGTGTGTGTGTTCAGATCAAAATAAAATGATACTCCTCTTATAGTTTCTCTTTTATAATATGCTCTGCTTTCCTCACCTCTATAAACCGACATTTACTGTGATGCTATGCTTTCTGTTGGGAAAATGTGTGTGCCTTAGTGTATGTGTTTCCTGGGGGCATGGGAGTTGTTCTGATTCTCTGTCTTACGACTTACATCAAGTCCTAGTGTTGCCAAGGGACGCTTAGTGTGCCATGGAGTTACAACACTTGCATTGCCGCAAAAACAGCTGTTACATTCTCCAGTAGTTTTGACTTCAGGGATCCTACTACCTGAGTCTTTTCTAGCCTACATGCTACTATGAGCCCATGAATAAACCTATTTCACATACCCTGATTTGGCTTGTGGCTTTGAAGTTGCTGAAGTGTTTCCTCCTGTGTTCTTAAAGTCAAGCATGGGCCAATGCAGAAAAAGCAAGAGAAGTCAAGCCAGATGTAGCTAGGTCAAGAAAATTAAGCACCCAGTACCTAATATTAAGTAAAATGGGAAGAATTCTGAGGAATTCAGCTAGAAAACTGTGTCCTAAGTAGTAACCACAGTAAAAAATCATGCTATGATTTAAAACTATGAATGTCTAGCCATCTTTAGATGCTTGTGGTAAACCTCTCATTGAAGACTTTTGTGGCTTCTTCTGTAAATAACTCAAATAATTTGTACTGATTTTTACTAGAGTGAGCCTAATTGTAGTACAAGGCACAAATATCCACATTAACCATTTTTTCAGAGAGAATTAGCTCTCAAACTGTTCCTTCTCCCTTGACGCTAACCCCCCCCCAAAAAAAACCCTGCACTTGACTTGACCCAGCAGAGACTAGTTTCCATGTTTGTTAAGCCACATCATCAGAAGTAGGGTAACAAATGTCTGTATTTATTTTCATTTGACATGAAAAGTTTGTACTTTAAACAGAGAAATTCTTACTATGGCTTAGGTACACCTACTTGCTGGTAGTATAGTAATGATCCTTAGTACAGCTGTTCTGCTTAGTAATATATAATCTTCGAATCCTATGTGTTAACTCAACTGTGGAAGTTGTTTGTTTGTTTTAGATTCCACATGTAAGTGAAATCATATGATACTTCTCTCTCTGTCTGACTTACTTCACTTAGTATAGTAATCTCTAGATTCATCCATGTTGCTGCCAATGGCATTATTCCATTCTTTTTATGGATAAGTAATATTCCATTGTGTGTGTGTGTGTGTGTGTGTGTGTGTGTGTATACACACAATGTGGTATCTTCTTTATTCATTCATCTGTCAATGGACACTTAGGTTGCTCCATTTCTTGGCTATTGTAAATAGTGCTGCTGTGAACACTGGGATGTATATATCCTTTTGAATTAGAGTTTTCTACAGATATATGCCCAGGAGTGGGATTGCCAATCATATGGTAACTCTATTTTTAGTTTTTTAAGGAATCTCCACGCTGTTCTACACAGTAGCTGCACCAATTTACATTCCCACCAACAATATAGAAGGGTTCCTTTTTCTCCATACTCTCTCCAGCATTCATTTGTAGACTTTTTATGATGGCCGTTCTGACTGGCGTGAGGTGATACCTCACTGTAGTTTTAATTTGCATTTCTCTAATAACTAGTGTTAATGAGCATCTTTTCATGTGCTCATTAGCCATCTGTATGTCTTCTTTGGAGAAATGTCTATTTAGGTCTTCTGCCCATTTTTTGATTGTTTTTGTTTGTTTGTTTGTTATTGAATTGCATGAAATGTTTGAATTTTCTGGAAGTAAATGTTTTTATTATTGTTAGGTCTTCTATATCATATAAAGAAATCCTTGCTCAGAATGTGACTCTATTTGGAAATAGGGTCTTTAAAGAGGTAATTAAGTTAACAGGAGGTAATTAGGGTGGACCCTAATCTAATATGACTGATTTCCCTATAAGAAGGAGAAATGTGGGCATAGAAAACCACAGAGCAAAGACCATGTGAGAACACAGGGAGAAGATGCTGTCTACAAGCTAAGAGGAGCCCCAGAAGAAACCAGCCCTACTAAAACCTTGACCTAGAATTTATATTGTCCACAACTATGAGAAAAAATTTTCCATTGTTTATGCCATCCAGTCTCTAGTACTTTTTTCTAGCAGCCCTAGAAAACTAACGCAGGAAACATTTTCTTGAACTTGCTTATTGGATAATATATTACTTGTCATATCATTTCAAATTCCTTGATGAAATTCAAGTGAAGGAGGCTAATCATTTTTTATGCCTTTAAGGCACATCTTGTGGTATTGGACATGTAGTTTATTTGCCTGCTTTAATGAAAATAAACATTGGCATTCTTTGATATTAAGTGTTTAATCGAATTTTATCCAGTACTGGAAATGCACTTACTTTAGGTAGTCTGAGGAATCAATACCATATCTGAGTAGGAATTTCCTCTAAATTTCATCTAATTCATTACCTCGCCATAAAATGGTTAAGGAAGATCAATGTCAGATTTGTTTATAAAAGGCGGGTACCATGTTAATAAAATGGAATGACAGTGAAAATAACATTTTAAAGATCACTTCAATTCAGTGTTGCTAGCTGGCTTCTTTTTTCTTTTTTTCACTGAAAGAAGCAAACTAGTTGAGACAATAGGAAATTGGCTTCTATTTCTAATCACTGACCTCTAGGATGAATAAATCAAAAGGAAATAGTCCTCTAATGTGAAGTAAAATCCTTAGGGGAGTTGGACAAGCAAAGAAATTCATGTACTTATAATGAAAAGATAGAAAAAAGTAGACTGGGTAAAACAGAAAGCTAAAAAAGCAAAATTTAGGGGTCAGAAATCTGTTGTTTGTAGAATGTGAATAACATTTTGAACCCAGACCTAATCCCCTGGCTTTCTTGTTTGAAAAAGGAACTAAAGTCTGAGGACTAGAAGCAGTCAAGCCGTGTCTAAGAGGTGCTGCTAATATCTCATCCATCACCATCCATAGCCAACTCGATCAATGCCCCACAACAATGAGCATCCTTGTTGTCTTGGGACCATGAATAAGAAAATAGAGGTAAAGTTTTTGTTTATTAATTCCATATTTGTCCATTGAGTGCATATTTTTAAAAGTGCTTAATAAATGTGGTCAGTGTCTGATGATGAGTTAGAAAACATTAGAGTGAGTTCTTTCCTTTGCCCTCAATACTTCTAGCTAATTCAGGGGCCAAGTGGAACAGTATCCATTATAAATGACACGGCTTTATAAACAGGCATTTCAAATGCCATAGACATATGAATTAACATTTTCTTCTATTCCATAATTACTTACTTATTATCAATTAAGAGCGTGGCATGAGCATATGGTAGCTTCTCATCTGCTCATTTCTTCCTCTCAATTTGTTGTTGTCATTAATTAGTTGATGCTGACAGTGTTTAACCAAATCAAACTAATTAATAATAGTCTACTAGGTCAAAGCCTTTCTCTTTGCATCTTATGCTCATTCATCAGTAGCTGACTTCTATAATATTATCAAAATTGAGTAGAATAAAATATTTTGGGGACATATTTTGATGAAAACTATTTGAAGATTCCAAAATTTATGTCATTCCTAATACCTGAGTCATATTACTTTATTTTGAATATGCTAAACATCTGAAATATCCTTTCCCTTGAGATTTTTCCTGTTTTATTTTATGGAAATAAAGATATAAATTCCTCTTTTTTTTTTTTTGTCTTCAAAATCTTATAGTTCCTTATAGTGCAGGATACAGTAGGGAAAAAACATCAGCCTTGAGTACTAGCTCCCCTAGGGAAGACTATTGCTGAGTTTTTATCTGATATTGTGCTGCCTCCTCTTCTGGTGAAGAAAAACTGTTGGATACCCTGCATTAGTGCTCAGATTCACTGTCAAGGTGGAGTAGATAGGTGACTCTACTGGAAAATATTTAATTTTTTTTTATGAAAGGCTTAATAAAAATAATCATGAAAGGTAAAATGCTGACATTAGCTCTATCTGTACACAGATTTCCCTATTTAAGAACAAAACCTCAAAATCAGAAAACGAAACTCTAATTGGGTATATAGACAACTGGATGAAGCAGCCCCAAGCAGGTCTCCCAAGTTTTGTCTTCCCTCAAGTTTCTCTCATGCCAAACATTACTGCCAAACTCTCACCATCCATGAAACCTTCAAAGCTCTAGCCTTGTCATAAACAACACACTTCCCATGAAACTCATTTACACAGCTAAAGCTTTTAACTAGTTTTATAAAGGGAGAACAATAGCAAAATAAATGCAAAATACAGGAGTGAAGCAGTCTGGCTTATTGAAGGCAGAACCTAGTTAGGGTTCATGGACCTCCTTTCAAGTCTTGGCCTACGTATGTGGTAGCCCAATAGTTCTCACATTTTTTTGATCTCTAGATTCCTTTACTTTCTTAAAATATTGAGGGTACCACAAAATTCTGCTTATGTGGACTAAATTATCAATGATTTACTCTATTTTAAATTAAATGGATTTTTTGAAAATAGGAGAGTGGCTAGGTTCCAATATGTGTTCCATCACATGTTGACATAAGTAGCATATTTTTATAAAAACTGATTATATTTTCTAAAACAAAGATAAATGCAGTGAGAAAAGTGACAGTTGTTTCACATTTTTGCAAACACTTTAACATCTGGCTTAATGAAATCGAACTGAATTCTTATGTTTGTTTCTGCATTATAATTTCTTGCAATATATTGTGTTGCTTTGAAATATATGAAGGAAACACAACCTCATACAATTTTATAAATGGAAAGCATGGGAGACATTAGTATTTTTATATCCTTTTCAGATAATTATGAATATTCTTGGATTCTATACAAAAATTTGACAACTGGTAATGTCTTAGAGATTAGTTACAATATGCAGTCTGAAACAGTATGAATTAACTTTTTGTATATACTCTGTTACATTAAAACCCATACTATAGTTTACTCATTGAGTGGAACTTTCACTTTTAATTGTGAATGGTAATATAATACTATGCATTGATTACTTGGAAAGTATTTGGCTAACAGAATTTATGTCAAGCGTATGGTGGTAGATACAACTATCCCATATTAAAATACACTCTGTTTCCTTTCCTTGGAGAATGGTACTAGTAACCAAGATCTGGCACTATGTGTGCTTGTTGCTACTGGGATGTTGTTGTTTCTAAGCCTTCTCAGTTGACAGAGGAACTGTATGTGTATATACAAATCCATGTGCATGTGTGTTCGTGTGTGTGTGTAACTGTTCATATCGATATTAAGGTAAACATGAACTCATGATGATGTTCCTAACTCTGATCTATTGACGCATAGATTATTCTAGCCTCCTCACCTTGCTTATCTATATACTCCTTCTGCACCAGTGAGAAGGCTGGTTTCAATCATTTGATATTCATTTATTTAATGATTCAGTTCCAGTATTCATGTATAGTGGCACCATAATTGTTAATTTGGATCCCCATGAGAAGAAACTTTGTCAACTGGAGTACAGTGCTTTGTATAGTTTATTTTTTACCTTTAGTCTCACCAAATCTATTCATTTCCAAAATTACTTAAGTCAGTAATTTTTACCCCATCCCCTTCAGTGAAACGAATTCATATATGAAGAACAGTTAGATTCTCTTGTCAAAACAGTATGCATTTCATTCTGAAATCTCCTGACCTCCTAAATGATTCTTTAA